>NC_133663.1:217228739-217562633 GCF_037893015.1 Macrotis lagotis
TTATTGCTGACAATCAAATGAATCATGCCTGTAAGCTATTTGTAGAGAATTATAGACAGAAAATCATCAAGAAGAATCTCTGTTGAAACTTCATGCTTCTCCTGGTCAATATGTATGAGTTTAATCTCATTAGCATAATGTCAATAGACAAAATAGTCACAAAGCTCAGTGAAATGCAGCAGAAATTAGATAAAGGAGAAGCTGCTCTCCCTGCTAGTGAAGAGTGGACTGAAGAGTCAAATGGGACCTCCAATGACTATGGTGATATTCACCCAAGGGAGCAGATTTCAGACACAGATACAGCCTCAGGGGTTGCTAATAAAACTCTGAATGGCAAAATGTGTGTGATGCACAAACACTGAAAACCATTCTGGAGAGTGCAACTCTATAGGAGGAGCTTCTCTTCTCTTTTATTTTGTAAATCATAGGTTCCAACCAGACACTGTTAGACGAAGTAAATGATTTCAACATTGCATCAGGGTTCACTTGCCTTCATTATGCAAGTAATGCATGTTGATCAGATGTAGTGATGTCATTGCAATAGTCTCCAGTTTGAGCATGAAGAGCAATATTTCATAAAAAGCATTTATTTTGTAACTTCAGCAATTAATGACTTATGAAGTCTATTGAAGTGATACTATAAAACATACAAATAAATTTTAAGTTTTTCATTTGTAACTTCTTTCTACTTTGTAATTGTGAGATATTGGGAGGGAATCAGAATATAATTCACTTTTAAAATAATTTAGACACTCAATTAGATTTTGGCCAAATTATGCACATTACTATTTTCAGTTTGACCTTGATACTTGTTTCTTGCAATTATTTATCAATTTTGAATGAAGACTCACAAATCTGGACTTACTTATATATCAAACAGATGTACAACAGAGTCCTCATGTTTCCAGCTGAGCCCTCCCCACCCTATCTTTGACTTGTGCCTGTTTGGGAAGATATTGGACTTTTCACCTTGATAACACAAGCTACCAGCCTAAGTAGTTTGTTTTTTGTTTCTGACAATTGTGCTTTTATGTGGATAATTTTGATGCATTTGCTCACCCAGTGTATTCTTTTAAACTTGAACATTTTGCTGTTTTTCTTTTAAAATTAACTAACCACATATTGAAAATTCAGGCATCCAAATCTTCTCAATAACCTTCTATCATAGCATCCTGAGTGAAGAATTTTCAGATACTAATATCTTATTTCTTTTTTTGAGAGAAAGCTCTTTTTAATTAATTTATTTTTTAAAGATTTTATTTGTTTTGAGTTTTACAATTTTCACCCAATCTTACTTCCCTCCCCCCATACCCAAGAGAAGGCAATTTGTCAGTCTTTACATTATTTTCATGGTAAACATTGATCCAAATTGAATGTGATGAGAGAGAAATCATATTCTTAAGGAAGAAACAAAAATTGTAAGAGATGCAAGATCAGATAATAATATAGCAGTTTTTTTCCTAAATTAAATGAAATAGTCATTGGTCTTTGTTCAAAGTCCACACTTTTTGTCTGGATACAGATGATATTCTCCATTGCAGAGAGCCCCAAATTGTCCCTGATTGTTGCACTGATGGAATGAAGGAGTTCATCAAGTTTGATCACTGCCCCCCATGTTGCTGTTAGGGTGTACAGGGTTTCTATGGTTCTGCTCATCTCACTCAGCAACAGTTCATGCAAGTCCCTCCAGGCTTCACTGAATTCCCATCCTTCCTGGTTTCTAATATAACAATAGCATTCCATGACATACATATACCACAGTTTGCTAAGCCATTCCCCAACTGAAGGACATTTCCTTGATTTCCAATTCTTTGCCACCACAAATGGGGCTGCTATAAATATTTTTGTACAAGTGATGTTTTTACTCTGTTTCATCATATTTTCAGGTTATAAATCCAGGAGTGCTATTTTTGGATCAAAGGGTATGCACATTTTTGTTGCTTCTTTGGGCATAGTTCCAAATTTCTCTCCAGAAAGTCTGGATGAGTTCACAGCTCCACTAATAATGTAATTGTGTCCCAGATTTCCTGAAGCTTTCCAACAATGATCATAATCCTTTCTGGTCAAATTAGCCAGTCTGAGTAGGGTGAGGTGTTACCTCAGAGAAGCTTTAATTTGTATTTCTCTAATAAGTAATGATTTAGAGCAATTTTTCATATGGCTATGGGTTGCTTTGATCTCGTCATCTATAAATTGCCTTTGCATATCCTTTGACCATGTGTCGATTGGGAAATGGCTTTTTTAAAAAAAAATGTGAGTCAGTTCTCTATATATTTTAGAAATGAGTCTTTTTTCAGGGACATTAGTTGTAAAGATTGTTTACCAATTGCTTACATTGCTTTTGATCTTGTTTACAGTGGTTTTGTCTGTGAAAACCCTTTTTAATTTAATGTAATCAAAATAATCTACTTTGTTTTTAATGATTGTTCCCTATCTCTTCCTTAGTCATAAATGGCTTCCCTTTTCGTAGATCTGACAGGTAAACTAGTCCTTGATCTTCTATATTGCTTATAGTATTGTTTTTTATGTCTAAATCCTGTACCCATTTGGATCTTATCTTGGTATGACGTGTGACGTGTTGGTCTAATCTAAGCTTTTTTCATACTAACTTCCAATTTTCCCAGCAGTTTTTATCAAAAAGAGAGGTTTTAGGGTGGCTAGGTGGCCTAGTGGATAAAGCACCGGCCTTGGAATCAGGAATACCTGGGTTCAAATCCGGTCTCAGACACTTAATAATGACCTTGGAGAAGCCACTTAACCCCATTTGCCTTGCAAAAAAAACAAAAAACAAAAAAAGAGAGGTTTTTATCCCAATAGCTGGACTTTGGGGGTTTATCAAACAGCGGATTACTATAATCATTTCCTGATTTTGCACCTAGTCTATTCAACTGGTCCACTGCTCTATTTCTTAGTCAATACCAGACAGTTTTGATGGATGATGCTTTATAATATAATTTTAGATCAGGTAGGGCTAAGCCACCTTCTTTTGCACTTAATTTCTTAAATCCCTGGAAATTCTTGACTTTTTATTTTTCCATATGAATTTACTTATAACTTTTTCTCACTCATTAAAGTGATGTTTTGGAATTTTGAATGGTAAGACAATAAACAGGTAGTTTAGTTTTGGTAGAATTGTCATTTTTATTATATTAGCTCACCCTATCCATGAGCAGTTAATGTTTGCCCAGTTATTTACATACAATTTATTTTGTGTGAGAAGTGTTTATATTTATTTCCAAAAAGTTTCTGAGTCTGTCTTGACAAATTCACTCCCAGGTATTTTTGGTTGTCAGAGGTTGCTTTGAATGGGTTTTCTCTTTCTAGCTCTTTCTCCTGCATCTTGCTATTATATATAGAAAAGTTGAGGATATATGAGGTTTTTTTATATATATTTTTATATCCTGCAACTTTGCTAAAATTGCTAATTGTTTCCAGGAGTTTTTTTTGGATGATTTCTTGGGATTCTGTAGGTATACCACCATGTCTACTATAAAGAGTGAGAGTTTTTTCTCTTGCTTCCCAATTCTAATTCCTTCCATTTCTTTTTCTTCTCCAATTGCTGAAGCTAATATTTCTAATATGATATTGGATAGCAGTGGTGATAATGGACATCCTTGTTTCACATCTGATCTTACTGGGAATGCCTCTGGCCTCTCCCTGTTGAACATAATGCTTGTTAATGCTTTCCCATAGATACTGCTTATTATTCCAAGGAACAGTCTATTTATTCGTACACTCTCTAGTCACTTTTAGTAGGAATGGGTGCTGTATTTTGTCAAAAGCTTTTTCAGCATCTATGATATGGTCATATAATTTCTGATATGTTTGTTGCTGACATAATTGATTTTACCAACAATTTTCCTAATATTAAGCCAAATCTACATAACTGGAATGACTCCTACTTGGTCAAAATGTATTATCCTAGTGATAAGTTGTTGTAACCATTTTGCTAAGATTTTATTTAAGATTTCTCCATCTATGTTAATCAGGGAGTTATCTGTATAATTTTCTTTCTCTATTTTAACTCTTGCTGCTTTAGGTATCAGCACAATATTGGTTTCATAGAAAGAGTTAGGCAGAGTTCCATCTTCCCCTATTTTTCCAGAAAGTTTATATGGAATTGGAACCAATTATTACTTAAATGTTTGGTAGAATTCACTTGTGAATCCATCAGGCCTGGAGATATTTTCTTAGAGAGTTCAATGATGGCTTGTTGAATTTCTTTTTCTAAGATAGGGTTGTTTTGATATTTAATCTCCTCTTCATTTAACCTGGGCAACTTATGTTTTTGTAAATATTCATCCATTTAATTTAGATTTTAAAATTTATTGGCATAGATTTGGGCAAAATAATTCCAATTTATTACTTTGATTTCCTCCTCAGTGGTGATAAGTTCACCTTTTTTTGTTTACGATACTAGAAATTTGGTTTTCTTCCTTCTTTTTTTAATCAAATTGACCAGAGGTTTATCAATTTTAATGGTTTTTTTTCCATAAAACCAACTTTTGGTTTTATTTATTAATTCAATAGTTTTTATGTTGATTTTATTATTTTCTCCTTTAATTTTTAGAATTTCTAATTTGGTATTTAATTGGGGATTTTTAATTTGTTCTTTCTCTAATATTTTTAGTTGCATGTTCATTGACTCCCTCTTTCTCTAATTTATTCATGTAAGCATTTAATTATATAATATATCCCCTGAAAGTTGCTTTGAGTGAATCCCATAGGTTTTGGTATGTTGTTTCATTATTGTCATTATGTAGGATAAAATAATTCATTCTTGCTAAAATTTGTTGTTTGATCTATTCATGCTTTAAAATGAGGTTATTCAGTTTCCAATTTGTTCTGGTTCTATATCTCCCTGGCCCAATATTGCATATGATTTTTATTGAACTGTGATCTGAGAAAGATGTATTCCCTTTTTCTGCCTTTCTGCAGTTGTTCATTAGGTTTTTATGTACTAGTACATGGTCAATTTTTGTATAAGTGCCTTGTACTGAAGAGAAAAATGTATACTTCTTTCTATCTCCATTCAATTTCCTCCATAAGTCTATCATATCTAGTCTTCCTAATAATTGATTTACATCCTTAACTTCTTTATTTTTTTTAATGATTCAATTTATCTAGATCTGAGAGTGGGAGGTTGAGGTCTCCCACTAATAGAGTTTTGTTGTCTATGTGTTCCTGTAGTTCTTTCAGCTTCTCCTCTAAGAATTTGGGTGGTGCTATCTCATTGGGTGCATATATATATATATATATATATATATATATATATATATATATATATATGTATATATACAGATATATACAGATATATATATAGATATATATATATATATATGATTGAAATCACTTTATTGTCAATGATAACTTTTAGGAAGATCTAGTTTCCTTCCTTATCTCTTTTAATATCATCTATTTTTGAAGCTGCTTTTTCTGAGATAAGGATTGCTACCCTGCTTTTTTCACTTCAGCTGAAGCAAAATATATTTTGCTCCAAAATTTTACCTTTCCTCTATATGTATCTCTCTGCTTCAAATGATTTTCTTGTAAGCAGCATATTGTAAGATTCTGGTTTTCAATCCACTCTGCTATTAACTTACTTTTTATGGGAGAGTTCATCCTATTCACATTCATGTTATAATTACTAATTCTTCATTGCCCTCCATGCTATCTTCCCTTTGTTTTTACTTTTCTCCTTTTATCCCCCTTTATCTGTATTCCCCAGTATTTTCTTTCTAAATACCACCGCCTTCAGTGTGTTTGCCCTCCTATATCCATTCCCCCTCCCCTTTCTTTCCCCTTTCCCTTTTTCCTTCCCTTCCTTCTGTTAGTTCCCATTTTTCTCCCCCTCCCTTTCTCCATCCCTGCTCCCTATTTCTCCTTTTAATACTTGAAAGGTCAGATTTTTTTAAGTTAGCTGAATATGTGTGTAAGTTAACTTTAAGCCAAGTCTGATGAGAAGAAGATTCAGGTATTTTTCATCTCCTCCCTTCTTCCCCTCTATTACCATAGGTCTTTTGTGCTTCTTAATACAATGAAATTTACCCCCATTTAATCCCCTCCCTCCTCCCATCTCCTTTCTGTTCCTCTTTTTAAGGAGGAGGTATTTTTAAATCATTATATGTGAGTCATAGAAAATTCTGAGTATCTATCATGTCTAGCTAAGTCTATTCTATCTAACAGAGTTACAATTCTTGAGAATTATTAGAGTCTCCCAACTAATGTTATAGCCAGTTTCATCCCATTGGATAATAGTCTCAAGGATAAGTCACACATGTTCATCACTTCTGGATAGGTATATTCTCTCTGTTAGAGTTACAGTTCTCAAGAGTTATGAGAATATTTTTTCCCATCCTGGGATATAATCAGTTTCATCTTATTGGACAGCAGTTTTATTTTTCTTCACCCCCCTCTTTTTACCTTTTCATGTGTCTCTTGAACCTCCTGTTTGATGTCCAAATTTTCTATTTAATTGTTATGCTTTCATCAAGAATTGTTGGAATTCTTCCATTTTGTTAAATGTCCATCTTTTCCCCTGAAAAAAAAAGGCTCAGCTTTGCAGGATAGTGGATTCTTGACTGCATTCCAAGCTCCCTTGCTCCTTTAAATTTCTCAATCCAGACCTGTTGATCCCTTAATGTTGATGTAGGCAGGTCCTGTGTAATCATCACTCTGGCTCCTTGGTATTTAATTTTTTTCTTTCTGGCTGCTTGCCTGATTTTTTCTGTTATCTGATAGACCTGGAATTTGGCCACAACATTCTTGGTGTTTTCATTTTAGGGTCTCTTAAAGAGAGGTTCTATGTATTCTTTCAATAACTATTTTGCCCTCTGGTTCCATGATATTGGAGCAATTTTCCATCACTAGATCCTGTAATATTAAGTCCAGGCTTTATTTCCTCTTCAGTGTTTTCAGGAAGTCCAATAATTTTCAGGTTGCCACTCCTTGATCTATTCTTGATGTCAGTTCTTTTGCTGA
Source organism: Macrotis lagotis (assembly GCF_037893015.1). NCBI lineage: Eukaryota > Metazoa > Chordata > Mammalia > Peramelemorphia > Peramelidae > Macrotis > Macrotis lagotis. The sequence goes on from NC_133663.1 coordinate 217,235,721, forward strand.
TGAGTGTTTTACATTTTCTTCTATTTTTTGGTTTTGTTTAGCAGGGTCTTGCTGTCTAATGAAGTCATTAGGATCCACAGACTCCATTGTTCTTTTGGAGGAGTGTTTTCTTCATTTACCTTTTGCAACTCCTTTTCCAATTGATCAGTTCTATTTTTGAAAGATTTTTCCATTTGACCAACTGAGGTTTTGAGAGAATTATTTTCTTTTTGCTTTTGCCCAATTGAGGATCTGACAAAATTATTTTCATTTTGTATTTCTCCAATTACATTTTTCAATGATTTGTTTTCTTGTTGAAAGGTATTAATCTTCTCTTGGGTTTCTTTTCCCTAATTTTCCAATTAATTTTTAAACTTCTTAATTATTTCTTCAAGGAAGTCTTTCTGTACTGGGGACTGGGTCATATTTTCCTCTCAGTTTCTAGTTATCTCTAAGTTAGGGTCTTTTCTTTCCAAGAATTTTCTATGGACCCTTCTTTCCACTCTCCTTTCTTCATTTTCATAAGACCTTCAGTTGTGGAGGGGCAAGTTCATGGAGGTTTGGTGTTGGGATCCCAAAAGGCTTTACTCACTGAGTGTAATATATCCACCTGGCCAGTAGGAGATGCTCGAGGTTTAGGTCACTGAGTGTAATTTCTCCATCTGGCCAGTAGGAGGTGCTGGTTGCTTTCTCTGGAGTTCTGTGACCTACACTGAGGCCTTCTCTCTTGGCCTGGATGGGGTGGTTGAAGCTGTTAAATGCTTTTGTCTTCAAAAAATGGTGGGCTTTAGCCTGGGTGAGGTCATCCCTCTCCCTATAGTCAGCTGTGCTGATTCTTCTGCTCACACACTTGTGCCTGGAGCATAAGGTCTGTAATTGCATTTGTTCTGGGAAGAGGCTTCAGCAATAATGGAGGTGTGGGCTCTGAATTCCTCAGACCAGAGGAGCCTTGGTATGATGTTCCCATCTCTTCCCCACTGGAACTCTCTGCCCAGCCCTTTCAGTAATCTCCAGATGGTCTGTGCCAACACCAAGGCCTCTGCTCTCTAGTTGACTCAAGCCCCCAACGCATACCCCACAGCTGATCAAATAGTTCCTGCTCTCAGGCCCTCGGGCTCCAGAGCTCCAACCCCACCACTAATCAGGCTGATCTGCAGCTAATCCACCCTCTGTGCTAGGACTCACCCACAATTGGGGAAGACAAATCCTGAGGTAGATATTCTTTTTCCTGGCTTTTCTTTCTGCGTTTTGTGGATTAGAATTCTGTTAAGAAGCTTATTTCTTATCATATATGGGGAAATATCAGGAGACTTTACAACTGTGACTGTCTTCTCTCTGCCACCTTGACCACAATCCACAGATGCTAATTTCAAAAAGGACAGCAACTCCCTTTGAAGTTGGACAGAGAAGCTATTCCACCCGAGAGTGTCCTGCCCCAGCAGGACCCTCATTTCATCCAAGCTCATGTGAAGAGTCCTGAGTATTTTCATCCTTTTGTTGGACACATTTACAGTTGAATTTTCTCTAGTTGGAAGTTGTTTCACAACTGGCACATGCCAGCACCAACTCCAAGCACTGTGGTTGAGTGTCATCACCTCAATTTTTTATTATCCTTAAGATATTGCATTTTCATAGTATTTATTTACAAATGAGCAATTCCTCTGTAAAATTAAGTATTATATATATATATATATATATATATATATATATATATATATATATATATATATATATTATTCCATTCCCCCACAATCAGATGCAGTTCCCTATTTTGCTAGTGAGGGGATATGTAAGCTTTCTAATAGTGTCTTCAGAAGTGTAAATACGGATTGGGTTGGTCTTAAAGATGACTTTCAATGAGACTATTTAACTAATGGTGTGGATGTGTGATTTGTCATCCAGTATTAAGTTCTTAGTCACTGATTTTTGTGTAAAAGTAAGAAACTTTGTGTAAAAGTAAGCAACTTTGATTACAGACTCCTTGAGTTGTCAGCTCTCCAGTGAGGAATTCTTGTAACTCTAAGTATGCCTCTGGATAATGGATCTCAAGCATGTATCTCTGGCTTTAATTTGCTAAAGCTGTTCACATATGTACCAAAAAATAGATTATTTTAGGGGAAATGTAGGTCTAGAATTATTGCTTAAGTCATTTCTTAAGCATTTGTGCTCTTAATGCTTAAAAGAAGGCTGGCATTGTTTGCACAAAAGTTGGTGATCCCAAAAAATACTAATGAAATTAGTTCTGTTGAGTAAACTTTTTATGTTATCTTGCAATAAAAGTTGAAAGAAAAAGAAAAGAATTTTTTTCATTTACCTTTCCAACTGGTCAATTCTATTTTTGAAGGAATATTCCATTTAGTCATTTGAGGCTTTGAGAGAATTTTCTTTTTGTATTTTTCCAATCATATTTTTCTAAGGATTTGTTTTCTCATTGCACGGTGTTAATTTCCTCTTGAGTTTCTTTTCCCAGTTTTGCCAATTGACTTAAACTCCTTCCTGATCTCTTCTAAGAAATCCTTCTGGGTTGGAGACCAATTCATATTCTCCTCAGAAATTCTAGCTCTCTCTGAATTAGAGTCTTTGTCTTCAAAGTAACTTTCAATGGGCTCCCCTTTCTTCTGGCCTTTCTTATTTTCCTAGGATCTTGTGTTGGGGGGGTAGGTTCACAGACCTTTTGTTTTGGAAATCCTAGAGGCTTTGTTTACTGGGCTTAGTAACTTCAAGTGGGATGGCCAGTAGGTGCTAGATGCTCTTCTTGGAGTGTCTGTTAGCTTGATTTGTGGTCCACTCCCTAGACCTGGTAGTGGGGGAAGCAACAGGGTTTAAACTATCCTTGAACAATGCAGGCTGAGTCTTTGGGCTATTTACTTAATCTCAGTACTGAGGGAGAACTACTGCTCATATCTGAGCCTGGGGGGGGCAGGGAGGGGAGGTTATTACCATGTTTGCTCTTGGAAGAGTCCCTTTCTCTCAAATGAATGGGGTGGGGAGGGCTCAACTGGAAACATGGGGACTCTGAAGAAAACATGGGGCACATGGCCCTGGTCTTCCAGGACACTGAAACTGACCAGATTGATGTCTAGCTACAATACTGGAGCTCCCCTACCCCCCTACTCACAAAGCCAAAGCTTCAGAGGCTGCTCTGACATTAGTAAGGGATCTTAACCACTGCCCCTGTGCTGGCTATCTGCTCTCAGCTCCCAACTCAACCATGTTCTCCTGAGACAGTCCTTGTTGGTAGATGGTCTTCTCCTTTGCTCTTTCTGGATTTTGTGGATTTGAATTCTGTTAAGAGACTTGATTCATATTAATTCTGAGGGAAAGTCAGGCAACCTTGTCACAGTGCCTAGCTTCTCTCTGTCATGTCATCTTGACTGGAAGGGTCCTGTCAATTTATTCTAGCAAAAGCCATGTGAAGAAGATGCTAATATTATTTCCATTTTGCACATGGGGTAATAACATCATGTGAGATGATTACAAAGAATAATAGGAACTCAGTTAAGTGCTTAGATAGGTAGATGGTTTAGTATCTGAAAATATGTCCCAATACATTAGAAAACATATCAACAAATCTCTGGTCCATAAAGAATTTGATATGTATTTAACATATATTAATATTAATGTATTTATTTAATATGTAATGCAATATTCATTCAGTTACAAATAATTTTACATTCTATATATGGTCATTGACAAGTTTTTGTTGGGAAATATGGCATCTGAAGAGCTAAAAGAATGGACATCCCTGTCCTAGTCTAAAGCTATATAGTAAGGAATCAACATAGGACTTTCCAATTCCAAATAAACAGGAAACAACCACTTACAGACTAAAGAATAGAATTTATGATAACTAAAATCCCTTGAAGAACACAAGAAAAAAATTGTACAGAAGTTGGTTTGGGCTAAATAGTTAATATATTTGATATATAATTTGGTTTTTATGATGAATATAATTTTGCACATTTAATCAATGAACTAGGAGATATAAGAAAAGAAAGTAGTGGCTGATAGTTATGGTAGGGGATTAGTTGCTTCAGAATGTATTAGAGTCTCTCCTTTTGGCTTTCTTCCACCGCTGTTTCTTCAAATGTCTGGATCTGATGCTGCTCATTAAATAAAGGGAGATCTGAAGATCTAAAATAAAATAGATAAAGCATGTCAGAAAGTTTCCTGGGAGGCAGATCTACCAGATGGTTTTAGTTGACATCCATTTTATTGAGAAACTATACTTAATGAGCCACTGTTAGTTTGAAAAGATATACTTAATGATGCATAACTGTAGTAAAAGTTTATAAATGCACTGATTATATCTCACTGGTAGAAGTGAACTTGGTGGGAAAAAAACCTCAACAGAGATGCAATTCTTGTATATTCAGTGAAGTACTATTCAGGCAAATAGACACACAAACATATATGTATACATAAATACACAATATATACATATATATGCACATACACATACACTATATATATATATATATATATATATATATATATATACACATATATTTGGTGTTCAGTCTTGTTTCATGCTTAAGGAACTCATGGACCTATTGGACTTTGATTTTCTTGGCAAAGATATTGGAATGCTATGCCATTTCCCTCTCCATTTTATGTAGGCAGAGTTTAAGTGATTGCCCAGAGTCGCACAGCTAGTAAGTGTCTGAGGTTAGATCTGCCTTCTGGTTTTTCAATTCCATGCCTCCAGCTCCAGTAATCTATCCTTTGTTCCAGCTAGATGTTCTCTTCATGGTTGAAAGGTATAACACACATGTACTTGTGTGTGTGTGTGTGCATAAATTCACATGTGTGTATATTAGGTATATATGTAACCAGAACCTCAATGTTTTTGAAGCTCCGATGGAAAGTGTACAAGGGAAGAGGTATGAACTGCCTACTAAACTAAAGGCCTACAGTGACATTATGTTGATCTCATTGTTTGTGAAACCTCAACAGTATGCCAGTGCTTCACCAGGAAGTAAAAGGCTTTCATTGAATTATTTTAGGAATATTCTGGAAAATCACCTTGAAAGATAAGGTTTATTTCGGTACTTTCTTGAGTGTAATGACCAAACAGTCAAACTCTGATGTGGAGAATACAACTCTGGTGGCCTGATATTATTGTTGTATTCCAACATTTGCCTAAAAGACTGTTTTATAGAGTACTTCAAAAGTCAAGCACTCACATGGAAGTCAGCAAAAGTGATATAAAGATACTTCCAAGATCTCTCTGAAGATGTTTGAGTTCAATTGTGATACATGGGAAACAGTAGCACAGGACTACCCAGTGTGGTGTACCTGCATCAAATAAGGTACTGTATGAGCAAATCAGAAATGCAGATGCTCAAAATAAATGTTGAGATGTACAGGTTTAAAGACATATCCATTTTAAATGTTCATCTGGATATTTTGTATTTTTTAATCCATATGAACACATATATTTTTAAGTTACAAAATTCCCTTCCACCCTCTCATCCCACTCCCCTCACCTCAGCAGCAAAAAAAGTCAGTATTGTATATACATAGTATACACATTTTTTATAAACATGTTTAAAGATTAGTCATTTGGGTATGATGAATTAGGAGTAAGGGAAAGAGATAGAAAAGATATAATTTTTATAAAGTGTTCATCAGATTCAGAAGAGTTGTTTTTGTTTTTTGGTTAGTTTTGCTTTGTTTATCTTCCTCTGGATGGGGATAACATTGTCCATAGCACATCTAATACAGTTCTCCTAGCTCTGTGAACTGCTGAAAGGAGCTGCATCCATCAAGGTTGATCACCTCACAATGTTGTTATGGATACATTGTTTTCTTAGTTCTTTTCTCTTGGCTCAGCATCATATCCTGAAAGTCATTCCATGCTTCTCTAGAATTTCTTATAGAACAATAGTATTCCATAGTATTTATGTACCATAACTTGTTTAGTCATTTCACAATTGATGGGCATTCCTTCAATTTCCAATTCTTTGCCACTACAAAAATAGCTGCTATGAATATCTTGGAACATGTGGGATTTTTCCTATTTTTATGATGGCTTCTGGGTATAGATCTAGAATTGGAATTACTGGGTCAAAGGGAATGGACATTTTAGTGCTCTTTCAACATAGTTACATATACATTAACAACTCCATCAGCAATGCATCAATGTCCCAATCGTCTCACAACCTATCCAACATTGCTCATTTTTCATTTTCTTATCTTGACCAATCTGATAGGTGTGAGGTGACACCTCATAGCTGTTTTAATTTACATTTCTCTAATTAATAATGATTTGGAGTATTTTTTTCACATGATTATATATAGCTTTAATTTCTTCATTTGAAAACTGTCTATGCATAGCCTTTGACCAATTATCAATTGGGGAATTATTTGAAACCTTATATATTTGTTGCAAATCTATATATATATATATATATATTTTAGAAATGAGACCTTAATCAGAACCCCTAGTTGTAAAGATTATGTCCCAGCTTCCTGCTTTCCTTCTAATTTTGGCAATTTTGATTTTATTTGTGCAAAACCTTTTTAATTTAATATACCATAAATCATTCATTTTGCAGTTTGTAATGTGTTCTAATTCATATTTGAACATGAAATATTAATTCCTGTTCCATAGGTCTTATAGAGTATTTATTATAGATAGTCTATTAGTTTAGCTTGTCACAATACCTGTCATATTTTAGATTATTCATACTTATTACCTTCTTTCCCCCCCTTGAAATGGTTGATTTTATTAAATTTTTAAATATATATCTTGTAAAACTAATTACTGTGTATTCATGCAACTTTCCAGAATCTCTTCCTATGATACCTAAAAGTGTTAGAGAATTTATTAGGGATTAGACTATAACATAGGTCCACCAAGACCTTATAAAGCTGCTAAAGATTGAACCAGGAAACCAGAACGCTCTTTGTACAGCTCGGGACTTCCACATGAGCATTTGATTTTCATAGTCCTCTGTGAAATAGTCTTTTTAAGCAAGTGCCCTGAAAGATCAGAGCTGAGACTACTACTGAAAGATTTCTAATTTTTACCTAAATTTTGTGTCTTTATATCTCCTCCCACATCTATGTGCCGTGATTCAGAAATATAGTAGGCAAATGAAACTTTTTCTTTCATTATATTACTTTTATCATTTACTCAATACACTCTCTCACTGAGAATATATTATATTATATTATTTAATATGCTATTATATTATAGCAGCTTATTATAGGAAATCCACTAATAAACTAAAAGAATTAAAATCAAGCTCTAAAAAAATCTGTGATGATTAGCTAAGATGTTAGAAATTAAAAATATGTGTATATACATATAAAGTTATTTTCATGAGTATATATTTATTGATAGCATATATCATATGTTATATATAATATATTGATATTACTGAAAATTATTAAAACAATTGCTGCTGGTTGGATAGAAATTTCATCATTATGCAGACATGAATTCTTGTTTTTTTCAAGTACTTAAATCCTTTTATACATAATCAACCAAAATTATTTTATCTTCTTTCAAAATTAACTTGATAAAATAGTTTTGATATGGGCAGGTTCATTCATTTATCCATTCAAAAGTTTCCTTTACTAAGCAAACTATTTTTCAAATATCTGAAACCCAAGATTTGAAGTTTTTCAATTATTAATATAAGTTAATCATTATAAAATATATTTCCAAGAACATAACAAATTTAACATCATCAATAAAGAGAGATAGTGATTATTAAAATGAGAAAGATATTGAATTAGATTGATTTTAATTGTTTGGCTGAGCAATGAAATCAAATTTTCTTATTTTTGCAATTCTGTGGTAGGTTTGAATCTTCTTTTAAGAAACAACTTTTTTTTCTTTCTGCTAAATTGAATTGAATAATATAACTGAAACTTTAAAATATATTTGCTTTCTATTTGGATGTTTTCCTTAATGGAACCTATTCATTTTGACTTTAAGTGCAAGCTATAAAACAAGAAATAAGTATTTTCATCAGGATATAAAAATTGATTAAAAAAAGAAAAAGAGGATCTCATAATCTAAGAAAATGTTGTTGAATCATAATCGGTTTGAGTTTGACTCTGTGCGAATCCATTTAGGGTTTTCATGGCAAAGGTACTGAAGTTGCTTGTCATTTCCCTCTCCAGTTCCTTTTACAGATAAAAATTGAGATAAATACGAGTAAATGATTTGACTAACGCCATAAAGCTAGCAATTATTTGATGTCAGATTTAAACTCAGGAAAATGAATCTTTTTAATTTCAGACTCACCACTTCATTATTGCATCACCTAACTGGCCTTAAGAAAAAGAGGTAAAAATAAAAACTGGTTCTAGGAAAATCATGAAGTAGTTATAGTGTCACCCTGGATTTAAGAGGACCTGAGCTCAAATTCTGCATCAGATACTTACTAGTTGTGTGACTCTTGGAAAGTTAACTATTTGAGTTGGTTTATTATATTATGTTTCTAAAGTGATCTGGAGAAGGAAATGACAAGTCACTCTACTAAATTTGCCAAGAAAATCCCAAATTGGAGCAGCTAGATGGTACAATTAGATTATATTTTATACCCTCAGATAAAATCTATCCTGGAGAATCTTATCTCTTAGACTTATATCATGGGCTAGCTAGGTAGTACAATAGACAGAATAGAAGCTCTAGTAGAGTCAGGAAGACCTGAGTTTAAATCTGACCTTATATACTTAATAATTACCCAGCTGTGTGACCTTGGTCAAGGCACTTAACACCATTGCCTTTCAAAAAAAATAAAATGCAATGAAAGGAAAGGAAAGGAAACACTAAATGGGATGATAAAGAATTAGACATGATTAAACTGACACAATAACCACCACCACCACAAGGATGGCAAAGAAAGTGTGGTTTTTGATGTTTTTGAATGCCTGTTGCAAGAGAGTTTATACAGATGAATCTAATATTATTGGACATGATTGACTTGAGCATGAGATTTTGATAACTGAGAAAATAATTATGACAACACACTTGCAGAGGGACTCAAGTGAAATTTTCCACAAAAAAAAAGAAATTTATACCTCAGCAATAGAGTTAAAGAAAATTCAAAGATCTTTTCTAGACCTATGTTGACACTCATTGAAATCATCTATGAGGAGATGAAGGAAAAACTGATAGTATTGTTTATTTGTGTAGTCTAACTGGTATATCCTTTCCATTTGATATTACCTTCCTAATGCTGATTAGAGCATGTTAATTAAGGCAAAGAATCATTTCCTCTATTTTGATAGACTGATAGATACTGAATTCAACCTTGGACAGAAACTTACATAGCTACCATTTTTAGGACACATAATAAAGACCAGATAACAATAATTGCTCTTTCTATCCCATTCATATATCAAAAGGAGTTGAAATATTGAATGAGTAATACCTGGGAGATTAGCAAATGTTCATTGAACTGTACTAATTAAAAGACATCTCTCACATATGAGAGATGTAAGGACATATTTAAAATGTTTTTCATATTAGTTAAATGCTAAAATTCTCTAAAAATAAGTAGCTTTTATATTATTAAATGAGAAAGAGAAAGAGATCGAGAGACAAAGTATAACTATGATACCCCCCCCAATTTTCTGAAATCTTTAGAAGTAAATATTTGGAAATCTCTCTTTTTAAAAGACAAACCAATTTTGCATTTCAAGGAATAGAGATATAGTTCCACTTTTTTTTTTATCAAATTCTGTTTATTTATAGCTTTATAAATCACTGGTGCACATTCAGTAGTTATTATGAAACATATGCTAATTTGCTTCTTGTCGCCCTTAGTCTCGGTTTTTTCTGAGAGGAAAGAACTGTTGAATGCATATAAATGTCTCACAGTCAGCATGAATTCTGCTATATCACTCAAAAAAAAAGAAGCTACAACTAATATGTATGTACAAATTTAGGATAAGTATATATCATGTACCTTTGATATATACCATTCACTGTAAAGCTAGATAAGTCTGAACACATACAGATTATAAAAAACTGTCAAATTTCCCAGTGGTTGTGCTCATGGACTTATCTGTCATTTCTATCTGTCTTTATCTCTGCAGAGGCAACTAGGAATCTTTCACCTGGAAAACATGGGTTCACAAACATCTTCAGACATTTACTAGCTGTGTGACCCTTGGAATGTCATTTAATTTCTATCTTAGGTTCCAGTAAGTAACAAAAAATGGGAATAATAAGAAAATCTATCTCCAAGAATTTTTGAAAGGATAATGTGAAATAGAATCTCATGTATTTTATAACATTAGAAATTATAACAAAATAAATTTCTCTTTCTCTTCCTCCCTATTTGTTGGTAATATTGAGAAATGATGATTTATATAGATTTATTTTATATGCTACAACTTTGTGGATGTTGCTGATTATTTCAACTAGTTTTTTAGTTGATTATTTAAGTATAACATATTATGTACAAAGAATGATGTTTTTGTTGTTTTATTATCTATTTTTGTTCTCTCAATTGCCTTTTCTTTTTTTATTACTATAGTTGAAATTTCTAGTGTAATATTAAATAAAAATGGTAATAATGGGTACTTGTTTTACCTCTTACTTATTGGAAATGATTCAAATTCATCCCCCTTTCAGATAATGCTTTTAGGTAGATACTACTTTCATATAAAGAAAGATTCCTTTTATTCCTATGCTTTGTAATGTACATTTTATTTTTATAAAAATGGCAGTTGTATTTTGACAAAAGCTGTTTTTTTAATCCAAATATTATACCAGCCCTGCATTACTGGAAAATGAGAATCCCATTTGAACTAAGTATATGATCTTTGGAATATGTTACTATAATCTCTTTACCAGTGATTAATTATCTTTTTCCATTAATGTTCATTAGGAAATTGGTTTATAGTGTTTTCTGGTTTTCTTAACAAAGTCCTATTTACATCATGAAAGGAATTTGGTAGAACTCTTTCTTTACATATTTTTCAAATAGTTTTGGATTAATTGCTCCTTAAATGTTGGTAGAATTCCCTATTAAATCTAACCTGGAAATTTATTATTACTATTTTTTCTCTTGATTCACAATTATTTTCTAATTTAGGACAGTCTAAGTATTCTGTTTCCTTTTCTGTTAAGCCAGACAATTTAAATTTTTGTTAATATTTATTCATTTCACTTAGATTTCTCAGTTTTTCTGGGATATAATTTGGAAAAATAGCTTCTGACTACTTTAAATTCAACTTTTTTGGTAGTACATTAACACTCTTTATTCTTGATACTGAATATTTAATTTTTAAAATAAAATTGACCAATGGTTTATGCATTTTATTATTTTTTATAAATCTAACTCCTTATTTGTTAATTCAATTTTTAATTTGAATTTTTAAAATATCTCCTTTCATTTTCAATATTTTCATTTTTATATTTAATTGAAAGTTCTTTATTTGTTATTTTCTAATATTTTTAGTTGAGTGCTTAATTCATTGATCTATTATCTTTTAATGATGTATATGCTAAGAGATATAATTTTTTCCAATAATTGCTTTGGCTATATCCCATAAATTTTGGAATGCTGTCTCATATTTTATCGTTATCTTTGATGAAATTATTGATTTTTCAATGATTTTCTCTTTGACTCGTTTACTTTTAAAAGCTTACTTTTAAAAGTTTTTATTGAAACAATAAATAATCTATTTTGATTTGCCCTTTTAATTAGAACTGTACTCTAACTCTGCTTCATTTACTAAAACATTTAGTAAAGCCACAGGGGGCTGCATAAAAACTCACTGCTGGCTGCACATGGGCTGCATTTTGTACAACCTTGATTAAAGATTAGATTATTTGGCATAATTATAATTTTAATTAAATGCCTGTTTGTGAATGGGGTTTTTTAACACCATAGTCTGAAAGAGGAGCATTTAATATTTATATTTTTCTTCATTTCCCAGTGAGATATTTATGTTCTTATAAAGGGTCAATTTTTGATTAAGGTGTTATAAACAGCTGAAAAATAGTTCATTCTTTGCTTTTTCCATTAATGTTTTGCTGTTATTGATGGGGTTTTTTTACAGAGCTCTTTTCTAAGCTTATATTCATCTACTTTACATTTTTCTTATTTATTTTCTGGTTATATTTATCTAACACTGAGATAAAAATTTTAAGGTCCCCTAATTAAAGAGTTTTACTCACTTTTCCCTCCCATGATTCAATTAACTTTTCCTTTAAAAATTTGGTTGTTCTGCCATTTGGTGCCTATGTGTTTAGTATTTTTGTTGTTCAGTTATTTCAGTTGTTTCCAACTCTGTGATCACATTTAGGTTTTCCATCACAAAGTTGAGGGAGTGGTTTGTCTTTTCTTCTCCAGCTCATTGTAAAGATGCAAAACTGAGACAAAGTTAAATCACTTGCTCAGGTTCACACAGCTAGTGTCTTGTGGTTAGATTTGAACTCGCAATTTCCTGACTACAGGCCTACCAATACAATTATACCTGTGACCTGAAATGTACACTTTTGAAAATGCCCAACTCTAAGATCTTTCTTGTTTTGCATCTGACTACAGTCTTCTTTTATTTGCCTTCTGGTAACCTCTCTCTTTCTCTTATCCCACTTTCCTCCTACTCCTCTAATTCATTAAGACAAATTTCTATAACCAATTAAATACATATGAATAATTATTCAATTAAGTGTATACATGTATAGATATATGCACAGAGAAGCACATACAGACAAAAATGCATGTACACATGTATATACACACATATTCACAGATACACATACACACACACAAACATACATTGAAAGTTTGTGTCAATGTGAGAGCATCTGTACTTTGAACTTTTGTTGTTTTTATCCCTCCATAATTCTATTTAAGACAATGTTTTAAAATTGGAGGGAAATTTGGGGACAACTTGACTGAATCTTTTATCTACTCTACCCTCTTGGTTCCCCTTATACTCTATAATTCAAATTTGTATTTTGCTGCCCTTCACAATTAACATTCTCTTTCCATTTTTGGGCTTTGAACAATCTAGCCTTTTGCTGTTCATTTTTCACCCACAGCAATCTATCTTTGTTCTCTATTACTTGGCACTGAGCAATCTATCTTTGTTCTCTATTACTTCGCACTGGAATGAATTATTTCTATAACTCCACCTCTCAAAATGTCTAGGTTCATTTAGAGTTTATCTTTTGTATCTTCTTCACATAATTGCAATTCCAGATTCTAATACCTCCTAAACGATCAAATTTAGCTATGTATTACATATATGTATTTCTGTATATTCTATTTCCCTTGAAAATCTAATTCTCTCCTTCTCAATCTAGTAAAACTCTCAAATTCTCTGATGGAGTGGTGGAAGAGAAAAGATCATTTCAGTTTGGTATTCATACACACATACCTACACATTCAGACACACACAGAAAAACACATACATTGTGAACTATATACTGCATATAATATACATATATAGATGTATGCATACCATGCATATGAACCTTTAACTGAGACAAGTTAAAATTATTCCACATGGATAATATCAGGAATTGATATTCTGAAATGCTTGATTTTAGATAGACTTAATAAAAGTTATACCAAATTCCCATCCTATCATGCTATGAAAATTCTTGTTTTTCTTCCACTTATGTTACTTTTATAAAGGTAGATATATGCAGATTTTTACTTAGAATCTCTTCCACTTAGAAGGAAGGTTCATAGATGCTCTTTGCTGGGAAAGGATGGGAAGAATGCTCTCACTAATTCTAATAATTTCCTTTTATCTGGTTGTGTAAATTGGATTGCCTTACCATGATCTGTGACAAGTTAGAGTTGTCCTACACTGGATAACATTATCAAGATCTGGCAGGTTCAAACATGATTCAATGTTTCAGTAATATAAAGGTTAAAATGTCCTCCTTGAAAATAAGCAAAATGACAGAGGTGAGTGTGGGGCAAAGATGTATAATGGATTTACTTTGCACAATACCTGAAATTTTAAATTTACTATGGATAAACTATGCCTTGGAAAATAAGTAATTGCTTGAATTTGTATATTACATATCAAAACATTAATATCATTTGCATGCATTCAAAAATCATTTTTTTTATCTTTCTCAATCAAAGGAATTTTTAGAAACATTTTCTACATATGAAATTCCTTATTTTTATAGTTTACTTTTCCTCTTTTGAGCCATAATTACAGTAAAAAGTCTTATTATTTATGATTTTTAATAAGATTTATTTTTTATTATTTCCTCATGGACTATATTCATATTAACCCAGATATATCATCAGAAAATTAACATTAACTTAATTCTAATCCCATATAGCCAGTAACTGAAATGATATAAAATAGCAGATCCCTTAGCTTGAAAGCTTTTATTTTTCTTCATTAGATCCTGGCAGTGTTTAGTACCATTTGATTTTACAAAGGTATAAATATTAAAAATGATTCTATGTATTAAAAATGTAATGGCCTATATAACAATGTGAAATCTTTCAAAGAAATTCCATCATTTCCATCTTAGAGTTCCTTTGATATTTCTGACAGATGTGAAACTTGTCCTCTTTGTGCCATGCCTTATTTTCCCAATTCATATCAGACTAGCAGAGAAAATTCCTAGATGTCAAGAACTTCTTTTCTCCTTATTGTTTTAGGTCTGGATTTTTTTTATCACTTCCACTTATGAGGTCTCCATCCATAATGCTCATCATTATCTATCAATGAGTTGACATTAGCTTTTATAAGGGAATATATACTGTGAATATGCATGAGTTAATAAATCAATTAATAATAATTACTATCTGTCCATCTACAATGTTAAGTATTAGAGATACAAAAAGAATCAAATGACAATGGCTGCCTTCAAGGAGTTTACAATCTAATGGGAGAGACAAAATACAGAAAAATAAATATAAATAAAGCTATACACAGAAGTAATAGGACATAATTAACAAAAGGAAGACTTTGGATTTGAGTAATTTGAGCAGGCTTCTTATAGGGTGTGGGGGGAACTTAAAGGAACCCAGGGAAGGATGGAGCCAAGATGGTGAAGTAAAGACAGATATTTCCACAAACTATCTCCAAGACCCCTCAAAATAGCTTTAAAATAATGACTTGAATCAAATTCTAGATGGCAGAACATACAAAAAGACTGAGTGAAACAATTTTCCAGTCCAAAACAACTTGGAAGATCCACAGAAAGCATTTGTTAAAACAGGGAAAGAAAGGGATGCAGTGCAGACTGACTGCAGAGCAAACTGGTTCCAACCATCCAGGAAAGGACCATGGAATGCCTGAGACCCTGGGGAGCACCTGGGTCTGTGGTAGTGATGGAAGTTTCCAGAACATTCATTCTAGGACCAAGGACAATTGAGAAGTTCAGTAGGAAAACTCATTCTCACCAGAGTGAGAGGGGAGCCCAGTACAATGCAAACTTCAGATCCATCCTCTGAGAAGCAGAAGCAGGTTTGGGAGCCACTCAGCAGGGAGCCAGACAGTAACAGCTTACAGAATGCTTAGCCTACATGGTATGGAGGTTGGGGGGGGCGGGACTGCAAAGGTGTCTTTTTTATCTATCCCTAAGGGAAGGTTCTTTTTTTGCCAGACTCACATCCAGGCTGTATTCTGGGCCCCAATCTCAGGAAATGGAGCTTTATTTCCATAGTCGAGTAGGGCCTTTCCTCAAGGGTCCAGGGCAGAGGGTCATCCACAGAACAGAGCACAGATCAGGAGAGCAGTCAGAGTCTCTCATGAGACCTTGAAGGAACTGAGGTCCTGGGGCAGGGGGAGGGAGTTTACTGGAAACAGCTGTAAAAACCCTCAAAACCTGGTGAGCACCATCCTAATAAAGACTTTAAATCAAATCATAGGCTGGGTAAGTGAACAATCAACTGAAGTACAAAAAAATACTATCATAAACAATTACTTTGTTTCTGTGGAGGATCAAATTATGCATGCAGAAGATGACAAGATCAAAGCTTCTATGTCCAAAGTCTCCAAGAAAAATATGAATTAGTCTTAAGCTATGGAAGAACTCAAAAAAACATTTTAAAAATCAATAAGGGAAGTAAAGAAAAATTGAGAAGAGAAATGAGAGAGATATGTGAAAAATTATGAAAACCATGTCAGTATTTCAAGGAGAGATGAAGAAAATGAAGGAGTTACAAAACTAGAGAAAAAGTATCTGTGCCTTATCATCTCCTCCCTATTGTACCCCTCTATCCTGTAATGCAAGACACTGCACATATACAATGGTTAAACCCCCATTACCTCATTATTCTTTGTTCTACCCCAGAAGACCTAACAGTATATATGTAATAGCTAAGCAGTAATAAAATTGAGCTGGAGGCATAAGGCAGTAGTGGCTTGACTCCTTATTCTCAGCTCCCCTCCTGGAGGGAGGTGACTGCTGTGGGCCCCAAGGAAGCAAGCCAAAACAGAAATCTATCTTATCCTGTGTGAAAATAGGAGACAAAAGAGATGAGAGAAAGGGGACAGGGGAGAGAAGGGGGTTGTAGGTGCTAGAAGAGAGGGAAAAAAGAATGAGAGAGTAATCCGATACAACACCCTCTTGAGGAGGGACTGGGTGAAAAGAGAGAGAGAATAGAGAAAATTGAGGAAGGCAAAGAAAAAGATGATGGGGAATGCAGCTAACAATAACAAATTTAGGAGAAAAAATATATTGAAGCAATTTCTCCGTTGGACTTATGATAAAGAATGGTATCTACCTCAAAGAAAGAGGTGATGGTGTCTGAATATAGACGGAAGCACACATATTTTACTCACTTGATGTTACTTGAAATTTTTTTTTCCTTAGTGGAATGGGATTGCAGTTACTTTTACATCATGACTTTTGTAGTAAGGGTTTCATGGCTGCACATTTTTAACCAACACCAAGTGATTGTCTTTTTTTTTTTAAGTTATTTAATTATTTATTTTGCAATTTTCTCTTCCCTCCACCCACCCCCTAGAGAAGGCAGTCTGTTAGGATTTACATTGTTTCCATGGTATATATTGACCTTAGTTGAATGTGATTAAAGAAAAATCATATCCTTAAGGAAGAAAAATAAAATATAAGCAAAACAAAATTATATAATAAGATAACTTTTTTTAAAAATTAAAGGTAATAGTCTTTTTTGTTTCCTCAAACTCCACCATTATTTCTCTGGATACAGATGTTATTGTCCATTTCAGATACCCCAAAATTGTGACTGATTGTTGCAATGATGGAATGAGCAAATCCATTAAGTTTGGTCATCACCCCCATGTTGCTGTTAGGGTATACAATTTTTTTCTAGTTCTGCTCATTGTGCTAAGCATGCAAATCCTTCAGGCTTCCCTGAATTCCCGACCCTCCTGGTTTCTAAGAGAACAATGGTGTTCCATCACATACATATACCAGTTTATTAAGTCCAATATTTTGCCACCAAAAAAAGAGCTGCTAAGAATAATTTTGTAAAAGTGATGTTTTTATCCATTTACATAATCTCTTCAGGGTATAGACCCAGTAGTGGTATAACTGCATCAAAGTGTATGCACATTTTTGTTGCCCTTTGAGCATAATTACAAATTGCTCTCCAGAAAGACTGGATGAGTTCACAACTCCACCAACAATGTATTAGTTTTCCAGATTTCCCACATCCCTTCCAACATTGATCATTGTCCTTTCTGGTCATATTAGCCAGTCTGAGGGGTGTTAGGTGGTGCCTCAGAGATGCTTTAATATGTATTTCTATAATAATTAATGATTTAAGCAGTTGATTTCCTCATCTGTAAATTGCCTTTGCATATCCTTTGAATGTTTGTCAACTGGGAATGGCATTTTTTAAAAAAAAATTTGATTCAGGAATCTGTATATTTTAGAAATGAATCCTTTGTCAAAAGTACTAGACGTAAAAATTGTTTCCCAATATACTATATTTCTTTTAATCTTGGTTACAGTGTTTTTGTCTGTGTAAAACCTTTTTAATTTAATGTAATCGAAATTATCTAGTTTATTTTTAATGATGTTCTCCATCTCTTCCTTGATCATAAAACTGCTTCCTTTTCCATAGATCTGACAGATAAAGTATTCCTTGATCTCCTAATTTGCTTATAATATTGGTTTTATGTTTAAATCCTGTATCCATTTTGATCTAATTTTGGTATAGGTTGTGAGGTGTTGGTCTAATCCAAGTTTCTGCCATACTAACTTCCAATTTTCTCAACAGTTTTTATCGAAGAGAGGATTTTTATCTCTATAGCTAGATCCTTTGAGTTAATCATAGAGCAGATTACTATAATCATCTCCTGCTATTACATCTAGTCTATTCTACTGATCTGGCATTCTATTTCCTATCCAATACCTGACAGTTTTGATGACTGATGATTAATAATATAATTTTAGATCTGGTAGGGCTAAGCCACCTTCTTTTGCACTTTTTTCATTAAATCCTTGGAAATCCTTGACTATTTATTTCTCCATATAAATTTACTTGCAATTTTTTCTAACTCATTAAAGTGATGCTTTGGAATTTTGATTGGTAGGGCAATAAATAAGTAGTTTAATTTTGTTAAAATTGGCATTTTAATTATATTAGCTCAGCCTATTCATGAACAGTTGTTAGTTGCCCAGTTATTTAAATCTTATTTTATTTGTGTGAGAAATATTTTGTAATTGTTTTCAAAAAGTTTCTGATTCTGCCTTGGCAGGTAGACTTCCAGTTATTTTATATTGTCTGAAGTTACTTTGAATGTGATTTCTCTTTCTAGTTCTTCTGTTGCATCTTGGTAGTCATATATAGAAGTATTGAGGATTTATGAGGGTTTATTTTATATTGTGTTACTTTTCTAATGTTGCTAATTATTTCTAGTAGTTTTTTTTAGATGATTTTTTGAGATTTTCTGGGTATACTATCATGACATCTAAAAAGAGTGAGAGTTGTGTCTCTTCCTTCCCAATTCTAATTCCTCCAATTTCTTTTTCTTCTCTTATTGCCGAAGCTAACATTTCCAATAAAATATTGAAAAGTAGTGTTGATAATAGACATCCTTATTTCACCCCTGATCTTATTGTGAATTCCTCTAGGCTATCTCCATTGCATATAATGCTTGTTGATGGTTTCAGATAAATACTGTTCATTATTCTAAAGAGCAATCAATTTCTTCCTACACTCTCTACTGTTTTTAATAGAAATGGATGCTGTATTTCAGCATCTATTGAGATAATCATATGGTTTCTGATAGGTTTGGTATTGATATAATTAATTATACTAACAGTTTTCTGAATATTGTACCAACCCTGCATTTCTGGCATAAATCCTATTTGATCATAATGTATTATCCTAGTGATAACTTGTTTAAACCTTTTGCTAAGACTTTATTTAAGATTTTTGCATCTATATTCATCAGCGAGATAGGTCTATACTTCTCTTTGTCTGTTTTAACTCTTTCTGCTTTAGGTATCAGCATCATAGTGGTATAATAGAGTTAGGCAAAGTTCTGTTTTCATCTATTTTTCCAAAGAATTTTGTATAGTATTGGAATCAATTGTTCCTTAAATGTTTGCTATAACTCACTTGTGAATCCATTGTAATTCACTTTTGTAATGGGGGAGGCATGGGTTGCTAGGAAGGGAGAGAATTTGAAACTCAAGATTGTGAAAGTAAATGTTGAAACTTGTTCTGGATGTAGCTGGGGTTGTCAGTAGTCACAGTAGAGAAGGTAGAGCATTCTAGGCAGAAGCATATTCCAGTGCAAGTAAATGTCTCAAGCCAAGAGACAGAATATCTTATTTGTGAAACAGACAAGAGGTCAGTGTCACTGGCTAAAAGAGTAAATTTTCAAAAATAAAGTATAAAAGGCTAAAAAGGTTGGAGGAGGTTATTTTTTTCAAAGAACTTTGAAGGATAAATATGACTCAAGTTAAAGAAAATATTCCTGAAACTGGAGGTAAATTCTTTATTTACATATGCACAATCTCTGTAGAGTTCAGCTCAAAGTAACTCAGATGGTATAGATGTTATGGAACATAACTGAAAAGAACTAAATAATTAAGATATGCCTTTAAATTTTGTCCCTAGAAGTCACATAGAACCTAATAATGTTCTGTGGAGCAAGTCATTGCAATGTCTATTTTCTTTATTTTTAAATTGAATTGGCTTCTTAAAAAATATAGATGTGAAGTGCCCTTAGTGATTTCACCTTCCACTACTAGGTAGAATCAAGAAAGTTACTTCATTTTGCTCTGGCTAGTCATCTGACTTGATAGCTGTCATATGGGTAATCTTTGCTATTAACTCTGGATGCTTAAGGCATCACTGATAGTCATGCCAATAGGTTCACAAGATTGCAATCTCATCAATACCTTTCTTAGTGTTTATTAACCCAAGACCAGGAAAGTATTAACACAAAAGAGACAAGAGTAAAAGAGACAATACACTCATGAAATTGAAGCAATCAACTGGGAAGAGAACGCAAGAGTTTTTCCATCCTCAAGACTGTTGGATGACAGTTGCATCTTCCCTTGCTTAAGACCAGGAATAAAAAATGTCAAAGGACCCAGTGGAGAGTCAAACTAACAATTTGGAATTATGCCCAAAAGACAATAAATCTGTGCACTCCCTGTGTTGCAGCAGTACCACTACTGAATTTTCATCCTGAAGGGATCATGGAAAAAGGGTAAAAATTCCACATGTTTAATAATATCCATAGCAGCTATTTTTGTATGGACAAAGAATTGGAAATTAAGGAGATTTCCATAAATTGAGGAATGACTGAACAAATTGTGGTATATGTGATGCAGTATCATTTTTCTTTAAGAAATCATGAGGGACTAGATTTCAGAAAAGCCTCAAAAGACTTGGATGAATTGATGTGAAATGAAATGAAATGATTAGAACCAGAAGATCATCATACATACTAATAACAAGAAGTGATGATCTACTAGGATGGACTTGTTCATGTCAGCAGCATAATAATCAAAGAAAATTTTAAAAGATTTATACAGGAAAATACCATCCATATCTAGAGAAGGAACTGTGGAGCTTAAATGAAGAACAAAATTTATTACCTCCATTTTTAAAAAATTGTCATACATTTTATGTCATTTTTTTCTCTCTAAGGTTTTCTTACCTTCCATTTGGATTTGATTCTTCTCTTGGAACATGATCAATATGGATCTATACTTAGCATGGTTATAAATGAATGGGTGTATATTATATATATATATATATATATTCATATGTGTATTTGCATATTTGTGTGTATGTGTGTGTGTGTGTGTGTGTGTGTGTGTGTGTGTGTGTGTTCAAGGAAGAGTAGCACCACTGTGTGAGGACTACTGAGTCCTTTTCAGGGCTACTTCCTACCTTTTTTTTGTTTTGTTTTGTTTTGTTTTGCAAGCCAAATGGGGTTAAGTGGCTTGCCCAAGGTCACACAGCTAGGTAATTATTAAAGGTCTGAGACCGGATTTGAACCCAGGTACTCCTGACTCCAGGGCCGGTGCTCTATCCATTGTGCCACTTAGCTGCCTCTACTTCCTACCTTTGATGTCCATCAGAGTCATCAACTCTCACTTGTGGTTCCAAAAACCTGTAGTATGCACAGGTGCCATTTTGGCATGCATGTTAAACCAGGTTTAGGGTAATTGAGGGAGTTTCAGACTCATCGGAGAGTAGTGGGGAGTATATACCCCAAGCATGTAAAGTTTTACCCTGGTGGAATGGGCAAAAAGAACAATTCCTTCAAATGGTTCTGAAGCCAGCTGAAGCAGGTTGTGTGGAGCAATTAGAGCTTGGTTACACATCCAGAATGCATCTAAAGCCATCATCAGTTGTCTTGACTCTGTCTTACTATACTGGATCAGGATGACTTCGGAAGAGAGAGTTAAGTGATTTCATGCAGCTCTACCTCACTTAAATCCAATTTATGCACTCTACACAAGACATCACTGATAACCATTTCTCAAATTCCTGTGGCCTCTGGCAAGTGATGAAACCACAGATACCAATGCACTGGGAGCTATAGGCACAACACTGCACATGGGTGGCACAGGACCATAGGGTCATTTTTCCACTGAAAGCAGCAGTGTGATTCGGCAGGCCCCTGGGTGATTGATGCACCATTTTAAGGATCACATTGTTCACCTCCTAATACAAGGAAGGGGCTAGAAAATGTGCCCTTTTTTCTCCTTAATCAATAGTGATCTGATTACCATGGCAGGCAGGGAATTCCATAGTGCAGTTGAGACAAAAAAGAAACAAACTACAAAAATTTCATCAAAGTAGATTCCACTCACCATCAGTGCATGGAACATGAGCATATTCATAGACAACACAATATTTATTAGGTCTAAATGATGAACAACTCTTGTTGTGAGAGAACTCAGCAGTTATGGTATCCAAATAGTCTGGAATGAAGCAAGACTGGAAAATAAAGACCAGCTTACTGAAATTGAAAATGGATATACATTTTTCTTTAAAGGTTGTATTGTAAAAGATCTCTGTGAATCTGGAGTTGGTTTTGCAATCAAAACTAATCTAGGGGTGGCTAGGTGGCACTTGGGGCAGCTAGGTGGTGCAGCGGATAGAGCACTGGCCCTGGAGTCAGGAGTACCTGAGTTCAAATCCGGCCTCAGACACTTAATAATTACCTGTGTGGCCTTGGGAAGGCCACTTAACACCATTGCCTTACAAAAAAACCCCTAAAACTAATCTAGTGAATATTCTGGAATGTTTACCAAATGGACTAAATTACAGGCTCATGACAATGAGATTGCCATTTCCAGGAAAACACCATGCCACCATCATTAGTGCCTATTTTCTCATCATGATAATTGCCTATGAAGTTAAAGAAAAATTTTATGAAGACCTGAAGACACTTATCATCAAAAAGTGACACTTATTGTCAAAAGGGGACAACCTTATAATTCTGAGTGACTTTAATGCTAGTGTAGGCTCAGATGACCAGACATGACAGGGAGTCCTTGGGATGAATGGAGTTGGAAACAGCAGCAACAGTGGTCACCTTCTACTGAAGACTTGTACATTTCACAAACTTCTCACTATCTTCCATTAACCTGAATGCAATACTTCCTGGATGCATCCTTGTAGCAAACATTTGCATCTATTAGACTTTGTGATTGTAAGGAGAAGAGACAGGATGTGAGGGTGACAAAGGCAACGTGTGGTGCAAAACGCTGAACTGATCACAGATTCATCCTCTCTAAATCAAATATTCATATACAACCAAAGGTGCTATGCAAAGATAAATATAAGAAGTAATGTCAAGAGCTTAGAGTATCTCTTTGAGGGGGAACACTTCATTGCTAACTTGGAGGAAAAACTGAGCCAACACACATTTGGTATCAGTGGACCAAGAAAGGAATAAACATGTTTCAGAGATCAGGTGTACAGCACTGTATTTCCTCATCTGGGCCAGATCACTACCAAACACCAAGACTGGTTTGATGAAAATGATAGGCAAATATAGAAGTTGTTAAATGAAAAAAATAGTATCACAGGGTTTACAAACAGGATAGTACATTTGTTTCTTAGAAGCAGCATTTAATTCCATCAAAAGTAAATTCAAAGTGAAACTTTTCTGAGATGTACGACTCTTTTCTCAGTAAGAAGGGAGAAGAAATTTAATTTCATGTAGATAGTAACAAACCCAAATGTTTTTATAATGCCCTGAAGACTATTTATGGGCCAAAGACACATGGTGAACCATAACTATTCAGTGCTAATGGATCCACATTCATTAATGAAAGGGACATGATCCTAGAAAGGTGGGCTGAACACTTTTATATGGTTCTTAATGAACCATCACCAATCAATGCATAAGTCATTGACTGTTTACCTCAAGTTGAACTCAACCAATTCCTAGTTGAAGTTCCAAATGAAAAAGAGCTTTTGAATGCCATTAGGCTCCTTTCAAGTGGCAAAGCATGGGGTACTGATTCTATTCCATGAGATCTACAAGGTGGGGGATCCATTGCTCATCCAAAAACTGACTGTAATTTTCCAGGTAATATGGCACAATGAGGTTATCTCCCAAGAATTAAAGGACGCATCCATTGACCATTTCTACAAAGGTGAAGGGAATAGAATGCCCTGTGACAATCGCAGAGGTATTCCACCTTCAGTCATTGCTGGTAAGATTCTTGTCAGAGTCCTTCACCTGGAAGGTGCTCACCTTCCTGAGAGCCAGTATGGCTTCAGAAAGGGTAGTGGAACAGTTGATAAGGTGTGTGCTACCTGATAATTCCAGGAAAAATTCCAGAACACAACTGAGTTCTGTATACATTTGTAAATCTGACCAAGGCCTTTGATAATCTCAGTCATGAGGATTTATGGAAAATTATGCCAAAATTTGATTTCCCAGAGAAGTTCATCATTATTGTGTGTCAGTTCCTTGACGGCATGCAAATTCTGGTGTTGAATAGTTGACAATGTTTTCCAGATTTTCTGGTCACCAATGGAGTAAAACAAGCATGTGTCCTTGCCCCCATACTTTTTAGCATGATGTTTTCAGCTATATTGATGAATCCTTTCATTGAGGGTGAACATGGCTTCAAGGTCAATTATTGCACTGATATCAAATTCTTTAACTTGGAAAGGCTATGAGCCAAGACCAAAGTGGAGAGATTATTGGTGCATGATCTTCTGTTTGTAGATGATTGTGGACTCAATTCAGCATCGCAAGCTCATATCTAACAAATTATGAATAAATTCTCTGCTGCTTGTGCTAATTTTGGTCTGACAATTAACACCAAGAAAATACAGTTGCTCCATTAGACAGCACCAAACTATCCATATGTGGAACCATTGATTATAGCAAATAGAGAGGTTTTGAATACTGTGGACAAGTTCACTTACCTTGGCAGTGTCCTTTCGAGGGAGGTAGACATTGACAATGAGATTGACACTGGCATTGCCAGAGCTAGCTCAGTATTTGGGAGGCTCCAAAAGAAAATATGGAAGAGAAGAAAATTTAGACTGACTGGAACTGAAGTTCTACAGAACCATTGTTCTGACCTCATTGCTCTATGCCTGTGAATCCTGGAAACTCTTCCAGAACTTTGTCAGGAACTTCTATTTAAATTCTCTTAGAAAGATTCTGAAGATCACCTGTCAGAAAAGATATGAGATGCTGAGGTACTTTCTTGAGCTAAACTCCCTAGCATTCCAACATTACTACAGAGAGTGTAACTACAATGGATTGGGCATGTTGTTAGAATGCCAGATGTATGGTTTCAAAAAAAACTATTTTATGGAGAACCCACACAGGGCAAGCACTCACAAAGTGATCAGTAGTGATACTGAGGCACCCTGAAGTCTCACTGAAGAACTTTAGAATTGATTGTACAACATGGGAGACAGTGACAAAGAGCCATTCAGCATGCCATTCCCTCATCAGTGAGGGTGCAGCAATCTAATGAGGAAGGCAGAATTGAAATAACTCAAAAGAAACACTGTATCTGTAAGTTTCGATTGCCCACTCCTCAACTGACAAATGGTCAAAGGATATGAATAGTTTTCAAATGAAGAAATTAAAGCTATAAAAATGCTCCAAATCAGTATTATTTGGAGAAATTCAAATTAAAACAACAAGATATCCCATCACACCAGCAGTGAGATATCCCATCACACCCATTAGACTGGACAAGATGAGAAAAAGAGAAAGTGATCAAAGTTGGAGAGGTTATAGGAGCATTGTGACATTGATGCATTGCTGATGAAGTTGTAAATGGATCCAATCTTTTTGGAGAGCAATGTGGAACTATGCCTAATTAACAATAAAACTGCTCATACCCTTTGACTCAGCAATTCCAGTCTAGGTCTATATCCAGGATAAATTATAAAAAAGGAAAAGTCCCACATGTTCTAAAATATTCATAGCAGTTCATTTTGTATTGGCAAAGAATTGCAAATTGAGGGGATGATTAATTGGGGAATGGCTGAACCAGTTATGGCACATGAATACTATGGAATACTATAGTTATACAAGAAACCATAAATGGTCAGACTTTAGAGAAGGATGGAATGATTTATGGGATCTGATGCTGAGCTAAGGGAGTAGAACTAAGAGAACAATGTACACATCAACAACAACCTTGTGAGTTAAACAACCTTGACAGAAGCAGCTCCTCTCAGCAGTTCAGAGATCTAGGACAACTGCATTAACATGGCTATGGACTATGTTGTCCCCATCTAGAGGAAGAAAAACAAGACAAAGTAAAAGACCAAAAAAAAAAACACATTATAATCTGATGTGTTTATAAAAATCATCTCTTATGTATATTTTCTCTTTGTCTTAATTTCTCATGTCAAAAATAAACATGTGTAAACATGTTTATCAAAATATATATGTCCAAGGTTAACCTGACTGTTTGCTTCTGAGGGGGTGGAGGTGGGAAGGGAATGTGAAAGCAATTTTGTAACTTAAAAATATACATGTGTAGTTGGATAAAAATAAATATAAAAATTACGTTTAGATTACTCCCCTAGGTATTCATATGGATTAGTTTTGCCGAATCTGTGGCAGAGCCTTCTGAGCTCATATTGGTTTGATCAGCCACAGTAGCATGCACTGTAATGTGTCTCAAACATAGTGATGTCATATTGATCTTTTTTTAATGAAGGACAAGAATAAACAAAGCAATCTATCTTTATATCTACATGTGTAGATATGATTTAATCCCTAGTATCTCCCTCCTTCCATCTTGTTTTTACTATAGTTTTTTGATAATGAGATGGCTCAGACCTAACATTTGCTCTCCATTGTCTCCTCTTCCTCCTTATCTACTCTTCACTCTCACAAACACCACCCTGCTACAAATATTAATCCCTTCTTATCTACTGATTCCTTCCCTTTCTATTTAGATACATTCCAAGTCTCTCTATTCTTAAACTATCTTCCCTAGAATAGAATGCATCTTTAGTCTTTGCTGTAATTTTTCATTTCTCTTTTATTTTTAATTGATATTTTATTTTTCCAAATATGTTATGAAAGTTTTGCAACATTCATCCATATGCATATGTATATTTTTAATTTACAAAATTTTCTTTCACTCTCCTTCCCACCCCCTCTTCTCAGTGGCAAACAATCAGGTTAATATTCTACATACACATCTGTGTAAAATATGCTAAAAGAACAGTCATTTTTGGTATGAGGAATGAGCATTAAAGAAAGGAAATACATGAGTTTTTTTTAAAAAAATAAGAGGAATGTAGTGCTTATCAGATTCTGGAGACTTATTTTTTGTTTGTTTTGTTTTGTTTTTCTTCCTTTGGCTAGGAATGGCATTGCCCATAGCCTATCTAATAGGGTTGCACTATCTCTCAGAACCACTGAGAGCAACTGCAATCATCAGGGTTTATCATCCCACAATGTTGTTGTTGTTATTGTTTGCCTTGTTTTCTTGGATCTGCTCCCTTCACTCTGCATGAGATCTTGTAATTCATCGCATGCTTCTCTAGAGTCCAACCATTTATGGGGTTTTTTTTTTTTACAGAATAATAGCATTCTATAAAATTCAGAAACCATAACTTCTTGAAACATTCTGCATTTGATAGGCATCTCCTCAGTTTCCAAGATCTGCTATGAATATTTTGGAACATGTAGGAATTTTCCCATTCTTAATAATTCCTTCTGGATACAGGCCAATATTGGAATTGTTGGGTCAAATATTATGAACGGATTTATTGTTCTTTTGGTATAGTTTCAAATTGCTCTCCAGAATGGTCGGATCATTTCACAATTCCACGAGCAATGAATTAATGTTTCAATCCTTCCACAACCTCTCCAACACTGATCATTTTCTCTTTTTGTTCTCTTAGCCAATCTGAGAGGTGTGAGGTGAAAACTCATTGTTGTTTTAATTTGCATTTCTCCAATACTTAGTGATTTGAAGCATTTTTTCATGTGATTATATATAGCTTTAACTTCTTCATTTGAAAACTGACTTTTCAGATCCTTTGACCATTTATCAATTGGGTAATAATTTATAATCTTATAAATTTGATGTAGCTCTGCATATATTTTAGAAGTGAGATCCTTATAAGAACTTCTAGTTATGAAGATATTTTACCAGCTTTCTGCTTTCCTTTTAATTTTGTAAGTATTGAGTTTATTGGTTGAAAACTTTTTAAATTAATGCAGTCAAAATCATTCATTTTGCAGTTTATAAAGTACTCTTTCTTGTTTGGTCATAAATTTGACCCCTTTACAAAGGTCTGATATACACAATATTTCTTTGTCTATTAGTTTATCTATTAAATCCCTCTTTGTCTAAATCCTGACCCATTTTGACTTTATTTTGTTAGAGGATGTGAGATGTGCATTTTTGCCTAATTTTTGCCATACTATTTTCCAGTTTTCCCAACAATTTTTGTCAAATACTAATTTCTTATCCCAGAAGTTGATGTCTTTGAATGTGTCAACCAGAAGATGACTGTAGTCATTTTCTGTGGTTTCTTTTGAACTTATCCTAATTCAGTCATTGTTTATTTCTTATCTAGTACCCTGCAGTTTTGATGACTGCTACTTTCTACCATTGCTTGATAGAGCTAGGCCTTTCCTTTACATTTTTTGACCAATTTCCTTGCTATTCTTTACCTTTTGTTGCTCTGGATGAATTTTGTTACTATTTTTTGCTAGCTTGGTAGAATAATTATTTGATAAACTGATTGATCAGTACTGAAGAAGTAATTTAATTTGGTTAGAACAGCCATTTAAATTATATTGTTTCAAGCTAACCATGAGTAACTGACATTTTTTCATTTATTTAGATCTGACTTTATTTGGATGAAAAGTACTTTATAATCGTGTTCTTCCAGTTTCTGATTTGTCCTGGAAGGTAACAGATTAATATTGTCTACAGTTACTTACAATTGAATTTTTCTATCTCTTGCTATTGGGATTTATTGATCATATGTAGAAATGCTGATGATTTGGGGGGGTTTATTTTATATCCTGATACTTTACTAAATTTGATATTGTTTCATGGAGTTTTTTTAGATGATTTTTCTCATGTTCTCGAAGTATACTATCATATCTTCTGCAAAGAGTGAAAGTTTTGCTTCTTCATTGCCAATTCTGATTCCTTCAATTTCTTTTTCTTCTCTTATTATGAAAACTAATATTTCTAATACCCTTTTGAATAGAAATAGTGATAATGAGCACCTTTGCTTCACCACTGATGTTACTGGAAAGCCTCCGAGTTTATTCCCAGTATGTGTGTGTGTGTGTGTGTGTGTGTGTGTGTGTGTGCATGTAATATTTGTTGATAGTTTTATGTAGATGCTACTTATAATTTTAAGAAAGCCTTCATTTATTACTACATATTCTAGTGTTTTTACATAGGAATGGATGCTGCATTTTATCAATGCCTTTTTCAGAATCTTTTGAGATAATCATACTTTCTGTTAGTTTTACTATTGATATTTTCAATAATGAATCAATTTCTACTATCTAATGTCTAATCAGTTTCTAAAATTGAACCATCTTTGACTACCTTTTATAAATCCTACCCAATCATGATGTATTATCCTTATAATAACTTGCTACAATCGCATTGCTAACATTTTATTTAAGATTTTTGCATCAATGTTTATTAGGGAGATTGTTCTATAATGTTCTTTGTTATGTTTTGGTTCTTCCTAATTTAGTTAGCAGCAAGATGGTGTCATTAATGGAAGTTGGCAGAACTCTTCTCCATTTTTTTAAAATATTCCATGTGGAATAGGTATTACTTGTTTCTTGAAAGTAAGATAGAATTCACTTGTAAATCCATCTGGACCTGGAGACTTTTTCTTAGGGAACTTATTGATGGTTTCTTCAATTTCCTTTGCTGAAATGGGGTTATTTAAGTATGTTATTTCCCCTTCTGTTAAATTGAGAAATTTGTATTTTTGTAAATATTCATTTCATTTATGTAATCAAATTTTTTGACATAAAGTTCTGCAAAGTAGCTTTGAATTATCTTTTTTTTTAAATTTCTTCCTCAGTGATGGTTAGTGTACCCTTTAAATTTTGAATACTGGGATTTATTGATGTCTATATAAAACTCACTATTAGTTTTATTTATTAGGATCCATGGTTTTCTTTCTCTCAGTTTTATTAATCTCTCCTTTGTATACTTGGAATTTCTAATTTGACATTTAATGAAGGATCTTAATTTTTTTCTTTTTCTAGCTTTTTTAGTTATATACCCAATTCATTGATTTGCTCTTTCTTTTATTCATATAACCATTTAGAAATATAAGTTTTCCCCTCAAAATTGCCTTAAATGCATCCAATAAGATTTGGTATGATGTTGAATTTACTTAAGTTTTTTTTACAAAGAAAGTAGGGTTAAGTGGCTTGCCCAAGGCCACACAGCTAGGTAATCATTATGTGCCTGAGGCTGGATTTGAACTCAGGTCATTCTCACTCCAGGGCCAGTGCTCTGTCTGCTGTGCCACCTAGCCACTCCTATGATGTTTAATTTTTATTTTTATCTTGGATATAATTATTGATACGTTTTATGATTTCCTGTTTGAGCCACTTATGTAACATTAAGTTATTTAGCCTCCATTATTTTTTTGTTTCTCTTTCCAATGACCTTTTACCACATGTTATTTTTATTGCATTGTTGTTTGAGAAGTATGCATTTCATCTTATTTGTGCTTGATTATAAGGTTTTTATGCCCCACATGATCAATTTTGATATAGGTACCATGTATTGATTCAAATATGTTTTCTGTATACAACATATTGTAGGATGCTGGTTTTTCATCCATTCTCCTAAATGCTTTCATTTTATGTGACATTTCATTCCATTCATATTTTCAGTTAATATTAATAATTATGTATTTCCCTCCATGCTATCTTTCCCAATTTATACTTTCCTCTTTCCTTTCCTCTCATTCCTCCTCACCAAATGTTTACTCCCTTTCCTCTATTACTTTTTTTAATTTAACTTTTAATTTATATTTTTTTAATTTAACTTTCAGTTTATTTTCACTTATATCTTTGCCTTCCTTTTATCAATGCTTTTTTTCCCTTCTCTTTCCTTTCTCCACCCCTCCCTTCCTTATTGAGTGGGAAAAATTTTTAAACCTGAGTGGGAATGTATCTTATTCCCATTCTGGACCAAATCTATTGAATAGAATTTATTCAATGTTCACATCCTCCCTTTTTTCCCTCTAAAATTATAAATCTTTGGGCCTCTTCTCCTGGTGTCATTTATGACTCAAAGTGTTATCAAAGTTCCATCACAGATTGATTGATTTATTAAACAGTATTGCCTCATAATCACTTAGTACCACTTCTGCCTCATTAAAAGTCCACTTTTTGAGTCTTGAATTACATCAAATTAAAGTCACTTTTTACCATACCACCTTTACCAATACCCTCCAAAGTCATGCAACCTTATGAGCCAATGTATCATCCAAAGTCAAATCATTTCATGTACTATTTGTGCCTTCCTCCCAAGAATAATTTCTCTCACACTCACCCCCCCACCCAGTGTTCTTCACCCTTTGCTAAATAAAATATGGATTAGGTACAACCCTGCTTTAATGAACTATACTAATCTCAAAGAGTTCTAAAACCTGGGAGGCTCTGAAGGTCTCACTTAAGAACTTTACAATTGTTTATAAGTTAAAGGAAATATTGAAACATATCAGCCAAGTTTATGATGCTCTCATCAGAGAAAGTGCTAATCTTTGTGAGCATAGTAGAATTAAAGTAGATCAAAGGAAACTGAAACACTGAACTTTAGAGTCAATACCCCTCCTTTTCATCAGGACTCTTTGTCTGAAACTTTGGAATGTAGTCTTGCATCTCCTCAATGGAAAATCAATACTCAACCATACCCACACTCTCTAAGTCTTATCTCTTGAATTATATTTAACTTTTTAATTATCCTAAAAGAAGTGCACTTCTCAAGACTTATCTTCCCTTTTAGGATTATATACAATTTGAAGGTCTTGACTAACATTTGTTTTGCTTTGTTTATTTTTTTCTTCCCCTTTTCATTTACATTTTATGCATCTCTTGAGTCTTATATTTGGTGACTGAATTCTCTGTTCAGTTCTGCTCTTTTTGTCAAGAAATTTTGGAAGCCTTCTATTTAATTGAGCATCTGTTTTTTCCTGTGATAGCATATGCTGAATTTTGCAGTGTAGTAAATTGTTTATTGCAATCCCAGGTCCTTTGCTTTCCCATATATGGCATTCCAGGTCCTCCATTCATTCAGTGTTTAGGCTGAGAGGTCCTGTGTGAATCTGATTGTGCTTCCTTTGTATTTAAATTTCCCTTTTTGCTGCTTGAAGTAGTCTTTCCTTTATTTGAGTGATTTGGAATTTGATTGTAACTGCTCTTGGAGTTTTTATCCTGAGATCTCTTTCTGGAGTGATTCTAAATGTTCTTTCAATGGTTACATCGCCTTATTGTTTTAACATCTTTGGAAAGTTTTAACTGATAATTTCCTGTATGATACTTTCCAAATTCTTTTTTTTATCTAGATTTTCAGTTAGTCTGATGATTTGTAAATTATCTCTCCTGCATCTATTTTCCCTTTTGTTTTTCTTAAAAGCTACTTTACATTTTCTTCAATTTTTTTCAGCCTTTTTTATTTTGGTTGATGGAATCTTGTAGTCTCATAGATTGATTGGTTTCTATTCATTCGATTCTAATTTTTAGGGTTTTATTTTCTTCAATTAAATTTTGTGTTTCCTTTTCCAATATTTTTACTTTTAACAAAGTTTATTTCTTTGGTCAATTTTTCATAATTTTACTGTATGATTCTCATTTTTTTCTTTTTCCTTTACTTCTTTCATTTTTCAATTCTTTTACAAAATCCCCTATGAGCTTTGAGATTTGAGTCCAATTCAAACTGACATAGCATTGTTAACATCTTTATCTGCAGTTTTCTAAAGTGAGCACTCATTTCAGATTTTTTGTTCATCTTTGTCGTTTTAGTTATGCTCCTGCATTTTAAGGAGTATGGATCCAAGCTTTTTATGCTGTGGCTGGTGTCTGATCCCTGGCTTGTTGTTAGCCAAAATGTTACCTATGCAATCTAGTCCATGCCTTTGCAGAGGTTTGTTTCCTCTTTTATTTACAGGTGGTTTGTTCCCAACCCATTCCTATTTTGACCCGTGTTCCCAGGGTTCAGACTTTATTTGAAGTTGAGGCCCTCCCTGCTATCTTGCCATCTTGCTGCTGGGACCTATGCTATCGTCAAACTGTCAGTACCTGGACTGCCTTGTGACTGAAAAGTCTCCTACTGACTTTCCCTGCTCTCCTGTCTCACTTGATTTTACTTCCCCCCCCCCCCAAAGAGACAGACCTTCACTGAAGATCCTCCATGTAGTCTACCATTGAAAACTTCTTTGGATCTCCTGTTTTTCTTAGTGGGATCTATAGCTTATTGTCAGTTCAAAGGCTTCATTTATCTTTGGTAGGAAAAAGCTATGGGACCATGCTAGCTTCACTTTGCCATCTTAGCCACTCCCCAAAAATGTCATTGATTCCTCACTCTCACTTCACTTACCCAATCATTTGTCAATTGCTCAATTTTCTATTTTCAATTCAGTTCTTACTTCTAAGAAAAATAATCATTTATCTCATATTTAATAACTAATAATTGAGATTAAGGTTTTCCCTTTCTTATTCTTCATGCAGAAGAAAGCCCCTGTAGCTTATACAGTCTCTTAAGGTTGTTGCAGATAGATGTGACTGACCAAATTTCTGTGGTAGATGGCTTCTGATTTTTGAGTGAGACAGAAGACAACTATAAAATCTTACAAAGAGAAACTAATCTAGATGAATTCTGACCCACTGTGGTCTATGCAATCAACCATGACTTCAGGGTCTGGTCTGGTTAAGTAATGAGTAAGAGTAATATAATCAGAATCATCTAGTCACTCATTAGAATAAAATCTCCTCTCATTAAAATATTCATTTTCTTATTAATTGTTAGTCAATCAGAGTTAATTTACACTCATTTGAAATGCCTATTCTTCCAAGAACATTGAGTTGCCTCCATGATTTGTCTTTGGTCCCCAAGAGTTTCACTGACCTCTTTTATTAATTATTCTCTAACCATAATAATTAAAGTAGTTGTTAATTGCACAGAAATCATTGCTCTGTCTGTTTATATATATATATATATATATATATGCATATATATATATATATCTTATCTCTGATCTCTTCTTTCTGCACACATAAACAAAATATCAGTTTACTCTCACATCACCTTTCAACAGAAATTTGCAACAATATCCTAATTTGTCTCCTTGCCCCTAGTCTCTTATTTCAGTAATTTTCTCCTGAAGTGAAAAATCTAGTTATGTATATCAACCAGTCAATGATCAACAGTGATATTTAATTGCCTCCAGGATCAGATATAATGTGCAGAGGGCCAAACCCTGGGAGTGATATTCACATATCCTTAGTGATCTTGTTCATCAAAGATATGTATGGATTATTGGTCATTGTATGGACCCATTGGCTCATCAGTGAACCCTGACCTAGGATAATCTGTGGCTCTGGAGGTGGTTGTAAAAGGTTTCTTTGACAGAGAAGCATGCGGATTTCTAGGAACAAATAATGTAAATTTACCCAGGAAATTGTGAAGCTGGGTCTCCTTTAACCGGTCATTCCTGAGATAAGTTTTTGCTATAAAATGTCTGAGTTTCCAAATATAAAGTTGATAGATGTTCACTTCCCAACATTTCTTGTTTGGATATGTTTGTCTATCTCAGCAATGACTGGTTAAAGGAGACCCAGCTTCACAATTTCCTGGGTAAATTTACAATATTTGTTCCTAGAAATCCGCATGCTTCTCTATCAAAGAAACCTTTTACAACCACCTCCAGAGCCACAGATTATCCTAGGTCAGGGTTCACTGATGAGCCAATGGGTCCATACAATGACCAATAATCAATACATATCTTTGATAAAGAAAATCACCAAGGGTATATGAATATCACTCCCAGGGGCTCGCCCTCTACATAATGTCCTCCATTTAGGTTTTAAAACCTTTTGCAACCTGGTTATTTTTGTCCTCAAATCTCCAATCCCACCAAACTTGTTTTCATTCTCTCACTTCCTCATATAGAGGACTCTTATTTCCCATCTCTATGCATGGGATGACCTCCTTTCCTGATCAACCTCTTGTAAAATGCCTCTGAGCTGAACTCAAGATGTTCAAGCACTACTGTCAACCTGTAGTCTTCACTAGTTCCCTCAATTGTAAAAGTTTTTCTTTCCTAATTTCCTTGTCTGTAAAACCTAATATTTATGTTGCATTTATAAAATTTATATTTATTCAGTTCATACTTATAAGAGTATTTCTTGCTTCTGATAGAATGTTAACTTCTTGGAAAAATTGGGGTAGACCCATCATTTGCCATTTTATTTTTCACTTCCTACCACAGCATCTGGCACACAATTGGTACATTTTTTGATTCATGAATTAAAATACATTTAAATTAATTTTATCTTATTGTATTTACTGAATATTATGCAGTGCTTAAGCAATTATCGATTTGATACATATAATAACATTGATTCTTAGACATAAAATTTTTTAAAAGATGTGTTTTTTCATTTTTTTAATTTATTGTATTATATAGATATGGTATGTTTCTCTATGGTGGAATTCTCTAAATTAGCAGCATGAGAATGAAAGAATGTTTAATTCCTAGTGGGGTTATCAAGTAATTATTCTTTTTTTTTCTTTAACTATTTTAGTTTTCCTCAAGGTGCCCCTGTTAAATGCTCCCACCTCATCTCAGAGGAGGAAATTGATACATCTGTTGGCAAATCGTGGCATATGGACTTTATTACAATGTATTTCCATTT
Organism: Macrotis lagotis; assembly: GCF_037893015.1. Lineage (NCBI taxonomy): Eukaryota > Metazoa > Chordata > Mammalia > Peramelemorphia > Peramelidae > Macrotis > Macrotis lagotis. The sequence continues at coordinate 217,271,505 of NC_133663.1, forward strand.
GAGTGCAATGGAACCTCTTATGTTAAGTTATTTTTTGACTCTCCATATAATTTAAGAGCTAATTGGTTTCAAGGAAAGGAAATGTGGTTTTTCCCTTACGGTATCTGAAAAACATTAAGTATTTCATTGATGTTTATAAATACATAGACAACAATGCTACTTCTTCCCTTTAAGAGGCTACATACAGTTAAGGAAATACATTATACACCAGGAAAAAGTTTAATTACATATTTACTTGTAGAAGTCAGATGTTTAATAGAAGCTTTTGGCAGGAAAATCAGATCCCCTGATATCATTATATGTAAAAGTTTGGGAAAAACTAGTACCAAAACTCTGACACAGAAAATTAAAAATAGGGTTTTTTTAAATAAAAAAGTGCTTTGGGGGCAACTAGGTGGCATAGTGGATAGATCACTGACCCTGGAGTCAGGAGAACCTGAGTTCAAATGAGACCTCAGACACTTAATTACCTAGCTGTGTGACCTTAGGCAAGTAACTTAACTCCATTGCCTTGCAACAAAAAAATTAAAAGTGCTTTCTTCCATTATATCATTATCACTTTCTCCCTTCCCAAAGCACACCTTTGCATTGAATATTAACATATTGGACTTTTCCAACTTACCCCTCTGCACCAGTGAATCATTTTTTAAAGACAGATTCTGGCAATGCAAAAGGCATTCATTGGGGCCTGAAATAATCTTTTCAGAGTCATTTGAATTTTTTAAAATATTATTTTGGAGTGCAGTGCTATTAAATGTATATTCTCAAAATATTAGATGATTTTCAGCTTAGAAAACAGATGAATGTCATTCAACCTGTATAGCTTCCTTGCTTAAATTATTGATTTAAAAAAAGCAAAACTGCCTAAAGTAATTTTGAATGTGCTTTTAGAAATTCTGAAATACTGTACTCACACTGATTATCAGTTTCACATAGTTAGAAGGTGTTGCTACCATGAGGTCCATGAACTGTTTCTCCCACTAATGAGATTTGATAACTGCATTTCAATATAGTCATTTTCCCTCTAAAATCACAACTGTTTGATTTTATACATTTCAAAATATTTTTCTGAGAAAGTCATCATACTGCCAAAGAGTTCCATACCATCCCCCCACAAAAACTTAATATTAAGAAACCTTGTTTTAGTGTATTGCTGCGATGTGTAGTACTACATTCTTGTTATAACCAAACTGAGAGATACCAGATATCTATCTAGAAATTTAAAATAAAATCTTCAATCCTGAAACTAATCCCTCAGAGCTTACCAAAAAGTGTTTCATTCACCAAGCAGCCTCTTTCTTACTATTTCCAGTACTAATAGGTTATATTGACTTTGTCAGCCTTACCTTTTATCTCTATAAAGTATAAGAGTGCTTTGGTGTAGTGTGCTGCATGTCTTCTATAGCGAAAATAGGAAGAGACTGAAATGCTGTATTTGAGACCTAGTCTTGTCATCAATTATATAAATGTCAGGTGTTTTTTGTCCAATCTACATTTTCATTTTATAAGCTATAAAGTGAGGGGGTTGGATTCAATAATTCCTAATGTAATTTCCAACACTAATAATACATGAATTGGTAAACAGTAGAAAGTGGTGTAGAAAGAAAATGATAATTACTTCATTAATAGCACTTATGCATTACATGGAGCAATGAATGATCTCAGACTACAAAATTAATTTTGATATTTGTATCATAAATAAACAAATGTGTAGAAAAGTGAAAAGATTTAAAAAAATAACCAGAAGTCATCCTCAAGAAATATTTTATTAATGCCTTCAACAGTATATACAGAAGAAAGCACAAGGAAAATTTCTTAAAAATTAGATTCAGGAGCTCTTTCCATAGATAAGCAAAAAAATATGCTAAACTACTTTAAAAAATACTGAGAAAATTTAAAGATGCTAGTAAGATAAACTCAGCTATAGGAAAACAATAAAAATGTAATTAAATGCAAAGGAAAAAAGAAACAAAAAAAGCCATTAGCTTGGAATAATTGCCTAAAAAGCAAGAAGTCCTAAATATCATGTAAAGGTTTCACTCCATTAGCCTGATTCTCTTGTGTAAAGATAATTACTATATAGACAGTACATATCAAGGTGGTAATTACAGTGATATTAGTAGATTTTATCCTATCCATATATCTTAGAATGTGGCAGTGTTATTTGAAAGACTGAGGTTATTTAAGGTCATTGAAAGTTTATCTGGTCATTAGAAACATCTTTGACATTTATTTAATTACACACAGATCTATATAAACAAAAATCATTGTCTGCAAATTTATATAGAAACATTTTTATGCATGTACACACATTCAAATGTTCATACATAGACACACAAAAAAACAAAAACTTGTTTGCTATTGCCTTTTTAAAAAAAATGACAAAGATATTCAAAAATGGAAATGTATCATCTGCAAGAAAAATACTATTTCATTTTGCTAAAGGATCAAAAATGGAAAAGCTTTGAAAAATGGATTTTAGTTTTTACACTGTTTATTTAGACCTTAACATAATTCTTTTTCTGTATTCACAAAAAAGCATACAGTAACAAAATAATTATTTATATTAAATATATACCCCTTTAAAGATAATGATTTGGGGATCACCATTATCCACATGACTCCATTCAAAAAAAAAAGTTGGCATGAAATCAGCCTGTATCTCTCCTTAATATTATCCCTAAAATTAAAAAAATATTCATTGGATACTTCATGTTCACAAAATATATTAGATTCAATGCTAATCATTACAGTAGTATCGAAATTCCAAAAAATATCTTAAAGCATTTTTTAAATTAAATGATTAATAATACATCTTAGCTGTTCAACGGGTAGAATACTGAACTTAACTCTTTTGGTGTGGGACCATGCTATGATGAACAAAATACATGTTTTCTGTAAGTTTCATTTGCTTTTTAGTTGTCTTTGATTTATTTATAGGGTAGTTAGGAAGAAACTAATATAAATGAACTATATTTGATTTCTTTTGAAATTCATATTTTGACTCAAATTTGACACAAAATATCCAACACTGGGACAAAAGGATATTTTTTTCAATAGCAAAAGTGTTAAAACCAGTAAAACCTGAGTTTAAATTCTGATTTGAACACATACTAACTAAGCAACTAGTTTTCTTGTGTAAGATAAGGAGTTTGGATGCAATGGACCCAATTCTTTGATCTTATGATAGCTAAAGCTAAAAAGATATATTCATAAGACTCATGACTTTATTTTATGATGACCTTCTCAGTAGTTTTAGCCTGATATGAATAGTATCCTATCTAACTTTTGGGGGTAGTATGGTAATGGAGTGAATCCTCTTGCCTGCCCAAGATTGCACACCTAGGTAATTATGAAGTGGCTGAGGTCAAATATGAATTTAGATCCTCCTGACCTGTCTCCAGGGCTGGAACTGTATTCACTGCACTGCCTAGCTGTCTTTTAGTGCCACCAGCTGTCCCTTAATCATGTCTACCTTAAACACAAAGTTCTAAGCAAGAAAGTGATCTTTGATTAGAAGTTCTATCTTTGATCATTTCCACCAGATATAAATAAAAACATTATAATTAATATAAGTGTCATTCTCCATGTTAAATTTCTTAAAATTATGTCAAACATATAATGGATTTAGCATGATATATTATTACTACAGAATTATTTTACTCTTTGCCAGGATAATTATACTTACTTTCTTGCTCTCTTTCCTTGTTGCCAAAACTGGTGAAAGGAGGCATTTTTTTCTTATGTTAATGAAAACTGTCAAAGTCCTTTCAACTCTCCATATTTTGTTATACTTAAGTTGTTGCTAAACTCAGGTCATTTTTGTGATTTTTAATCTAAGCAGTGGATTTTTATGCTTCATTCCTAGTATAGCAGTTTCTATGAAGAGCTGAGGCTTGCTATTTACCTTTTTTGAAATTTAAAATCATTATCATATATAAAATGCAAAATTTTCTGCTTAGGATCATGGATAGAATTAGCAGCGTATATAGAAATTATAATTTATGTTGAAAATATTCAGGCAATAAATTTAAAAAAAATGAAGTCAAACCTTTTTACTCTAAATTTAATTTAACAAATCCTATTTATTCCTTTACAATAAAATGCAGTCTTAAAGAAATCAAAAGCAATCCAGGAAACTAGAGATTTTTAACTGGAAGAGAAAAAGTTGGTGGAAACACAGGAGAGACATGACAATTAACTAGCTGATACTTTCTATTCTAGATATTTTTCTATTCAAGTTCAAAGAGGCATTTTCACATTTCAGATCATTTTCCCTCAATTTTGGCTCTATTAAGTTAGAAAATGAGTACTTTTATTTACTTGAATAATAATTGAGTAAAGTAAAGAATATTACTGAAATATTAGTAATCAATCATGACTGGAAATAATGAATAAAAACATGTATTAATCATGTACTCTGTGATAAGTGATAAAAAATATAATTTTAAGACAAAGACAATTACTGCCCTTGAGAAATTCATTTTCTAATGTGATGAGATTATGGAGACAATACAATACACAAATTGATAAACTGGGAAATCACAAATAGAGATAACATGGTGTCCATGGACACACTTTTCAGAAACAATGTTAAGTGTTTACAATTGATTACAATCTCAGGGTAGAGCAAGGAGGGATCAGTGGGGAACAGATATGTGGCACAGAGATAGAGCACAGGTCCTCAAGTCAGGAGGACATGAGTTCAGATACAGTCTCAGACACTTAATAATTGCCTGTGTGACAGTGGGCAAATCACTTAACCCCAGTGTCTTAAAGATAATATAAAAATATATTAATTTTAAATATTTTTAAAAACTAGGACAGAAAGGGGGCAGTATAGGGAATTGAGAGAGGAAAGACAATATAACTGTATGAAGATTAAGTTAGATTTGGTAGCTTAGAGCTAATGAACTTACTCATGCCAGGCAGGAGTGATTTTTGATGGGCCAGTTGAAAAAAGTACAGAATCAGGAAAAATAATAGAAAAATAATCTCAGTCACATTTTCAAATGAATAAAATTGACATTTTTTTTAAATTCCCAAGGCAATGTGGAAGCGAAACTATTACAACATTTAAGGATAATTATTACATATAAAATTAAAGGACAAATATTTGGAGTTTCACTGCTTGGGGTTGGTCTATTTCATTGTAATGAAAAAGCATTCTAGAAATAAGAAGAAAAGAATTATTGTTATGCCAATAAAATTATTAAAATAAGAAAAATTATGAGCAATAATATTGGAATCACAAAAGAAATAATGAGAAAAAGTGCTGTTAAAATGATATTACATTATCCAAACACCAAACTCCATAGTAAAGCAATAATCATAAAAAATAATTGGTATTGGTTTAAAAAAGGTAAATCAAATATATAGATTGAATAAAAAGGCAAAAAAATGGTAAAAAAAACATTTGTAAACATGAATTTTGAGGGGAATCATATCTATTTTGTCACTTGTTGGGAGAAATACATGGCAGTTTTGCAAAAAGTAGATTTGGACCCCCTACTACTTACCTTATATAACAATATGATCTCAAAATGAATTTTTGGTATGAATATAAACATCAGGGCATAAAATTTAATTTATTTTAATCAGGTCACATAAGTTAATAAAGGAAACTAAATATGAGACATAAAAATGACAAAAGTAAATCAACAGGACTTTCAGCCAAGATGGTAGAGAGAAGACAGAAACTGATAGTGCTCTCTCTTTCCCCTCAGAACTAACATGAGAGAAACCTCTTAATAGAAATTCGACCAACCAAACCCAGAAAAAGAAGCTAGGAGAACACATACCAAGAAGGTCTTTATTAGTGGACCCTGGGTGACCTAGGAGAGGAGAGCAGAGGATTAGCACTGGGGAAAGCAGCTGGGGAAGGCCAGAGAGTAAGTCTCAGCTGTGGAGACTTCAGTCAGTGGCAGGTACAAGATCCAGCTTTAGCTTTCCTGTCTTTGGCCAGGGGGAGAAGAACTGGAAGAGGGCGAGTTCCAGCACAGAGTTTCAGAGCATGGCTGGAGAACAACCAGCTGGGCTAGGGATTTGAGCTCCAGACTTTCAACAGAGCCCTTTGCTCAGAACAAATAATAAACAACCCCCTCCCCACCCACTCTCTCAGGCCTACAGAGCTCACTCAACAGAAAGAGACTCCCTCCCCCAGGGCCTGACCCAGTTTTCAAGGTCAACTCAGACAATGGAGCAGAGGACCTCACTCCAGAGAAAACAACCAGCACTGCACCCCCCCCCCCCATTGACTGGCTCATGGAATTACTAAACGAAGTGAACAAAGCCTCTAGGATCCTCAAAAGCAAACCTCTGAGAGCCAGCTCTCCAGCCCCAAAACAAGATGAAAAAAGGCCAGAGAAATGGGAGGGGGTGCTATGGAGAAATACTTAGAAGAGACAGAGGAATCCTAACCCAGAGACATCTAGCACTGCTGAGGAGAATATGAATTGGTTGCCAGCCCAGAAAGACTTCCTTGAAGAAATCAGGAAGGAGTTAAGAAATCAATTGGAAAAACTGGGAAAAGAAATTCAAGAGAAAATTAACATCTCACAAGAAAACAAATCCTTGAAAAAACAATTGGACAAATACAAAATGAGACTAAATCTCTCAGATCTTAATTGGGCAAATGCAAAAATAAAATGATTCTCTCAAATCCTCAAATGGGCATATGCAAAAAGAAAATGATTCCCTTGAAACTACCTTTGGGCAAATAGAAAATTCCTTCAAAAATAGAATGGACCAACTGGAAAAGGAGTTGCTTAAGATAAAGGAAAAAAAAAATCTTCTCCTCTTAAAAAAGGAATGGAATTGGCAGAAACTAATGACTTCATGAGATAACAAGATTTCATTAAGCAAAACCAAAAGATCAGAAAAAAAAAAGAAAACATGTAAAATACCTCATCAGCAAAACCCCTGACCTCAAGAATCAATCAAGAAGGGAGAATCTGACAATTATTGGCCTTCCTGAGAATACTGAACAGAAAAAAAGCCTGGATGTAACATTACAGGATTTAGTGATGGAAAATTGCCCTGATATCATAGAATCAGAGGGCAAAATAGTTATTGAAAGAATACATTGATCCCCTCTGGAAAGACATCCTAAAATGAAAACAATAAAAAATGTTGTGGGGGGCAGCTAGGTGGCACAGTGGATAAAGCCCTGGCCCTGGAGTCAGTAGTACCTGTGTTCAAATCCAATCTCAGACACTTAATAATAACCTAGCTGTTTAGCCTTGGGCAAGCCACTTAATCCCATTGCCTAGAAAAAAACCTAAAAAAAAAAAAAAAAGAAATGTTGTGACCAAATTCCAGGACTATCAGAGAAAAGAAAAAATCCTGCAAGCAGCCAGAAAGAAAAAAAAATTAAATAGCAAGGAGCCATAGTATGGATTACACAGGCTGGCTGCAGCAACACTGAGAGCTCAAAGGGCCTGGAATGAGATATTCTGAAGAGCAAGGGAGCTTGTAATGCAGGCAAGAATCCACTACTCAGCAAAATTGAGCCTTCTCTTCCAGGGAAAAAGATGGACATTTAATGAAATGGGAGACTTCCAAATTTTATGATGAAAAGACCAAAGCTAAATAGAAAGTTTGGACATCAAACAGGAGGCTCAAGAGACACATGAAAAGGTAAAAAATAACAAACAAACTGAGATCCAATAAGATGAAACTGGTACCCACTTGGGAGCATGAGTCTCACAACTCTTGAGAATTGTAACTCTATTAGAGAGAATATACATCCCCAGAAGTGGGGACACTCATAAGTTTCTGTGACTCAGATAGAATGATTTTAAAAACAATACCTCCTTAAAAGGGGGAGTAGTAAGGAGAAGAGAGGGTGGAAGGGAGGAGGTGAGAACCCCCTGAATCTACATCTTATCAGATTTGGCTTAAAGTTAACTCAGACACACTTAATCAAGTTAAGAAATTTATCTTAACTTTCAAGGATTAAAAAGAGAAAAGGGCAGGGGAAATGGGGAGGGGCAGAAAAAGGGCAACTAACAGAAAGAAGCAAAGAAGGGAAAGGGTAAAGGCAAGTATAAAAAAGGCAAGGCAAGTTGATTTAAGAGCAAAAACATACTAAAGGTACTGATATTCAGAAACAAAACACTGGGGAATATGGATAAAGGGAAAAAGGTTAAATATCCCCAAATTGTTTTACCATGCTACATATTAAAACTACTAAAATTCCACCTTCTATAGGATGCTTCTTCAGACTCTCTCTCATTCTCATTCTCTCTCTCTCTCTCTCTCTCTCTCTCTCTCTCTCTCTCTCTCTCTCTATCCTGATTCTCTTTAATCTTAGTTTCTTCCCTTGCTCATCTCCAATTTGCCCTGTACATAGACATAAACATGTATATATTATGTATATATTTATATATATATATATATATACAAATATACATATGTATATGTATATACAATTATATACCTAAATACACACACAAATAAGTTGATTGTACAAAATTGTTTGTATTTTATTTATTTCCCTGAACAGAGTATGAGCACCTTGAGAGCAGGAAATGTTTTTGAATTCCTTAGTATTCTTTGTACACATTGTTATCCTTGGGCCATCTCCAGCTCTTCATGACTCTGTTAACTTTGGTACTCCAATAAAATGTATGGGGTTTTCTTGGCAAAGCTACTGGAGTTTTTGTTATTTCCTCCTTTGATGTATTAAGGTAAACAAAGCTAAAGTGTCCTTAACACAGCTAGTTAAGTATCTGAGGCAATACTGGAATTTTGGACTTCCTGAATCCAGCCCCAGTACTGCATAAATCCTTGCAAGTATTCCTGCCTCTCAAAGATGAGGTATTTTAAAAATTCTTTTTTTTAAATTATAAAATTATAAATTATAAAAATTCTTACTAATTGATTCTTAATTAAAATAATTAAAAATTCAATTAAAGGTTAGTACTAAAGTTTCTGATTTATGCCAAATCACCAAAGTACATTTTCTTCCTGTATAAAACAGGCAAACCAATAGTGAATTCACTCCTTTTATCAGAAAGATTTTATTTACTTTGAATTTTACAATTTTCCCCCCATTCTTGCTGCCCTACCCCCACCCCCACAGAAGTGAGTCTGTTAGTCCATAATATACACTGATCTATGTTGAATGTGATGAGAGAGAAATCATATCCTTAAGGAAGAAAAATAAAGTATAACAGATAGCAAACTTACATAATAAGATAATGGTTACTTTTAAGTTAAAGGTAATAGCTTTTGATCTTTGTTCAAACTTCACAATTCTTTCTCTGGATACAGATGGTATTCTCCATCTTAGAAATTGTCCCTGATTGTTGCACTGATGGAATGAGCAAGTCCATTAAGTTTGATCATCAACCTCATTTTGCTCTTAGGATATAAAATGTTCTTTTGTTCTTTAGGTTCTGCTCATTTCACTCAGCATCAATTCATGCAAATCTTTCCAGATTTCCCTGAATTCCCATCCCTCCTCCTTTCAAATAGAACCATAGTGTTCCATGATATAAATATATCACAGTTTGTTAAACCAGTCTCCAATTGAAGGGCATTCACCTAATTTCTGATTCTTTGCCAACACAAACAGGATTGCTATGAATATTTTTTGTACAAGTGATGTCTTCAGCCTTTTTAATAATCTCTTCATGGTATATATCCAGTAGTGGTACTGTTAGATCAAAGCATATTCACATTTTTGTTGCACTTTCAACATAATTCCAAATTGTTCCCCAGAAAGTTTGGATGACTTCACATATCCACCCAAAAATGTATTAGTGTGCCACATTTCCCATATCCCTTCAAACATTGATCATTGTCCTTTCTGCTCATATTGGTCTGTCTGAGAGGTGTGAGATGGTATCTCAGAGATGCTTTAATTTGCATTTCTATCATAAGTAGCGATTTACAGCAATTTTTCATTTGACTATGGATCACTTTGTTTTCCTCATCTGTAAATTGCCTTTGCATAGCCTTTGAACATTTGTCATTTGGGAAATGGTTTGTTTTTTTGACAATTTGACTCAGTTCTATGTATATTTTATATTATATCTCCTTTGTCAGAAATACTGGTTGTAAAAACTGTTTCCAAATTTACTATATATCCTTTGACCTTGGTTACAGTGGTTTTCCTCTGTGCAAAAGCTTTTTAATTTAATGAAATCAAAATTATCTAGTTTGTTTTTAATGATGTTCTCCATCTCTTCCTTGGTCATAAATAACTTCCCTTTCCATACATCTGACAGCTAAACTATTCCTTGATCTCCTAGTTTGCTTTTAATGTTGTTTTTTATTTCTATATCCTGTATCTATTTTGATCTTTTCTTGCCATAGGGTGTGAGGTGTTGATCTAATCCAAGTTTCTCCCATAGTAACTTCCACTTTTCCCAGAAGTTTTTATCAAAGAGAAAGTTTTTATCCTGATAGCTGGACTTTTGAGTTTATCAAACTGCAGATTACTATAATCATTTCATTCTATTGCATGTATTCCCCTGATCCACCACTCTGTTTCTTACCCAATACCATACAATTTTGATGATTGATGCTTTAATAGTATAATTTTAGATCTGACAGGGATAAACTACCTTCTCCCTTCCACCTTATCCCTTTTTCCATTAAAAGCCTGCAAATCCTTGACTTTTTACTTCTCCACATGAATTTACTTATAATTTTTTCTAACTCATTAAAGTTATTTTTTGGAATTTTTATTGGTAGGACACTAAGCAAGTAGTTTAATTTTGGGAGAATTTTCATTTTTATTACATTAGCTTGGCCTATTCATGAGCAGTTGATATTTGCCCAGTTATTTAAATCTAATTTTATTTGTGTGAGAAGTGTCTTGTAATTGTTTTCAAAAAGATGTTGAGTATGCCTTGTAAAGCTAGGCTCCCAAATCTTTTATATTGTCTGAATTTTCTTTGAATGGGTTTTCTCTTTCTAGCTCTTTCTGTTGCATCTTGCTAGACATAGATAGAGATGATGAGGATTTATGAGGGTTTATTTTATATCCTGTGATTTTGCTAAATTTCTTAATTATTTCTAGTAGTTTTTTTAAATGATTTTTTTGAGTCTCTAGGTAGACCATTATGTCATCTGCAAAGAGTGTGAGTTTTAGCTCTTCCTTTCCAATTCTTATTCCTTCAATTTATTTTCCTTCTCTTATTGTTGAAGCTCATATTTCTAGTACAATATTGAATAGCAGTGGTGACAATGGGCATCCTTGTTTCACCCCTGATCCTATTGGGAATGCTCCTACTCTATCCCCATTGCATATAATGCTTGTTTATGGTTTCAGATAAATACTGCTTATTATTATAAGGAACAATCTATTTATTCCTACACTCTCCAGTGTAATCATGATTTCTGATAGGTTTGCTATTGATATAATTAATTATACTAACAGTTTTCAATATACTGAACCAACCCTGTATTACTGGGATCAATCCTACTTGGTCATAATGTATTATCCTAGTGATAACTTAATGTAATCATTTTGCTAAAAATTTATTTAAGACTTTTGATCTATATTCATCAGGGAAATAGATCTATAATTCTCTTTCTCTGTTTTACTTCTTCATGGTTTAGGTATCAGTACCATATTGGTGTCATAAAAAGAGTTAGGCAGAATACTATCTTCACCTATTTTCCATAGAGTTTATATGGAATTGGAAACAATTGCTCCTTAAATGTTTAATAGAATTCAGGTGTGAATCCATCTGGCCCTGGAAAATTTTTCTTAGGGAATTCAATAGTGCTTCGTTGAATAGAATTATTTAGGTTTTTAATTTCCTCTTCATTTTACTTGGACAATTCATGTTTTTTGTAAATAATCATCCATTTCAATTAGATTATCAAATTTATTGGCATAGAGTTGCATAAAATAATTCTTAATTATTACTTTAATTTCCTCCTCATTGATGGTGAGTTCACTTTTTTCATTTATTTTTTTAATTAAAATACTTACCTTTTTCATTAATGATAACAGCAATTTGGTTTTCTTCTTTCTTTTCTTATTCATATTGACCAGAGGTCAATCAATTTTATTGGGTTTTTTCATAAAACCAACTCTTGGTTTTATTTTTTGTTCAATAGTTTTCTTGCTTTTAGATTTGGTTAATTTCTCCTTTAATTTTTAGAATTTCTCATTTGGTATTTAATTGGAGGGGTTATTTGTTCTTTCTCTAATTTTTTTAGTTGCATATTTAGTCCATTTATTTTCTCTTTCTCTAATTTAATCATATAAGAATTTAAAGACATAATATGTTCTTTGACACCCACCTTAAGTGTATCCCATAGTTTTTGTTATGTTGTTTCATTATTGTCATTATCTAGGATGAAATCATTAATTCTTTCTGTAATTTGCTGTTTAATCCACTCATTCTTTAAAATGAGGCCATTTAGTTTCCAATAAGTTTTGAGTCTACCTCTTCCTGGTCCATTACTACATTCCGTTTTTATTGCATTGTGATCTGCAATGTGACCATTTCTGCCTTTCTGCAATTGAAAATTAAGTTTTTATGCCCTAGAACATGATCAATTTTTGTGTAAGTGTCATGTACTGCAAAAATAAAATTATATTCCTTTCTGTCCCCATTCAGTTTCCTCCATAAGTCTGTCATGTCTAGGTTTCCCAATAATCTATTTACATCCTTAACTTCATTCTTGTTCATTTTATTTTTAGATTTATGTAAACCTGAGAGCAAGAGATTCATAGGTTTCCGACTAGTAAAGTTTTGCTGTCTATGTCTTCCTCTAACTCCTTCAATGTCTCCTCTAAGAATTTGAATGCTGTGCCATATTTAGTATTGAAATTACTTTATTGTCTATAGGAGAATATAGTTTCCTTCTTTATCTCATTTAAAGCTATCTATTTTGCAGCTATTTTGTCTGAGATAAGGGTTGTTACCCCTGCTTTTTTCACTTCAGCTGAAGCAAAATTTATTTTGCTCCAACCTTTTACCTTTATGCTATAACTTTCTTGTAAGCAGCATAAGTAGGATTCTAGTTTTTAATCCACTCTGCTATTCACTCATATTTTAAGGGGAGTTCATCCCATTCACATTCACAGTTAGCATTACTATCTCTATATTGCCTTCTATGCTATCATCCCTCTGTTTCCATTTCCCCCCTTTTTTTCACTTTATTCACATTCTTAAGTGTTGGGGGTGTTTTTTTTTCTGAATACCACCACCTTCAGTGTATTTGCCCTCCTAGTTCCATCCCCCTCCCCCTTTCTTTCCCCTTTCCCTTTGCCTCTTCTTCCTTCCCTCTATGGTAGGGCTTGACTTTCTCCAGTAAAAACACAGAAACATCTCAGGTATTTGTACCTTTCTCCAAGGCCTAGATGTGGACAGTAGACTGCCCTCAGCACTGACTATCCAGAGAGACTCTGTGGCATTTTCAGCTGTGATAGCCTAGTCCAGTGACTGGGTTTCATGATGAAAGGCATTATCTATCCCCAGGCTTAGGGAGTGGGCTTCTGACACCAGCAACACTGATAATCCAGAGAAAGCTTCTGGCATTCCTTACTGGTTGTTTCACTGAATAAACCAATGCAGTTCCTAATTATAGTAAGCAAGTCCTCTAGGGTCCTCAACATTGAAGTTCTGTGAATCAGCTCCTCCACAACACAAGACCCAAAGGAACACTAATATCCCAAATGAAAAAGGGCCAGTGCAAATCAGGGTCTGTATAATATTACCTTAGAGATAAGGATGACAGATGATATAGATGCTCAAAAAAGGATGACAGAAGGCAAGCTATATGTGAAACTTAAGTGGAGAATATGGTTTAGTTTCCAACTGAGAAAGACTTCTTAAAAGAGATCAAAAAGGATTTTAAAAATCAGATGGAAAATTTCAAGAAAGAAATGCATGAGAAAGTTAATACCATGCAAGAGAAAATTAACATCTTATAATAACAAATGACAAGAGAAAACAAAATCCCTTAAAATACAATTGAACAAATGCAAAAAGAAAATGATGTCCTCAAAGATCCAATGGAAAAAGATAACAACTCCTTTAAAAAGAAAGTTGACCAGATGAAAAAGGAGATGCAAAAGCTAAATTGAAAAATACTTCTAAGAAAAATAGATTAAGGTTTAGTGAAAGCTAATGACTTCATGAGACATCAAGAATCTGTTAAACAATTTTTTTTTAAAAATTGAAGAAAGCAAAAAAATACGTCCTTGATAAAATAACTGACTTGGAAAACAGATACTGGAGAGATAACTTAAGAATGATAAGATTACTTGAAAATTTTGATCTAAAAAAGAGTCTGTACTCCATTCTTTGGGATATAGTTAAGAAGAACTGCCCTGATATCCTGAAAACAGAGGACAAAATACTTATTGAAAGAATCCATCAATTACCTCCTGAAAGGGAGGAATATCTTAACCAAACTTCACATTCATTAGTTTAAGGAGAAAATACTGCAAGGGGCCAGAAAGAATCAAATTGAATATGAAGGAGTCACAATCAAAATTACATAGCACTGAACTCCATCAATATTAAGGATAAAAGGTCCTGGAATATGATATTCTGGAGAGCTAAGAAATTTTGAATACAATCAAGAAGCAACAATCCAACAAAATTAAGTTTTCACCATCAGGAGACAAGATGAATATTTAACAAAATTGGTGACTTTCAAACTTTGCTCATGATAAACCTGAGTTGAATAGAAAAATTTGATCTTTAAGCAGAAGATTCAAGAAACATATGATAATGTAAAAAGGGGAATCAAAAAAGACTTCTATCCAATAAGATTAAACTGATTACATCCCTACCTGGGAGATAAATTTTCATACATTTTGAGAATTGTAACTCTGTTTACAGGGAATATAGTTTGGCCAAAGTTATGGACATTAAGTATGCATGATTTTGAAGAAAAGATTTAAAAAGAATTTCATTAAGAAGGGGTATATATACTAAAGAGATGGGAGGAAGAGGGAGGTAGAGTGGGATAAATTACATCACATGAAGAACTATAAAGGACCTATTGTAGTAGAAAGAAAGAAGGGAGGTGTCTCATCAGACTAATACACACACTCAAGTGAGTTTAGAAATGTAAATTACCTTGCAATTATTAGGAGGGGAAAGGGGGAGGTAAGGATAGACTGATAAAAGGAAGGAAAACAGAAGTGGGAAGTGAAAGGAGGAGGAATAGGGAAGGTGGTGGATAGAAGAAGGGAAAATCATGGAGGGAGGAGGTATTCAGAAGCAAAACATTGGGGAGGAGGGATAAGGTGAAAGGAGGGAGAACTACCAATAGAAGGGAGATAGAATGGAAGACAATAAAGAGTTAGTAATTAAAACTATAAATGCATATGGGATGTACTCTCCAGAAAGAGATACTAGGTTAAAAATTCCTAGGGTTGTAATAGTCAAATTCCAGAGCTCTCAAACAAAGGAGAGAATAATTGTTGTAACAAAAGGAAAAAAATCAACTACAAAGGAAACACAATCAGACTCACATGGCCCTATTAGCCTCAACAATGAAGGATTGGAAGGCTTGGAATAACATTTTGGAGAGGAAAGGACCTGGGACTATAATCCAGGATGTACTACCCTACAAAATTCAGCATATATATTGTCAAGGAATAAATTGGATGCTCAGCAAAATAGAGGACTTCCAGAATTTCCTGACACAAAGACCAAAAGTGAACAGAGAATTAGATCATCATATACAGGACTCAAGGTTTGCATTAAAAGGTAAAGGAAAAGGGGAAAGAAAAGGAAAAAAAAAAAGAAAAAGTAAAAGAAAACAAATGTTATTCAAGGTCATGAAATTGTATACAACCTTAAAAGGAAAGGTGTGACACTTCTAATTTTTGAGAATTGTACTTCTCTTAAGATAATTAAAGGGTGGAATATAATTGAAGACAATTGACTTAAAGGATAAGGATGTAGTTGGGTCTTATCTCTCCAATAAGGAGGTCCAAGATGACTTCACTGAGACAAAAAGTCTAGATGAAAATCAGTGGGGTTAACTTTAAATGTAATTGTCTCATTATCCTTTGATCCACTTTAACTCTGCTGTGCTGACAAAGCCTAACACCTTGGCTAATGAGGGCATCATAGGGTGTGAGTTCCTGAGTCAGTGTCTCTGTAACTTACAATCATTTTTAAAGTTCTCAGGTGAAACCTCCAGAGCCTTCCAGTATTTAGAACCCTTTAAGATTCTTGCATTTAGATCAGAGTTTGACCAAATCCACCTTTCACTTAACAAAATCTTAAGTACCATGGGGAAAGGGGTTAAAGTATGAGAGAGAAAATAGGTCTACTTCACTTAAGTGTGTGTGTGTGTGTGTGTGTGTGTGTGTGTGTGTGTGTGTGTGTGTATGGGGTGAAGAATAAAGTGTGAGAGAAAATAGGCCTGGTGGAAGGGGCACAAATAGTTCAAGAAGTGATCTGGCTTTGGCTGGTGAGGAAGACTATATACCTGGCACCTATACCAAAATTAACCATGTACTAGGCACAAAACCATTTAATCAAATGCAGAAAGACAGAAACAATGAATACATACTTCTCAAACCATGATGCAATAAAAATTTTAGGTCAAAAAGGGTCATGGAAAGATAAATCAAGTACTAATCGTGAATGAAATAAATTTTAAAAAATGGGTGGAACAAAAAGCAAATAATAGAAATAATAATTATAGCCATGAAAATGATACTAATGAGACATCATACCAAAATTTATGGGATGCCACCAAGGCAGTTTTGAGGGGAAACTTTACCTCTCTAAATGCCTAAATGAATAAAATAGGGAAAAAAGAGATCGAAGAACTGGGTATGGAATTAAACAAGCTAGAAAAAAGATCAAAATAAAGATCCTCAATTAAATACAAAATTAGAAATTCTGAAAATCAAGGGAAAACCTAAAAAAATTGAAAACAAGTAAACCATTGAACTCATAAATAAAATTAACACTTGGTTTTTTGAATAATTCTATAAAATATACTAATCTTTGGTTAATCTAATGAAAAAAAAGAAAGAAGTTAATTAAATTATCAGTATCAAAACTGAACTAACCACAAATGAGGAGGAAATGAAAGAAATAATTCAGAGCTACTTTGCCAAAATGCATGCCAATAAATTGGATAACTTGAGAGAAATGAATGAACATTTACAAAAATACAAAGCACCCAGATTAAAAGAATAGGAAATAAATTACTTAAATAATCCCATCTCAGGAAAAAAGAAATAGAAACTTCCTAAGAAATAAACTCCCTAATAAAAAATCTTCAGGTCCAGATGGATTCACAAGAGAATTCTACCAGACACTTAAGGAAAAATTAATTTTTATTCTTTTTCTTAAAATTTTATTTATTTAAGGCAATGTGCCTTGCTCAAGGTCACACAGCTAGGTAATTATTAAGTGTTGGAGGCTGCATTTGAACTCAGGTCCTCCTGACTCCAAGGCCAGTACAAGCTGCCACCTAAATGCCCACAATTCATTTCTATTCTACATAAAATATTTTAAAATATTTTTGCCGAACTCCTTTTATGACACCAACATGGTGCTGATATTTAAACCAGGAAGAACCAAAATAGACAAAATTATAGACCAATCTCTCTGATGAAAATTGATGCAAAAATCTTAAATAAACCTTTAGCAATGAGAAAACAGCAAGATATTACTAGAATAATATATTATTTTAAGTTAAGATTTATTACAGGTCAGCAGGGATGGTTCAATATTAGAAAAACACTGAACATAATTGAACATATCAATAGCAAACCAACTGAAGTATGATTAACTCATTAGGTCCTGAAAAAGCCTTTGATAAAAATACAACATCCATTCCTATTAAAAACACTAGAAAGTTTATGAATAAATGGAATTTTCATTGAAATGATAAATAGTATTTATCTAAAACTATCAACAAATATTTTATAGGATGGGAATAAACTTAGGATATTTCCAATAAAATCAAGGATGAAATAAGGATGCTATTCAATACAGTATTAGAAACTCTAGCTGTTTCAATAAGAGAAGAAAAAGAAATTGAAGGAAACAGAACTGGCAATGAGAAAGAAACGTTTTCAATCTTTGCAGGTGATATGATGGTGTACTTAGAGAACCAAAGAAAATCATCTAAAAGCTCCTTGAAACAATTAACAAATTCAGTCAAGAAGTAGGATATAAAATAAATACACATATAGCATCAACATTTCTACATGTGAACAACAAAGCTCAAAAAAAAATACAGAAAGAGAAATTCCACTTAAAGTAGCTATACCCAATAAATACCTGGGAATGTACCTCCCAGACAAACCCAGAAATATTAAGAACATAATCATATTGTTCTTCTCACTCAAATAATGTCAGACACAATAATTGGAAAAATGTCGATTGTTCATGGTTAGGTCTAGATAATATAACAAAAACGACAATTTGACCCAAATTAAATTATTTATTCAGTATCATATCAATCAATGTACCAAGGTAGTCCTTATTGAGTCAGAAATAATGCGATATGGCCATTGCTTATGGATAGGCCAAGCTAATATAAAACTGGCCATTCTATCTAAATTAAACTGCTTAATTAATGCTATATTAATCAAACTTCCAAAAAATTACTTTAGTAAACTAGAAAAAAAAGAGTAACAAAATTCCTTTGGGGAAGCAATCTGTAAATTGCCTCTCTGCATATCCTTTGACCATTTGTCAATTGAGGAATTAAAAAGTCCTTTGACTTTTCCTTTTGGGCAGCTGGGTCATACCTTTGTTCCAAGGTCTTTGTGGTGCTGGACACAACCCGTGTGTTCAATAATGCAAGTTCAACCAAGAGAGATGCATAACAAGTTTTATTAACAGGACTCTACATCTCTACATCTCTAATTCACATAGTTGAGTAAGGGTATATATAAATCTACTCCTCTTGTTATCAGCATTCCTCATCTCCAGGCACTGTGAAAGAGTAATGGGCATGCCACAAAAGGTGTGTATCCTGGCTTAAACAGTTTGAGGATGAAAGGCAGAGAGATAAGGACCAAAGCTCCTTCCTGAGAATCTTCAACACAAGGATGAAAGGCAGAGAACAAACAAAGAGAAGGGCCAGACCTCTTTCCTGAGTATGGTATGGATATTCCTGTTGTCCCCAGTCTCAATGACTCTCAGTAGGAACTCCTCATGGCCATGCACTCTGTCTATTAACCCCTTTCTGGGAATGGCTTGTATTTTTTATAAATTTGACTTAGTTCTCTCTATATTTTGGATATGAGTCCTTTGATGGAAACACTAGTTGTAAAAATTGTTTCCCAATTTACTACATTTCTTTTAATTTTGGTTACAGTGGCTTTGTTTGTGCAAAACACTTTTTTAATTTAATGTAATCAAAATTATCCATTTTGTTTTTATAATACTTTTTGTCTCTTCTTTAGTCAAACACTGCCCCACTTTTCATACATCTGATAGGCAAAATATTACATGTTCTCCTTGTTTTCTTATAATATTGTCTTTTATGTTGAAATCCTGCACCCATTTTGGTCTTATCTTTGTATAGGGTTTGAGAAGTCAGTCTAATCCAAATTTCTGCCCTACAATCTTCCAATTTTCTCAAAAGTTTTTATGAAACAGAGAGTTCCTAACCCAGAATTTGGATTCTTTGTGTTTATGAAACAGCAGATTGGTATAATCATTTCCTTCAATTGCACCTAGTCTATTCCACTGATCCACCACTCTATTTTTTAGCCTGAACCAGAAAGTTTTTATGACTGATGCTTCATAATATAATTTTAGATCTGGTAAGGCTAAGCAGCATTTTAGTACCCTTTTTTCCATTAAATCCCTTGAGTTTATTTCTTGAATTAATAGTGATGCAAAAGTCTTAGATAAAATTTAACAAAGAGAGTACAACAAGTTATTCCCAGCATAATACACCATTATCAAGTAGGATTTATAAAATTATGCAGCAATGGTTCGCTATTAGAAAAACAAGCAACATAATTGAACATATCTATAATAAAACCAACAAAAGTCATATGGTTGTTTCAATAAATGGTGACACTTTTGACAAAATAGAACATCCATTGCTGTTAAAAACACAAGAGAGTAAATTAATGGACTGTTCTTTAAAATGAAGCTATCAACAAAAATACATGTAATGAAGATCATCAAGGTTATCACCACAACTATTCAAAATAGTATTGGAAATGTTTATTTTAACAATGAAAGAAGAAAAATAAATTAAAGGAATAAGAATTTTCAAGGAAGATGCAAGACTTTTACTCTTTACAGATTATATGATGTATTCTCAGAAAACACTAGTAAAACAATTAAAAAAAACTACTTGAGACAAGAAACTTCATCAGGGTAGCAGGATATAAAATAAACCCACATACATTCTGATCATTTCTATATATGATCAAGAACACACAAGGACAAGAAATAGAAAGGGAAATTCCATTTAAAATGACTGTAAATAATATTAAAATATTTGGGGATCTCCCTCCCAAGACAGATGTCAGAAACTGTATGAACACAATCAAAAAATTCTTTTCACACAAGTAATGTCAGATCTAAAAAATTAAGAAAATATCAACTGTTAAAGGAAAATATAATAAAAATGAATATTCTCCCTATATTAAATTACTTATTCATGTCAAACCAGGCAAGCTACCAAACACTATTTTGCCAAACTATAAAAAATACTAACAAATTTCATTTGGAGCAATAAAAGGTCTAGAATATCAAGGGAATTGATATTTAAAAAATGGAGAGGGTGGTGACCCAGCTGTTTCAGTTCTAATATTATACCATAATGCAGCAATCATCAAATCTGCCTTATGCTGACTCAGAAATAGAATGGTGGCCCAATGGATTAGAAAAGATACAAAAGATTGGCAGCAAATGATTATTTTAATTTACTGTTTGACAAATCCAAAGACATTAGCTTCTGGGATAAGAGTATTCATCAAAAATTTCTTGGAAAACTGGAAAATAATATGACAAAAACTAGGCATAGTTCTACATTTCATACCCTATACCAAAATGTAGTTAAAGTGGGTACAGGATTTAGAAAAAAAGGGCAATATCAGTTGATTAACTGTAGATTAAGAAATACTCTATCTGTCAGCTCTTTGGAAAGAAGAGGAATTTTTGACAAAAGAAGAAATAGAGAATATGATAAAATGCAAAATGAATAATTTTGACTATGAAAAGTTAAAAATATTTTACATAAATAGGACTAATGAAGCCTAGATTAAAAGGAAAACAGGAAACTAAGAAATAATTGTCCCAGTAGAGGTTTCTGGTAAAGGTCTTATTTCTCAATTACAGAGAGAACTGAATCAAATTTATAAGGTTGCACATTGTTCCCCCATTGAAAAATGGCCAAAAGATATGAACAGGAAGTTTTCAAAATAAGAAATTAAAGCTATATATAATGGCATGAAAAAATGCTCCAAGGACAGCTAGGTGGCACAGTGAATAGAACACCAGCCCGGGAGTCAGGAGTACCTGGTTCAAATCCAGCCTCAGACACTTAATAATTACCTAGCTGTGTGGCCTTGCAAGCCACTTAACCCCATTTGCCTTGCACAAACCTAAAGAAAATGCTCCAAATCATTTTTGGTTAGAGAAAGGGAAATTAAAACAACACAGGGATAGCACCTCACACCCATCACATTGATTAAGATGACTAATAGGAAAAATGATCAATGTTGGAGAGGTTATGGGAAGATAAGAATATTGCTGCACTATTGGTGTAGTTGTAAAGTAAACCAATCATTCTTGAGAGGAATCAGGATTTATGCCCAAAGAGCAATAAAACTGATCATACCCTTTGACCCAGCAATATCTATATTAAGCCTATAGACAAGAAAAATTATAAAAAGTGTGAAAAGTTCCAAAATATTCATAGCAACTCTTTTTTATAGTGGCAAAGAATTGGAAATAGAGGGAAATTTGGAGAGTGTCTAAGCAATTTGTTGGATATGAATATTATGTAGTACTATTGCTCTAATAGGAAACCACAGTTGACTGGACATTAGAGAAGCCTGGAAAAAATTACATGAATTGATGGGAGTAGAATGAAGAGAACACTGTACTCATTGACAACAGCTTTTTGAACTGACCAACTAAAAAGGATATAGCTCTTCTCAGCAGTTCAGAGATCTAGAACAACCCTCACAGGCATGTTATGGATAATGCCATCCTCATCTCAAGGAGAACAAAACAAACAAAAGTGAACAAAAAACAAAATCCAACCAGAAACTGAATGGATATCATCCTCACTTAAAAAAAAACTCCTCATGCTTTTCCTTCCTATCTCACAGTTTTCTTTCTTTTCCCTTATTCCTAATTCCTCATTAACAAAATGACTAATATGTGGCATGTTAAATGAAAATCTTTTTCTAGATTGTTTTCTGCTGAGAAGAGGGGGTAGGAAGGGAGGATGAAAGAAAAAAATATGTAATATAAATATGCAAGTGGATGAATGTTGTAAAATTTTCATGACATGCGATTGGGAGAAAAAGAAACAGAGAACCAAATCAAAATTGCACCAGCAATTTCCTGTATTCCTGTAAAGTTGCTTTTAAAAGTGAGTTTGAGTTTGGAGAATTTTCAGTTTTTTAATGGTAAAAGAAAAACATCTCAAAAGATTTAATGTTCCTCTACCCATACTTCTAATTCTAAGACATTAATAACTTTCATATTGAAAAATATCTCTATAAACAAAAGTAAGACATTGACTGCTTAACTCATTAATTCAATAAGGTTAATATCTTGTCTATCAAGTAAGAGACCTGTACATTTTAATGCAAGCAGTTAGACAATTTCTTCTTTTAGGTTTAGCCCAAAGAACTCTCTCTTTCTCTATTCAGGTAACAAAACAAGGACTTAAATGATATAGAGACACCTAGGAGGTAATAGTGATTAGAGATTTCATTAGAACTATAACCCTTCAGTTAGAGATGAGATATTATCTCTACAAAAGAGCAAAAAGGTCTGGTATTGTCAATGTCTAGTCCAAACTTAATCGACTAAAAAAGAAATGAGAGCCTAGAATCTTGATCATCTAACTTTAAAACCTTGATCTTTTGATTACAAGCATAACCTTTTCTTTAACATGATAAATATCTAAGCAATAGTCTTTATTTAAATAGTTTTTCTTAAAAAAAACAAACTAAAGGCTAAATTGTATAAAATTCTGGTCCTTGACTAAGTAAATGATTTGAAATATTTAATGAAAGCTTTGTACAAGATACATTATTGCTTCCAAAGAATAGTGTCAAAATTTATTCTTTATTAATAACAAACATTGAATAACTATGTAACAACTGCACTTGGTATATGTCATAAAGAAAAATGATTTACATCCTAAACTTTAGATTATCTCAAAGCATTGTTCCAAAATTTTATTAGCCAAAGGAAAATATATGTTGTTGGGAGGTAGGGAAGAAGGGAGGAACAGTAAACTTCAGTAAATTTCATTCATTTCTTAATATGTTAAATGTTATTCCCTCAAGTTAATATTTTAGGAACTCAGAAATATGAAACTAAAATAAAGTCTAGTAACTGCTGTGAAGTTATTTGTAAACTTTGCAAGAAATATCATATATAGAGAGTACAGAACAGAATATTAGAGAAACACAAATGAGGTAACTCTATAAGGAAATCACTTTTTTCTTTTCATTACAGGGAAAAGCAAAATTTAGGAATTAATTTTCAATTTGGGACCAGAAATATAAATGGATATACTAAAAAATTGGAGAATGACACTCATATATAGTGTATGATATGACTATATAGAATTTCCAATCATGCCTACATATATAGTAAATGATCCAGGATTAGATTTTTAAAATGCTTTTTATGCCACATAGTTAATATATTTGTACAAAAGAAAATATAAAAGGTACCTATTAAAATATTACCTCTTTATTTTGGAATATTAACAACTATAATAATAAAGTTAATAACTATAATTACCACAATTATAATTATTTATTTAATCATATTAATAATTGCTGTCATCTGAACCACACTTAAAATTCTGCAAAGTCCTCTTTATGTTAACACAATTTATCCTCACAATAAATCTACGAGGTAGAGGTTATAATTAGTCAAATTTTACAGAGAGGAAACTAAAGAGAAAAAAGAAGGGATACGTTATATCTGTTACGTATCAGAGACAGAATTGGAACCCAGATCTTTAATTCCCTCTCTAAATTTTGCTGACTTGCCTCTCATAGACTTCTTCTGCCTCAGCATTTTCAGTAGGGTTTCTTCTGCCCATAGTCAGTCTTGGATTGTTTTGTCATTTGGAGAAGGAACAAACTGATATTCAGCAGCATGATTTCAATTCACTTTTGCAAAAATGGATCACTTCAACTTTAATTCAGCATTGTATGAAAATCTTTTCTGAGCCATTTCTGGGTAGAATGTGAGAAAATGTAACTTAATGTATACTGGTAATAATGAACCCAAAGACAACAAGTGCAAAATAGCAGGAAATGCTGGTTAAAAAAAAAAAAAACTACCATCACTGTATGATGCTCCTGGTTGTTAGACCCCAAATTTCTTTTTAAATTGTGCATCAAGGGGTTGCTAGGTGGTGCAGTGGATAAAACACTAGCCCTGGAGTCAGGAGTAGCTGGGTTAAAATCCGGTCTCAGACATTTAATAATTACCTAGCTGTGTGGCCTTGGGCAAGCCACTTAACCCTGTTTGCTTTGCAAAAAATAAATAAATAAATTGTGCATCTTATGCATGGTGAAATATGGTAATTTTTAATCCACTAACCTTTTACCAACCTTCCCCCTTCTTGACCTTTGATGCTGACAATAACCCTTACTCCTTGATATTCTCTTCTCTCTAGGATTTCAGGATAGTATTTTCTGCTGCTTTTCTTTCTATCTGTCTCACCTCCTCTCAGTCTTCTTTGCTGGATCTTTGTTCAGGTAAAACCCAATTACAAGGAAGCTAAGTGGTACAGCCAAGCCAGGAGTCCAAATCCAGTTTTAAACACATGATACTTATTAGCTGTGTGAACTTAAGCAAGTCACTTTAGTTGACTCACATCCAGGGCTGTCTTCCAATGTCCTCATCCATATCTGGTACTGGATCCAGATGATTCTGCAGGAGAAAGTGAGGGTGGTAAATTAGAACAGCAATCCCTCATGTACTTGAAGTAGCAGCACCTTCCTTGATTTCATAGTCTTCAAGAATGAAGGACAGGGGGCAGAGCCAAGATGACAGCAAGAGAACAGTGTCTCTTAGATGCTTTCTCCAAAATATTTCAAAAACCTTAAAATTATGACTCTAAATTCTCAAGAGACAGAACACACAAAAAAGATCCAGTGAGGCAATTCTCCAGCCCAAGGTAACCTGGAAAATAGTGGGAAGATTCTGTTCCATGGGATTGGAGGGATGACAGTGTACTGGAGCAAAGAAGCTACAGCCTGCTGGGAACAGCCTCAGGGTGCCTAGGTCCCTAGCAACCCCAGCTTCTGGAAGCAGAAGTAGTTTCCTGACCTCCTACACCAGGGGGCACCAAGCACAACTTGGAAGATCAGCAGAGAGACCTCTGCCAGAGTGCACACAAAGACCAGGGCTACATGGCCCTCCTTGGCCCTCAATGCAGTCCAGATCCCAGGAAAGAGAGGCAGACCTGTGGAGCCACCTGACAGCTACTTCCTGAGCACTAAGCCCATAGAAGGTAACAGAATGGAGGAAGACTGTCGAGGTCAGTCCTCTGACCCTGGGCTCCCCTGTTCTGGAGGACCTCAGATTACATATATTCACTTCAGAGGAGTCTTCTTCCCAGGACATAGAAAGTAACAGCCCACTCCCCTACCCCCAGGCTCAGGCATGAGCAACAGAGATCCCTTGGTTGTGAATAGGGAGAGGAGTTATGTTGCACCAGGTCATAGTCCACCTTACTCAAGGATAAATATATCTAGTAGCACCACCCATACATTCCAGGCCCAGGGAAAGGGTCTCAAATCAAGGTCACAGAAACTCCAGAGAAAGCAATCAGCACCCCTACTGGCTGACCCACTTGGACGTACTAAGCCAAATGAGCAAAGCTCCTAGGGATCTCAACACCAAACTTCTATGAACCATCCCAACCCCCAAAACAAAGATCTTAGGAAAATGAGGAAAAGCTAGTGGAAAGTAGGGTCCAAAGAAAAACACTTAGAAGTAAAAGACACTAACTCAGAGAGAATTAGAATCTTTGAGGAAGATGTGATTTGGTCTCCAGCACAGAAAGACTTCCTTGAAGAAATCAGCAAGGAATATGAAAATTAAGTGGAAAATTTGGGAGAAAAATTTAACACCTCACAACAAGAAAACAAATCCTTCAAAAATACAATTGGACAAATGCAAAATGAAAATAATTATCCCGAAACCTCAATTGACCAAAAGGAAAACTCTCAAAAATAGAATTGACCAATTAGAAAAAGAGTTGCAAAATATAAATGAAAAAAATTATTTTTCTAAAAAAGAAAATGGACTCTATGGAAACTAATGACTTCATAACACAATAATATGTCTAACAAAGCCAAAAAATTGAAAAAGTAAAGGAAAATGTAAAATACTTCAACAACAAAACCACTGAACTAGAGAAAAGAAGTAAGTGGGACAATTTAAGAATCATTAGTCTCCCTGAAAATATTGAGGAGAATAAAAGCCTGAACTTAATATGACAAGGTTTAGTAATGGAAAATTATCCTGACATCATGGAACCAGAGGGCAAAATGATAATTGAAAGAATACATTGGGGGCGGCTAGGTGGTGTAGTGGATAAAGCACCGGCCCTGGAGTCAGGAGTACTTGGGTTCAAATCCGGTCTCAGACACTTAATAATTACCTAGCCATGTGGCATTGGGCAAGCCACTTAACCCTGTTTGCCTTGCAAAAACCTAAAAAAAAAAAAAGAATACATTGAACCCCTCCAGAAAAGAATTCCCAAATGAAAACACCTAGGTATAATGTGGCAAAATTCCAGAGCTATCAGGTAAAGGAGAAAATCCTGCAAGCAGTCATAAAGAAATAATTTAGAAATCAGGGAGTCACAGGAAGGATTACACAGGACCTGCCAGCATCAACATTAAGGGATTGAAGGGGCTGGAATTCAATATTCCAAAAAGAAGGGGAGCATAGAATACAGACACACATTCACTATACAGAAAAACTGTGAACTTTTCCTGATGAAAAGACCAGAGCTTAATAGAAAATTTGGACTTCAAACAGGAAACTCAAGAGACACATGAAAAGTTTTAAAAAAAGGGTAAAGAAAAAAACTGCTATTCGATAAGATGAAGCTCACTATATCCCTACATGGGATAAAGAATTTAATAACTCGTGGGAATTGTAACTCTATTAGTGAGAATATACTTAGCCAGAAGTGACGGACACTCATGACTTATCCATGAAACTGCTATCCAATAAAATGAAACTGACTATATCCCTACCTGAGAGAAAGACTCTAATAACTCTTAAGAATTGTAACTCTTATTAGAGAGAATATACTTAGGCAGAAGTGATGGACAATCATGAGTTTTCTGTGATTCAGATAGAATGATTTAAAAACAATATCTCCATAAAAGGGGGACAGTAAAGGGACAGGCGGGTGGTGGAGGTTGAATGGGGTAAAACTCATTATATTAAGAAATAGAAAGGACCTATTGCAATAGAGGAGAAGAAGGGAGGAGGTGAGAACTGCCTGGATCTTACTCTTATCAGATTTGTTTTAAATTTAACATATATACACACAGTTAAGAAATATATCTTACCTTTCAAGTATTAAAAGGGGAAAAGGGGAGGGGGGGAGGAAAAGGAAAACTAAAAGAAGGAAGGGAAGGAAGAAGGGGAAAAGGGAAAGAGGAAAGAAAGGGGAGGGGTGTTGGATATAGGAGGGCAAATACACTGAAAGTGGCAGTATTCAGAAACAAAAAATGGGGGAATATGGATAAAATGTAAAAAAGGGGAAAATGCAAACAGAGAGAAGATATTGTGAAGGGCAGTAAAAAATTAGAAATTGTAATTTTAAATGTAAATGGGATAAACCCTTCTTTAAAATGTAAGTGAGGCAGCAGAGCTAAGATGGCAGCATGACAGCAGCATTTCCCAGGAACTCCTTCCCCACAAAACTCCAAAAAAACAAACAAATGATGATTCTAGCTAAAATTTAGACTGAGTGATACATTTTCCCAGTCGAAGATAACTTAGAAGTTCTGTGGGAAAGGTGTGTTTCACCAGGACAGGGGGTTGGAAAAAAAGGTAGGGTCACAGCACAGGGCAGCCCAGCCCAGCCTCAGAAATCACTGGCAACAGCTTGAAGGAATGGTGAGAGAATTATGCTACACCAGAATGTGTATGGAGTGAGGAGCACCAGCCACAGAATCTGCAGTGAGAATCTCTAGAAAACAGCCTGCACCCCCAGAGAAGGTAAGGGAAGTCTGAAGAAATTTCTCTGTTCTCCCTAGGGATAGGACTATACTGTTTGCCTATACTCAGATCCAGACTGAAGTTTAGGCTTTCATAATAAGACAGCAGGATCCGCCTTATAGGCCCAGGATAGAAGGGATTATGGGGTCCATCTACATATCAAAACACTGGCAAGAGAGCATAAGACCTTAGAGGAATAAAGGTCCCAGTAGGATGTGTCAAAAAAAAAAAGCCTTGGAAGTGCTGTCTTGGGCTGAGGAAATAAGTGAACAACAGAAAAAGAAGAATCTGATCATAAAGAATTCCCATGGAAGATCTTCCCATGGAAGATCAAAATACATACCCAGATAATGACAAAATTGAAGTTTATCCATATCTAAAACCTCCAAGAGAAATAGAAAATGGCCTCAGTCTATGGAGGAACTCAAAGAAGACTTTGAAAAGCAATTAAGGGAGATGGAGGAAAAATTGGGAATAAAATGAGAGCAATGCAAACAAATCATGAAAACCAAATCCAAAGTTTGGTGAAAGATATACAAAAAAAATTGAAGAAAATAATATGTTGAAAACCAATTTAGGCCTAATGGAAAAAGCAAAAGAAAAGGCAAATGAGGAGAAGAATGCTTTAAAAAGCAGAACTGGACAGCTGGAAAAGGAGATAAAATGAGTTTTCAGAAGAAAATAATCCCTTCAAATGCAGAATGGAACTAAAGGAAGTTGATGACTTTGCAAGAAATCAGGAAGAAATAAAACTTCAAAAACCCCCCAAATTAGAAGAAAATGTGAAATATCTCACTGGAAAAACAACCGACCTTGAAAACAAATCCAGAAGAAATAATTTCAAACTTATTGGACTACCTGAAAGCCATGATCAGGTGAAGAGCCTAGACTTAATTTTTCAAGAAAAATTGCCCTGAGATCCTAGAAGCAGAGTATTAAATAGAAATCGAGAGAATTCACTGGTCACCTCCTGAAAGAGATCCCTAAAGACAACTACCAGGAATATTATAGCCAGATTCCAAAGTTCCCAAATCAAATAGAAAATTCTAAAAGCTGCCAGAAACAAACAATTCAACTACCAAAGCTCCATAGTCAGGATTAGACACGATCTGGCAGCATCTACATTAAGGGCTTTTAGGGATTGGAATATGATATTCTGGAAGCCAAAAGATCTTGGTTTACAACTCAGAAAAACTGAACATCCTTTTTCAGGGGAAAAGATGCACTTTCAATGAAACAGAGGACTTTTAAACTTTCCTAATGAAATAACCAGAGCTGAATAGAAAATTTAATCCCCAAGTACAGGACTCTGGTGAACCATAGAGGGAGTGGAAGAGAAGCATTAACTATGAGGTACTTAATGATACTAAACTGTTTGTATTCCTGCATGGGAAAAAGATATTGATAACTCATATGAACTTTCTCAATTATAAGAAATGTTAGAAAGAGCATAAATAGAGACAACATAGGAAGGAGTGGAATATATTGTTATAACATAGTAAAAAGATGGAGTCAATAGGTGATAAAGGAAAGTACTGGGAGGAAGGGAAATGAGATGAAGAAGCAGCTAAGAAAATTCACATGAGGCAAGAAAAAGCTTTGTCAATGGAGTGGAAAAGTGGAAGGAAACGGGGAATGAGTGAGCCTTCATTCTCACCAGAAGTGACTCAGAGAGGAAATAACATACACACTTAATAGGGTGAGGAAATCTATCTTACCCTAGCGAAAAATAAGAGGAAAGGGATAGGATAAGGGGGAATGGGGGTGGGGAGGGAAGATTGAGGGAGAGAGTATTCAGATTCAAAATACTTTTGGACAAGGCCAGGATGAAAGGAGAGAGAGAATAAAATAAATAGAGTGGGGAGTAATAGAGTGGAGGTACAGCTAGGAATAGCAACTGTGGGAAAAATACTGAAGCAACTTCTCTGGTAGACTTATGATAAAGAATACAACTCAGGGCAGCTAGGTGGCACAGTGGAGAAAGCACCGGTCCTGGAGTCAGGAGTACTTGGGTTCAAATTCGGTCTCAGAAACTTAATAATTACCTAGCTGTCTGGCTTTGGGCAAGCCACTTAACCCCATTTGCCTTGCAAAAACCTAAAAAAAAGAATACAACTCACCCCAGAGACAGAGTCATTGAAATCTGAACACAGACTGAAGTACAATTTTTTTTCTCTCAGACAGCCTTCTGTGTGTGGGGGGGGGGGGTGAAAGGGGGGGATGGTAATATCCCAAACTTTACAAAAGTGATAGGTATATATTAGTATTGTATATAATTGGAAAACAAATAAAATATTAAAAGAAAAAAAGTAAGTGAATAACAGAGCTGATTAAAACCAAAATACCACAATATTACAATATGCTTCTTACATGAAACTCATTTTAAGCAGAGAAATATATGTATACATATATCTATGTGTATATATATATATATATATATATATATATATATATATATATATAGAGAGAGAGAGAGAGAGAGAGAGAGTGAGAGAGAGAGAGAGAAAGAAAAAGGTTGGAGCAGAATATATTCTGCTTCAGCTGAAATGAAAAAAGTCAGAGGTAGTAATCCTTATCTCAAACTAAGCAGCTGTAAAAATAGATAACTTCAAAAGAGATAAGGAAGTAAGCTATATCCTCCTAAATAAAGTAATAAATAATAAATAATAAAATAATAAAACAATAAAGTAATTTCAATACTAAATATGTATGCACCAAATGGTATAGCATCCAATTCCTTAGAGGACAAATTGAAGGAGTTAAAGGAAGACATAGAAAGGAAAACTGTACTAGTGGGAGAACTCAACCTCATGCTCTAAGATTTAGATAAATCTAACAATAGAATAAATAAAAAGGAAGTAGGTAACCCAAATGTTAGCAAACCTAGAAATTATAAACCCATGGAGGAATATGAATGGAGATAGACAGGAATATACTTGTTTTCTGCAATTCATAGCAGTTATACCAAAACTGACCATGTACTAGGGCATAAAAACCTAATAATCAATTGCAGAAATATGAATACATCTTTCTTAGATCATAATGTAATAAAAATCACACTCAATATTGGACCAGGGAAATATTGACCCAAAACTACTTGAAAACTAAATAACTTCATTTTAAATAATGAGAGGATCAACAACAAAATACAGAAAGAATCAATTATTTCATCCTAGATAAAGACAATAGTGTAACAACATACCAAAATTTATGGGAAGAACAAATTACCCCCCCCCAATTAAATAGCAAATTCTAAATTCTTAAAATTAAAGGAGAAATTAATAAATTGAAAGCAAACTAATAAATAAAACCAAGAGTTAGTTTTGTGAAAAAACTAATAAAATTGATAAACCTCTGGTTTGATTTAAAAATTTGATTAAAAATAGAAAGAAGAAAACCAAATTGCTAGTATCATGAATCAAAAATCTTAACTCACTACAAATGAGGAGGAAATTAAAGTCATTATTTGTGATTGTTTTGTCCAACTGTATGCCAATAAATGTGATAATCTAAGTGAAATGGATGGATATTTGCAAAAATACAAGTTGCCCAGGCCAAATAAAGAGGAAATTAAATACCTAAATGACCCAATCTCAGAAAAAGAAATTCAACAAGCCATTAACAAGTGCTATGAAAAAATCTCCAGGGCCAGACAATTCAAAGTGAATTCTATCAAATATTCAAAGAACAGGTAGTCACAATTCTGTATAAACTCTTTGGAAAAATAGGTGAAGATGGAACTCTACCTAACTCTTTCTATGACACCAATATGATGTTGATACCTAAACCAGGAAGAGTTAAAACAGAAAAAGAAATTATAGACCTATCTCCCTGATGAATATAGATGTAAAAACCTTAATAAAATATTAGCAAAACTATTACCAGAAGTTATCACTAGGATAATGCATTATGACAAAGTAGAATGTATCCCAGGAACACAGGGTTGTTTCAGTATTAGGAAAACTGATATTTTAATTAATTATATAAATAAAAATACTATCAGAAAACTTATGATTATATC
The DNA here is from genome assembly GCF_037893015.1 of Macrotis lagotis. NCBI lineage: Eukaryota > Metazoa > Chordata > Mammalia > Peramelemorphia > Peramelidae > Macrotis > Macrotis lagotis. The sequence goes on from NC_133663.1 coordinate 217,303,917, forward strand.
AATAGATACTGAAAAAGCTTTTACCAGAACACAGCACCCAATCCTACTAAAAATCACTAGAGAATTTAGGAATAAATGGATTGTTCCTTAGAATAATAAGCAGTATCTATCTGAAACCATCAATTAACATTATATGCAATAGTGAAAGGCTAGAGGCATTCCCATTAAGATCAGGGGTGAAACAAGGATGCCCTTTATCACCACTCCTATTCAATATTTTATTACAAATGTTAGCTTCAGCAATAAGAGAACTAAAAGAAATTGAAGGAATTAGAATTGGGAAGGAAGTGACAAAACTCTCATTCTTTGCAGATGGCATGATGGTATACCTAAAAATCCCCAAAATTCATCTAAAAAACTACTAGAAATAAGTAGCAAATTTAGCAAAGTCACAGGATATAAAATTAATCCTCAGAAATCCTTATCATTTCTATTTATGACTAGAAGATGCAACAGAAACAGCTAGAAAGAGAAATCCCAATCAAATAAAGTTGAGACAATATAAAATGCTTAGGAGTCTACCTGCCAAGGCAGACTCAGAACCTTTTTGAAAATAATTACAAAACACTTCTCACAGAAATAAAATCATGTTTAAATAACTGAGAAAATAGCAATTGCTTATGGATAGGCCAAGTATAATACAAATGACAATTCTAAAAATATTAAACTACTTATTAAGTGGCTTACCAATCAAAATTGCAAAAAAATTACTTACAGGCTGGGGAAATGAGTAAAGAGAAAAAAAGGAAAATGACTGTAGAAAATTACTTTGCCCCCATTTAGGATCAAACACACACTCAGAAGATGTCAAAGTCCAGGCTTCTGTATCCAAAACCTCTAAGAAAAGAAGGTGTTGGACTCAAGCCATTGGCACAGATTAATGGATTTTAAAAATTAATTAAGGAAGGTAGAAGGAAAAATTGGGATGAGAAAGGAGAGCGATGAAGAAAAACATGTAAACCAAGTCATCAGCTTAGTCAGATATCCAAAAAAATGCTGTAGAAAACAATATGTTAAAAACCAGTTTAGGTCAAATGGAAACAGAAATCCACAAAATAATGAGGAGAAGAAAATCTTAAAAAGCAGAATTGGCCAGATGGAAGAGAAGAAATATCTCTGAAGAAAACAACTCCTTCAAATGTAGAGTGGAGCTATAGAAAGTTGATGTCTTTGTGAGGAATCAAGTCACAATAACAAGTTAAGATGAATGAAAAACTACAAGAAAATGTGAAAGATCTCATAGAAAAACAACTGACCTGAAAAATACGTCCAGAAGATCTAATTTAAAAATTATTGGGCTACCTGAAAGTCATGATCAGGAAAAGATCCTTGAGTTCATTTTTAAAAATTTCCACAAGAAAATTGTTGTGTGATACTCTAGAAATAAAGAGTAAAATAGAAATTGTGAGAATCCCCCAATCTCCTCCTGAAAGAGATCCATTAAAAAAAAATCCCAGGGAATATTAAAGTCAAATTCCAGAACTCCCAAGTCAAAGAGAAAATATTATAAGCAGAAGGAAGCAATTCAAATGGGATTGCACAGGAAGTAACAGCATCCACATTAAGGAATTATAGGGCTTGGAATATAATATTGTGGAAGGCAAAAGTGCTTGAAATCCAACTGAGAATCATCTGCCCAGGAAAACAAAACATCTTTCTCCAATGGAAAAAAAAAAGAACTTTCAATGAAACAGGTAAATTTCAAATGTTCCTGTTCAAACAACCACAACTAAGCAGAAATTTTGATGTTCAAGTACAGGAGTTAGATGAAGCACAGAGAGGGTGAACAGGAAGTATGGGGGGGGGATTTTGATTGGTAGGCCACTAAATAAGTAGTCTAATTTTGGTAGAATTGTCATTTTTATTATCAGCTCAGACTATACAAGAATTTAAGGATGGAAAATTATGTGCATTCCTGTATGTAAAGAAGATACTGATCGTACTCATATGAACTTTCTCATTTAATAGAGTAATTAGAAGGAGCATATTTAGACAAGGCCTAACAGGGAACTGAATTTCTAGGTTTACTATATTGTATTAAAAAAAAGGAGTCAATGGGGGCAGCTATATGGCACAGAGGATAGAGCACTGGCCCTGGAGTCAGGAGTAGCTGAGTTCAAATCTGGCCTCAGATACTTAATAATTACCTAGCTGTGTGACCTTGGACAAGCCCCTTAACCCTATTGCATTGAAAAACCTAAAAAAATAGTCAATGGGCAAAAAGTGAATGTAATGAGAGAAATGGAAAGGAGAGGTAGAAAGAACAAGATATTTCATGTTAAAGAGTAAAGAAAAAGCTTTTTGCAATGGAGTGGAAGGGGAGATGGTGAGCCAGAATGAGGGTGCCCTCATTCTCATTGGAAATGACTCAGAGAGGAAACAGTATACACACCCAATAGGGTATAGAAATCTAGAATAAAACAAAGAGAAGTGGGACAGGGGAGGGGAAATGTGGATGATAGAGTAGAGGGTAGATCATAGGAGAGGATAGTCAGATATAGCCTATTTTCTTTTTTTACTTTTTTCATTGTGATGGGTTTGGATGGCTTGTACAGGACCATTGGACTGGTTGGATGCTGGATGCTGGATCTCTGGGGTAAGATGTAGGCTTCCGGCCTCTTGGCCCCAGGGCTAGTGCTCTGTCTGCTATGCCATTCAGTTGCCCCAGAAAAGTGACAGAGTGAATGGAGAGAGAAAATATAATAGATTTTAGTGGGGAGGAATGGATGGAGGGAATTACAATTAGTAACAGCAACTGTGGAAAAATATGGAAGTAATTTCTTTGATCAACTTATGATAAAGAATGTGATTCACCCAAGACAGAGCTGATGGTATCAGAACACAGACTGAAACACATTTTTTCCTCTTTCTTTCACTTTCTTTCTCATGAGGTTTTATATTTTTGTAGGGGAGGGGATATTATGTTCACTCTTTTCTTATTTATTTATGTTTACTCTTAAACAAGAATATTTTAGTAATATATAAATAAATTAAAGAAAATTTTAAAAAAGAATGAAAGCCAAATATCAATCATCATTTACAGGGAATATTCTACAAGGCTCTGTCCTAGGACTTCTTTTCTTTTCTATCTATTACTTCATTCTCTTTCATTTTCTTATTACTTTTCATTCTATTTCTTCAGTTTTACCAGCTGCCATCGATTTAATTACCATCTCCCTGTTGACAGTTCTTAAATCTACCTATGTTTCCTTAACCTCTCTTCTGACCTCCAGTCTTTCATCTCCACCTACCTTTCAGACATCGCACACTAGATATTCAATAGATATCTTAAATCAACTAAAACTTTATTCATTATCTGAAACCCTGACCTCTTTGAGACTTCCATATGACTGCCAGGGCACCACCATTATTCTAGGCCTCCCACACTCATAAAGAAGATATTATTCTTTTTTTTGTAAGGCAATGGGATTAAGTGACTTGCCCAAGGCCACACATCTAGGGCATTATTAAGTGTCTGTGGCCGGATTTGAACTCAGGTGCTCTATCCACTGCACCACCTAGCCGCCCCCAAGTTGTTAATCTTGACCCATCATTTTCTCTTATCTCCCACATTCAATGCTTCCCAAAGCATGTTGATTTCACCTTCAGTACATGTCTCAAATAAACCCCCTTTTCTACTCTGATATTGCCATCATTCTGATACCAGTCCTCATAACTCATAACTAGAGTATTATAATGGTCTGGTACTAAATAGTAAAACTGATTGGTTTTGAAGGCCCCTTCATAAGCTATCCACCTCTTAACCTTTATGTTCTTCTTACACCATAGAACCTGATGCTATTACATTCTTTTTTGAAAAAAAAAACCCAAACTACCTTCATTGATGTTCTCCATCTTTTAGCTTTGTTCATTTTCTCTTGATCTTCTCTATTCCTAGAATGTCCTTCTTCCTCATCTTTCTTTTTGATTTCCCTGTATTTCATTAAGATCCAGATAGAATCACACCTTCTACAAGAAACCTTTCCCATTCCTTCATAATTCTAATACATTCCCTCTATTGACTATTTCCTACTTATTATTATAATTATGTTTTACTTATTTGTTTACATATTTTCTTTTCTATTAGACTGGAATCCTCAAGGACAGGTATTATATTTTGCCTTTCTTTGTATCTTCAGATTTGAAAACAGTGTCTGGAACAAAGCACTAGATAAATGCTTATCAACTAACTGACTGATATTATTGCTTTAGGCAATCAAGACATGGCATACTGTAGCAATCATCATGGCATATAATGGTAGTAAATAAAAAAAGAATAGTCTGGCAAGAGCAGAGAGTTCCTAAAGTTTAATTTTCTAATTTTTGCGTATATTTTTGTGCATTTGCATGTATTTTCAGTGAATGTAAGCTCTATATTATCAATAACTTCTAATTCTCTTAATTTATATTTTCATAAAGGTATAAATTACTGAAGAAGAAAATGACACCATTACCTCATTTACTTATTTATTGTAAAATCAGTAAAATAACCCCAAAATAATTTGAAGAAATAAAAAATTATGGCAATAATAAAAATATTTCATATGTAGAAATAAAAGATACTGAATCTCCAGGATAAAAATAAAAAGAGGGAAAGAATGGGGAATAACATGTATATCTCAGACCTAGATGTCAAAATGTACTACAAATCAGCAATTGTTGAAACCATTTGATATTGACTAAATTATGAAATGTCTAGCAGAGACAAAAATAGACAAATAACATATGGAAGTGCACAATAATAATAGCATAATTTTTGATAAACCCCCAAACCTTAGGTGCTCAAGATTCATTTATTGAACTTACAAAATAAAAGAAAAAGCTCTTAAGAAAAGTTGACAGGCCATCTGGAAAGAATAAGGTTGAAACTAGTACCTGACCCAATACAAAAAGATATGCTCTAAATGAACATATAATTTGCATATAAAAGTCACATAATAAACAACCTAGAATAAGGAAGAAATTACTTTTGGATTTACTGATAGGAAGAATTTATGAATTACAAGCATTAGAAAGCATAATACACACTAAGACTATTATACACATTTTAAAAACATCTTGGACAAAAAAAGTCCAAAATAAGCAAAAATTACAAAGAAAACAGGAAAGTAAAATCTTTAAAGCAATATTTTCTGATAAAGGACATATTCAACACATACAAAGAACTGATTCAAATTTATAAGTGTAAGAGTTATTTTTCTACAAATAACTGAATAAAGAAAATGAACATGCATTTTTATTTTAAAAAAAAATAAATAGTATTTTTTCAAACTGCAATCACAAAAATTTAAGCATTCACATTTTTCAAGATTTTGAGTTCCAAATTTTCTGCCTTTCCTTCCTCTTCTCCCATTTTCTGAAAATGGTAGGCAGATCAAATTTATTTAAACATGATAACATGTAAAACATATTTGAATGCAAGTCTTTGTTATGGAAAGATAAACAGAAGCAAAGTAAAAAAAATAACCATGAAAAAGAATAAAGCAATTGGAAAAAATATGCTTCAATTGGCATTTAGCATCTATCGATTCTTTGAATGAATATGAATGGCATTTTCTTTCAGGAGTCCTTTGTAGTTTTCTTCAATTATAGAAATGCTGAGAAGTGTCATTCATAGCTGATCATCACACAATGTTGCTGATATACTATACATGGTTTTCCTGGTTCTATTCATTTCATTTTGAATCATTTCCTGTAAGTCTTTCCAGATTTTTTTGAAATGTGCCAGAACAGTATATTTCAAAAAGAATAAACCTGGTTATCAATAAGCAAATTGAATAAATCCCGGAAATTACACATTTAACAATGACTACTCTGTCCCCTCACTGCTGAAGAAGAGCTTACCTACATTTTCCCCCCTACTTTTCTTTGATATCCTTTAAGCAAATCATCTCTGCTCAACCTATTCTGTTCCCCTACTGTAGTTGCCCCCACACCATTTTCTACTTAACCACTTTACATCAGAAGAGTTTATACAAATTAATATTTACTCCAATGGTATAGCATGAACAAACATACATATGAAACCCCTCTCCAAATTCTTGGGATTAGAGCATAATCTCTTGGTGTACAAACTTTGACTCTGATGAGGAGAAGGATATTAGCTTCACAGAATAATTCATATCCTATACAGAATGATTACTCAAAGTTGTAAGTTTAAAACCCCTTTAAGGCTCACTTCCCAGAACCCTGGATACTCAGAGCTTCCCTAGTGGGCTAACATTTTAGATGGCATCCCATTAACCCTGGAATTCTACCTCTAAGGTCATCATGGATTGTTATTTTTGTCTGAAGATTCATCTACAGTCTTCTAGTCTTCCTCTACAATTGCAAAACAAAATAGACCAAAATCCTAAGTTTGATTCTTGGGGTCACAGGGACTTAAAATTGGGAAGTAAGCTCTTCCCTACCCATAATGTAGATCATGACCCTTTGGCTGTGAATAAAGAGGACCTTCAGTCCTTACAAAAGATTACCATTGTGCAAGTCTGATACTTATAAAAATAAACCTTATTCTGGTTACACAGCTAATGGAAAGAAGCAGTTCCCAAATTTTCTGTATGAAAACAAAATATGCCATCTTCCACTAGCAATTTCCCACATTGTAGGCTCCATATTTGGTTATTTGTATATGCATACAAATACTGCATTACCCAAATAACTGAATGGAAATTAAAATAACTTTGAGGTTCCAGTTCACACTTATGAATTTTGTAATAATGATGATAATGAGAAAATGATAATATTTGACAGGCTTATAAACTTTTGTAGAGCAAAAGCCATGCTCTACAAAATACCAGATTTTTCACTCCCTTTTCAGAATGATAGCCAATTAAATCCTCCCCTCACTTTCAATTTTTAAAAATGGAGGCGCTAATTTTACTAGTAAAATTAAATATATTTTAAAATCCTTTTTAGTAGTGTGGCAGCTAGAATCTGGAAACTAAAGGAAAAGTGTGTGCATTCCAGTTGTAGAATGGGTAAAAAAATGTTGTATGAATGTAATAGAATATGATTGATTAATAAGAATAATGAGATGGACAGTTTTAAAGGAGATTAACAACTACTATGAAATCAGTAATTTAGAAAAAAAATCACAGTGATAACATTACAGAGAAAAGATTCTTTATGCCACCTTTTTTTTGGCATAGGAATGGGGTTAAATGACTTGCCTGAGGCCACACAACTTAGAATTTTTAAGTGTCTGAAGTCATATTTGAACTCAGGTCATCCTGACCTCAAGGCCAGTGTTCTATCCACTTTGCCACCTATCCAAAAACTTACTTTAATAATTTTAGAACTATGATCAACATAATAAAATTACAATAATGAATTATATATCAAAGACATCTTCAAATTCTCCTTGGAATTGATATTTAGCCCTGATGGTACTTAGACTACAATAGACAATCAAAAACTGAGAAGTGGGAATAGGTGAAACTCTTGGATTGTCTCCTTCCTTTCTCTGTGCAGAGCAGAATTTGGAAATACAAAAAAATGGCAACATATCATTCACCATTCTGTACATCAAAGTATTGTCTCTAATATTTACTTCCAAATACAAAACAACAGGCTAGTTTCATAAGAACTTCCCAAAGCTTAATCAGTGCCAGCAAGTTACTTATTCATCTGTTAGCTAATAGAAGAAAAAAAATTTAAAAATGGGAAAAACAGAAATTTGGTTATAGTTATACCATTAGACCTATGAGTCTGGGGAGTATAAAGAAATAGTGGGATAAATAGAAGCACCCCAGTGAAAAAAAGAGACACAATATGTAAAGGGAATGGAAGTAGCCAAAAGGAAAATCATAAAAATAAAAAAGAAAGATATGGCTGTTATAAGTTAAAGAGAATAGAATTTAAGTAGGAACATGGGAATGTTAAAATTGTGAATGAATACAACCACTAAAATATATGAAGTAGGTTATTTTATCTTCAGTATAATACATAATGATATGAAAATATTTAATATGAATTTTTGCATGTCAAAGTACTTTATAAACATAATATAGGACTAGCTCTGGACAAATTGGCATTTCTCAAGTGCAAAAGAATATTTTGACTAACAAATCATTTGGAAGATGACCTTTGTAAATAACTTAGTAAGTCTTAAAAAGGTGATACTGTTTTGTTTTGCATATAAAATCCAAGAGGATTTGAAATGATGCATTGAGAGGGATTTAGAAAATACAGACTAACAATGGAAGAAATTAGTATAAAGTTTTGCCTGTCTACAAGACCACCAAAGAATATAGAGGGAAAGGGAAATAATCACATGAACATAATGTTTATACAGTGCCAAGCATTTGTATATTTCTAAATATCAGTGTGTTTGATAATTTAATCATTTTAATAAGGTCAAATTAGAGATAAGAACTATTAAGAAATAGGAGCCGAAATTAAGACTGATAAATTTGTAAGGCTAAAAAGAGAAGATAAAAGCCTCTAAGAAATAATTTCAAGGTAAATGCTGAATAGTAGACTTTCAGATATCTTCTCAATAAGCCTCAACAGAAAAAAAAGCATATCTATGCCTCGAAATAATCATATTTTCTTTTATAAAATATCTGGAAAATTTTATGTGAATTTTATTTTTACTACATTTAAAATATATTATTTCATGAAATACTGCATAATAGATAAAAATTGATACTCATTTTTTAAAAGTACTCTGAATTCTCTTCTTCCTGCTTCCCCTCCCATCCCTTTGAGAAGAAAAATAATTTGATATGGATCGTATATATGAGGTCATGCAAAATATATTTCCATTTTTCCATGTTGTTAAATAAAACATATAAAATTAAAACAAAAATAAAGCTGAAAAAAGTATATTTTGCATTCAGAATTAGCTACTTCTCTCTCTGGAGGTAGAAAACTTCTTTTATCATGAGAATTTTTTAAGTTGTCTTACATCATTATCTTAAATCAAGTAACTAAAACATTCACAGTTGATTATTCTTACATTATTTCCATTAAAGTAAACAATGCTCCCCTGGTTTAGTTTATCCTTGCTCAGTTTGCATGAGATTATATGTCTTCCCTTGGTTTTTTTTCTTGAAACCATCCTGTTCATAATTTCTTTTCACATGTAATTTATTTTATTTTTTCAATTCCATGTAAATTGCATGTTTTCAACACTCATCTTTTTGTAAAATTTTGAGTTCCACAGTTTTCTAGCTCTCTCCCTCTCCCTCCACCCCCTGACATTATGTAATCTGATATTGGTTTTATATGTGCAAAATATTTACATTTAGTAAAGTTGTGAAAGAAGAATCAGAACTAAAGCAGAAAAATCATGAGTAAAAGAAAAAAAACATAACTAAGTTTTTAAAGGAGGAAAGAGTATGCTTTATTCTGCATTCAGTCTCCATAATTTTTATTCTCTGAATATAGATGGCATTTTTTATAAGTTTTTTTAGAATTGTCCATGATCTCTGAGAGATCTCTGATCTTTGAATTACAGAGATGAGCTAAGTCCATCATAGCTGATCATCACCCAATATTGCTGGTATTTTTTTTAAATTGGAAAACAGTATACTTCAATCTTTATTCAGACACCATAAACTCTTTCTCTGGGGTTGGAAAATCTTATTATCAGAATTTTCTTGGGTCATAATATTACTAAGAAAAGCCAAGGCATTCAAAGCTGATTATTGTACAATATTGATATTACTTTGTATGCAATATATTTCACATTGCATCATTTATTATAGTAGAATATGGTTGTGATGGAATATTATTCTACTATAAAAAAATGATGAGTAGGATGCTCTCAGTAAAACCTGAAAGGCCTTACATAAGTAGATGCAAAGTGAAATGGACTGTATACAAAGTAAAATCAATATTGTACAATGATCAGCTGTGAATGCTTTGGCTTTCCTTAGCAGGACTGTGACTCAAGATAATTCTGAAGCACTTATAATGGCTGAATCATTTTACAACTACTCTTACAATGTATTAATGTGTCATTTTCCTTTACTTCCACTCTAACATTTGTCCCTATCCTTCTCTGTCCTACTATCCAATTTTATTGTTTCTTGTCAAAGCTTCCCTTTGCTCAAATCTATATTCTAAGGATGTATTTTCTTCATTAAGGTTTTGTCCCTCCTTTTCATTTATTCAATTGAACCATTTAAGGCCACCCTGTCTCCCAAGTCCCATATACACACAACTAGTTTTTTTCCATTTCCATTATGTATAGAATATATTATATAAAACCATTCTTTATTATTTGATTCTTTTTTAAAAATCTGATCCCTTCTCAGTTTTAAAGCCTTCTTTACATACTCCTCTTATCCAGGTGTATATTAAGTTTAATGAGTATTATTTGTTTCACTTTGTTTTAAATTAATTAATAGCATTATTAAATATCATATCGATTATTTTATTACGATAATCTAAATAATAAACAAGGCAAGTCCTGATTTTTTTTATTTTTTTCTTTGATCTGATTTTTATTTGTTAATTTCCTGTACATAAATGTTCCCATTGAAAATTTAACAATTAAACTCTTGAGAGTCACAGGTATGGACTCATCTTAGCATGCTTCTTTAGTATATAACTGCAATTTAACTATATTGATCAACTTTCTAGTCTTTGCATACATCACTTTTTTTTCTTTTCCTAATGCCTTTATATTAACATCCCTCATGACTGGAATTCACCTTCTCTTACCTTTGCTTCTTAAGCTCTCAAATTTCCTTCAGGAATCAACTTTAATATTCCTTTTTTTCCATAAAGCTTCTCCTTGGCCCTGCAAGTTCCAGGACACCAATTCTCCCAATTTCCTTATATTCCCTCTATATTACTTACAGGTATGTATGTATGTATGTATGTATGTATATTCATACTATATGTTTCCTTCCCCATTAAAATGTAATTTTATTGAGGATATGACCCATTTAATTTTTGTCCTAGTAGATTTAGCAATTAACTTTGTGCTGTCAGTCGAGAATGATTTACAAATGCTTGCTGATTGATGAATCAATGACTAGATTAATTTAGAGGACTGCCCATCCAATTTCATGTAATGATTTGAGATAATAATCTAGAATTATAACAGGAGACTTTGTCATAGTGAAAAAGATATTGATTTCAGAACTTCTTTTTGAATATTTACTCTGTCATTTATTATTTATGTGACCTAAGAAAATTCCTCTCTGGGTTACTATTTCATCTGTATAATGACATCTTTGGAACATATACAACCTCAAAATTTGTTTTCCAGCTCAAAAACTATCATCCAATAAACATGTAATAGTTATTTCTCAGATTTCTAATTTCTTCATAATTGCCATAGATTTTAATGAGATGTCTTTAGATTGATTCAACACTTAATTTAATTAATTAAATATTATTTCTAATTAAGACTATTCAATTAATAAAATCTTTCTTTTTTGGGGGCATGTATATTGTTCTTGAACTCATGAGCATTTTAGAGAGGAAAGTATCCTTGATTTAAAGTTTGTTTGGCATTAAGCCTAAGAAAATCTTTAAATAAACTGATCTCACAACTGCCATTGAATATTTTATTTTTTGTGACAGCTAAGTGGGAGACACATTGTTTCATGAATAAGGGCCTTAAAAGTAGCATTGTTCTATTGAATGAAATAACTTCAAAAATAATAATTGACACAATGGTATCTCATATTTTCTGTATACTCACACAATTGCATTACTTTAGTATATAACTTTATATCTATATTTATAATAGCTATATATATATAAATATATTTCAAGTTCTAGATAGCTTTAGATGGATATAATCTTTAAATGTTATGTATATTTAATTTTTATTTCATCAAAAATAAGCACTTGGGGTGGCAAGGAATAAGAAATGAAGACTCATGCCTTCTCTCTTACATTTTTGTAACAAAAGTATAATGCATTTTCCTTTGTTCTCTTGGATGTTTCTTGTCTTTGTGACATCTTAAAAATCTGTATTTGATTGTGTTTTAAAATGTTTTGATGGCAGCTGAGATTTCTTCTTTATTCTCAGAATTGACCATTTTTTTGAACTTCTCTTTAGTATCATAACATTTCAGATAGATTATCAGATAATGTAAGGTAGCACTTTTGTCATTGGCATGAGGGCATCCAAACTGTGACAGGGCTTTCGAGATATTGCCAGGCAATATAAGAAAGCATTGGAAAGCAGATCATATGTCACTTCAGTTTCTACTCAAAGTCCTTAATGACTAATGGTACCTTCTGGTTGGAGCAACACTTGTTTCACATTTCTCTTAGTTGCTTTTTCTTTCTTGAAGGCTCTCTGGAGGTTGTTCTTAGGATATTCAATTGAGAACTTCTATTATAAAATATCAGAAGCTGGTGTTTGCCTGGCATTGATGATGCATTGTAGTGTGTCGCTAACATGGGAGGAAGCAAAACCAGTTTAAAGCCAAGAGACTCCCACAGCAGTCAGACCAATCTCAATATTCTTTTCTCCTCTTAATCAGGAAATATGATGTAATGATTCTAGTAACATAATATAATGAATGTAATTGTGCAATTCATGCCACTTATCACTTGGTTGGTGTGGTCCTCTTCAATAACAAAAAGAATAGTGCAAATAGTCTCAGAATAATTAGTGTTTTAACTTCTTTGTTGCCTGAAGGACAAAAGATCCATTGCATTGGCAAACTAGGCTTAGAAATATTAATTAAATTTAATATTAATTAAAAAGCAACGCTTTTGAAATCTAGTATAGTCAGCTTCCATGATGAAATTAGAGATTAGATGTAATAACTATTTAATCCAATTCAATATCCTTTTAACCTCAAGGACTATGTCCTTTTCATGTTTTCTTATCAGTATGCTTTTTTCTTTTATCTTTTCTTATCTATTATTATTATCTTATTTCTTTATAACCTCTGACTCTGAATTACAGGACTGACTTTTATCTAGGCCATCCCAGAGTAAACCTTTTTCTCTAATTCATAATCTGGAGAGCAATGGTCATTTATTTTCTGAAATAAAATGTCTCCAATATTTTGAGGCAATGTAGTACAAGGGGGAAAACATTGAATTTAATGAATTCAGAGCACCCAGATTCAAATTATTCCTCTGTCACTCATTACTTTGTATGTACTTGGACAAGGTAATTAACTTCTCTAAAACTCATTTTCCCATTTTCAAACTAAGAACATTTGACTACATACCTTTTAAAGTCCCTGAATCTGAATAAGTGATCCTAAAATTCCTTGGCCCATCTTCCTTACCCTCAGATGGTAAGCACAAGATTTTTAGGTAAAAGATAAAATAATCATTAAAAAGGCAACTGCAGTCCCAACATAATCAAAAGGAAAATAGAAGTTATTACACAATTACAACTATTTGAACAACTGTTTTCTTCCAAAAGAAATAATCTTCATCATACTCATTGCTCATTATTGCATCCTAAGAAAGCCTAAAATATGAGTAAGGCAGATGTTATCATTTCCAATTGACATATGAGCAAACAGTTTCAGAGAAGTTAAACAATTTGATCTAAATCTCATAGCAGGTGCATATTTTACACTGAAATATATGTTTAATTGTCCAACTTAATAAATTCTTCCCATACCTTGGTTTGTGAACACAATTTTATTTGTTTTGGGTACAGGTCATAACTTTTTATCCCTAAAGATAAAATTCTTTGAAGGAATTTTATTCTCCCTCCTCACAGGAATTCTAGAAATCATAGAATTAGAAAGAAATGGAAAAAGAAAATCAAAATCTTTCATGTATTTATGAGTCAAACACTCAGATAAGTCCTAAGGATATAAATACGAAATTAAGACAGTACCAGTTCTTGATGAGCTCACATTGTGATAGAATCAGACAACACACATAGGATGACCCAATTGTCAATTTTAAAAAGTCTAATCCATAAAACTAAGAAGTAGAGTGAATTAAGTTCTAGAAAGAAGATCACAGAGAAGATGAAATGCCTGCTAGTTCAGAAGGTGCAGCATCAATTCAAATGACAATGCCTAGGGGATTCATATTGCCTATATTGGAAAAAAAGTAGTGGTACAGTCAGATATAAAAGAAAATATAGATTTTTAGAATGCTTTGTAATATTAAATAGGGTGAGCATTCATTGAAATTCAGCAATATTAAAATTCAAAAATGTCTGTGATTTAAGCATCATTTAGGAAAAAGAAATGCGAGAAACAAACAGAAAAGCAATTGCTACCATTAGTGAGGAGAGCTATATTGTGAATAAAACTGAAAAGCATTTCATTCATTACTTACTCTTCAAAAGACAGAGAATTACATTTATGTAATAAGGTCCATAAGATGATGTGTTATTTGTTGCTTAGATAGATATTTTAGTTATGTTGTTGATTAGAACTTTGTTAACATCATCACAATTCACTTGCTAAAAGGATGATGTTAATTAAAATGAATTATTTTAGAATTAATATTGAAATATTTCTTGTTTTATCAAATAAAATTCTTTACTAACTAAATTAGCCATTGGGGTTCTATCCTGGGTCTTTTTCTCTTCTCCGTTTCTAGCATATCACTTGGTATTTTCATCAGCTCTCAAGAATTTGATAATCTACCAATCTAAAATGTAAATATATTATGCCAAAATTTCTGCTACCTTTCATTCTTGCATCTAAAACCCACCTTACATTCATCTTGCATTGTAAGTCCAGTGGACATGTTAATCTCCACATGTACCAACAAGAACTCTTTCCCCCTAAATCCTCTCTATCTCTTACCTTTCCTATTAATTTAGAAGGAATATTTTCTCTGACCTCCAGGTTTGCTAGTTATTAGTCATCTTTAACTTCTTACTCTCTTATGCACCATATCCAATCTCTTGCCAAGATCCACCAATCTAGTTCTGGCTCTTATCAACTCATGCCTGTATAATTATTGCAAACTGCTTTTGGATTTGCCAGCTTAAAGTTTCTCTCTCCAAGTAAATTCATCATCCTTTTCAGATACTGAAGTTATCCTCTTTTGTTTTTTCATTTTAAATGTTATGTTTTTTATTTTCCAACCACATGCAAAGATAGTTTTCAACAAACATTTTGTGAGGTTTTAAGTTTCACATTTTTCCCTCCCTCCCTTCCCTGCCCACCTGATAAAAAGTAATCTAATATAGGATATATTTGTAACACTATTTTAGTCACATATTCATATCAACAAGTTGCAAAAGAAGAATCAAATCAAAATGAGAAAAGAATAATAAGGCAATTTTTAAAATTGAAACTAGTTAACTTTGGTCTGCATTTAAACTCATTAGTTGCTTCTCTGCGTATGGATGGTATTTTCCAACACAAGTCTTTTAGAATTGTCTTATGGTCAAAATGAACAAGCCCATCATAGCTGGTCATTATACAGTTTTGCTGTTAGTGTGTACAATGAAATTCTACTCACTTCACTCAACAGCAGTTAAGGTGATTTTTTTTAAAACACAGGTTGAATCAAGCACACACTTTATTGCCTCCCTAATGCACCCATCTTTCAAATGCAAAATTTTGTTTCATATTCATAATCTAACCCACTCCTTGTTATTCAGTCTTCTTATACCTTACCCACTGACATGTTCTCTTCTTTCCATTGATACAGGTATTCTGTCTTCATGTCACTGCTCTGAGAATTTTTTCTGATTGTTCTTTCTCTTAAGTATTTTTCCTCCTCTTCTCTCTCTTCCTTGAAGTTCCAAATAAAATCCCCTCTTTTACTAAAAAGATGCCTAAGCCTACCTAATGCTGGTGTCTCCTTTTGTAAATGATTACCAATTTTTCTTGTGTATGACATATTTTTCATAGATTATAAACTCATCCAAGGGTAGGGATTGTCTTTTGCTTCTTTTTATATTTTCAGCCTTTAACATGGTGCCTGATATATGGCAGACACTTAATAATATTTATTGTGTGCTTAACTTAAGCAATTATCAGTACAATATAAAATATAAGCAATTATTAAAAATTACACTATATTATATTTCTTATCCTACTTTTATTTATCATTTACTTTATTCATTTACACTCTTTCTTTTCTTTTCTTTTCTTTTCTTTTCTTTTCTTTTCTTTTCTTTTCTTTTCTTTCTTTCTTTCTTTCTTTCTTTCTTTCTTTCTTTCTTTCTTTCTTTCTTTCTTTCTCTCTTTCTCTCTTTCTTTTTGAACTTTACAGTTATTCCCCCAATCTCACTCCCCTCCCCCTACCCCCCAAGAAGGCATTCTGATAGTTTTTTCAGGAGTGCTTGCTTGTTGCAATGAGGGAATGAGCAAGTTCATTAAGCTTGACGATCACTCCCATGTTGCTGCTAGGGTGTACAGTGTTCTGGTTCTGCTCACCTCACTCCACTTCAGTTCATGCAAATCTTTCCAGGCTTCTCTGAATTCATATCCCTTCTGGGTTCTAATACAGCAATAGTGTTCCATCATATACATATACCACAATTTGTTAAGCCATTCCCCAATTGAAGGCAGTCACTCAATTTCTAATTCTTTGCCACCACAAACAGAGATACTATGAATATTTTTTACAAATGGTGTTTTCACCATTTTTTATGATCTCCTCATAAAATAGACCCAGTACTGGTAGTGCTGGATCAAATGGTATGCTCATTTTTATTGCCCTTTGGACATAATTTTTCCAAATTGATCTTCACAAAAGTTGGATCAGTTCACAGCTCCACCAACAATGCATTAGTTTCCCATATTTCCCATATCCCTTCCAATGATCATTGTTCATTTTTCATTCTGGTCATATTGGCCAATCTGAGAGGGCATAAGATGTTACCCCAGAGATGCATTAATTTGCATTTTTTAACCAGTAATGACTTAGAGAAATTTTTCATATAACTAATCCATTCACATTCATAAGAATTTCTTTTTGGTGAGATTTCTCACTCACATTATCTCTCATTGATTCCAAAAGGACAAGCTTTGTTCAGATAAGCATTGATTTGGAGAAAGAACAAACAACATATGATCTCCTTCATTAAAGCAAATAAGACTGAGAAGTAAACTCTTATGAAATACAAGCCCCATGACATTGAGGGAATGAATGTAGGTGAAACTAGAATGTTTTAGATTGTTTTCTACAATCAAAAATCCCTTAGGGAGATTTGCCCTAAATTATACTATCATATCTGAACCTCCCCATAAAATGATGTTTAAATTCAGGGTGTACACTTTAAATGCTAGAATTTTATTAAAGAAAAATTAAGATACAGTGCTATTACTCTATTTACATATAATATTGCATTGAAAATTCTCACTGGGATAAATTTAAAATAAAGCTTTTAATTAATATTGCATCACACAGCATGCTAAGAAACTAAGAAGTTTTTGCATAGTTATAAATACAACTATCTCTACAACATTAAATTATAAAACAGCATGTTTTAAAGGGGTTATTCATATTTTATAATTAAAGGTAGTTAGCAACAAGAAAAGAAAATTATGTAAATATGTAACCAAAAATCAGTTTTTAAAAAATAAACCTCCTTAAATAGTGTGTTGAAATAGGTTTCCTATGATGTTGGGATTAAATCAGGTGCATTTAAATTGTAATTTTGAGGGGGGGGGGTATAATGATTTAATAATGATAGCATATGTTGCAATACATCTAAACTAATAATTTCCTTTTGTTCCTCGATGATATCTGACATCTTTATTTGAATTCAGTTTACCAAAATATTAGTCATATTGGTAATTTTAATTCTAATGCTGGCCATTATTTTATGAAATTTTCAAAGGAGAAAATATATGACAATTTATGTTAATGGTCTCTTTATGACCTCTTTCTAAAAAAAGTCACTAATGATGCAAGACTCTTATTTAATAATGAAAACTAGGATAACTTACGTGCTACTTTTTATATAGTTCTAGGATGGGGCTCTTGAGATCACAGGGATGTGAAAGTTTGTTTTCTATTTGTTTTACTACCATAAGTACTAAAATAAATCTGGTATAAAAATTCCTTCAAAAATCATTTTCTAGAAATAGAAAAACTTTTCTATGATTGCTAATTAATGATGGTAAATAGTTCTCTTCATTTTGTTAAATTAAATAAGGATGAGAAAAACGTCTAAGTCTTCTAGTTTCATGTTAATACCAGTATAGCAGAAAAAGTGAATGTAGTTTGACTTTTTTAGATTAATTTATTTATTTTTAATTTTACAATCATTCCCTTAAACATGCATCCATTCCCCCACATCGCACAGAAGGTAGTCTGTTAGTATTTACATTGTTATACATTTATCTAAGTTGAATGTGATGAGAGAGAAATCATATCCTTAAGGGAAAAAATAAAGTATAAGAAATAGCAAAATTACATGATAAGATAACTTTTTTTACAATTAAAGAATTTTACAATTCTTTCTCTGGATACAGATAGTATTCTCCATCACAGATACCTCAAAATTCTGCCTGATTGTTGCACTGATAAAATGAACAAGTCCATTAAAGGTGATGAGAAGCTCCATGTTATTATTAGGGTTTACAGTGTTCTGGTTCTGCTCATCTCTCGCAGCATCAGTTCATGTAATATTTTCAGGCTTCCCTAAATTCCTATCCCTCCTGGTTTTTAATAGAACAATGGTTGTTTCATTCCTTCCACACTAAAATTTATTCAGCCATTCTGCAATTGACAGTCATTCAATCAATTTCCAATTCTTTGCCACCACAAACAGGGCTGCTATGAATATTTTTGTACAAGTGTTTTTTTTTTCCCATTTTATGATATCTTCAGGGTATAGACCCAGTAGTGGTACTGGTAGATCAAAGGGCACATTTCTGGTACCTTCAGGCATAATTCCAAATTGCTCTCCAGGAAGGTTGGATGAGTTCACAACTCCACCAAAAATGTGTTAGTGTCCCAGATTTTCCACATCCCTTCCAACACTGACAATTGTCCTTTGTGATCATATTGGCCAGACAGAGTAGTGTGAAGTGGTACCTCAGAGATGCTTTAATTTACATTTCTCTAAGAAGTAGTGATTTAGAACAAGTTTTCATATGGCTATGGATCACGTTGATTTCCTCATCTATAAATTGCCTTTGCATATTCTTTGAGCATTGTCAAATGGAGAATGGCTTGCTTTTTTAAAAAAAAATCGATTAAGTTCTCTGTATATTTAAAAATAAGTCCTTTGTCAGAAATACTATTTTTAAATATTGTTTTTTCAGCTTACTACAGTTCTTTTGATCTTGGTTGCAGTGGTTTTGTCTGTGTAAAAGCTTTTTAATTTAATGTAATTGAAATTATCTAGTTTTTTTAATGATGTTTTCCAGATTTTCCTTGGTCATAAACTGCTTCCCTTTCCATTCATCTGACAGGAAAACCATTCCTTGATCTCCTAAGTTGCTTATAGTACTATTTTTTATGTCTAAATCCTATATCCATTTTGATCATAACTCAGTATAGGGTATGAGGTGATGGTCTAATTCAAGTTTCTGTCATATTGACTTCCAATTTTCTCAGCACTTTTTATTGATGAGAGTGGATTTTTTTTTAGTTTTTGCTAGGCAATGGGGTTAAGTGGTTTGCCCAAGACCGCATGACTAGGTAATTATTAAGTGTCTGAGGCCAGATTTGAACTCAGGTACTCCTGAATCCAGGACCAGCAC
Source organism: Macrotis lagotis (assembly GCF_037893015.1). NCBI lineage: Eukaryota > Metazoa > Chordata > Mammalia > Peramelemorphia > Peramelidae > Macrotis > Macrotis lagotis. The sequence goes on from NC_133663.1 coordinate 217,323,500, forward strand.
TCTATTCACTGCACCACCTAGCCACCTCAAAGAGAGAGTTTTTATCCCCAAAACTGGACACATTCAATTTACCAACACTGGATTACTATAATCATTTCCTGAACCTAGTTTATTCCACTGATCTACCACTCTGTTTCTTAGCCAATACCAGAGAGCTTTGATGACTGATGTTTTATGATATAAATTTAGATTTGGTAGGCCTAAGCAACCTTCTTTTTCACTTTTTATTCATTAAATCCCTGGAAATGCTAAAATTTTTATTTCTCCATATGAATTTAATGACAAGTTTCCCCAAATAATTAAAGTTATATTTTTTTGGAATTTTCATTGCTATTCATTGCATTCAGGGCATTAAAAAGTATTTAAATTTGGGGGGGGCGGCTAAGTGGCGTGGATAAAGCACCGGCCCTGGAGTCAGGAGTACCTGGGTTCAAATCTGGTCTCAGACACTTAATAATTACCTAGCCATGTGGCCTTGGGCAAGCCACTTAACCCTGTTTGCCTTGCAAAAACCTAAAAAAAAAATATTTAATTTTGGTAGAATTCTCATTTTTATTTTATTAGCTGAGCATATCTATGAGCAGTTGATATTTTCCTAGTTATTTAAACCTGATTTTATTTGTAAGGGATGTGTTTTGTAATTATTTTTTAAACATTTCTGAGTTTTCCATGGCAGATAGACTGCCAGGTATTTTATATTTCCTGTAGGTACTTTGTTTTGTTTTGTTTTAGCTTTTTTTGCAAGGCAAACGGGGTTAAGTGTCTTGCCCAAGGCCACACGGCTAAGTAATTATTAAGTGTCTGAGACAAGATTTGGACCCAGGTACTCCTGACTCCAGGGCCGGTGCTTTATCCACTACGCTACCTAGCCGCCCCTGAAGGTACTTTGAATGGGATTTCTTTTTCCAGTTCTTTCTGCTGCATCTTGCTAGTCATATATAGAAATGATGAAGGTTTATGAGGGTTTATTTTATATCCTGGGACTTTGCTAGAGTTGCTAATTATTTCTAGGAGTTTTTGGATGGGTTTTTTTTTTTTTGTGATTCTCTAGGAATACCATCATGTTATCTGCAAAGATTGAAATTTTTGTCTCTTCCTTCTCAATTCTAATTCCTTCAATTTATTTTTCTTCTCTTATTGCTAAAACTCACATTTCTAGTTCAATATTGAATACTAGTGGTGATAATGGACATCCTTGTTTCACCCCTGCTCTCATTGGGAATGCCTCTAGCCTATCCCCAGTGAATATATAATGCTCATTGATGGCTTCAGTTAGACACTGCTTAGTATTCTAAGGAACAATTGATTTATTCCTACATTCTCAAGTGTTTTTAGTAAGAATAGGTGCTGTGTTTTTTTTTTTCATCAGTAAATCCTGTAATATTAAATCCAGACTTTTTTTCTCTTCAATGTTTTCAGGAAGATCAATAATTCTCATCTATTTGCAAGATCAGTGGTTTTACTGAGGAGCTAATTTGCATTCTTTTATCTTTTGGTTTAGTTTAAAAGAATCTTGTTGGGTGGCTAGGTGGCACAGTGAATAGAGCACCGGCTTTGGAGTCAGGAGTGCCTGGGTTCAAATCCAACCTTGGACACTTAATAATTACCTAGCTGTGTCATCTTGGGCAAGCTACTTAACCCCATTGCCTTGAAAAAAAAATCTAAAAAAAAAGAATCTTGTTATATCATTAATTCATTAGTTTTCACAGATTCCATTCTTATTTTTAGAGAAGAATTTTCTTCATTTACTTTTTTAAGCTCCTTTTCCAATTGGTCAATTCTATTTTTGAAGCAGTTTTCCAGTTGCCCAAGTATAGTTTTGAGAGAATTATTTTCTTTTCTCATTTGCCCAATTAAGGATTTGAGAGAATTATTTTCATTTTGTATCTGGCCAAATTTGTTTTCTAAGGATTGTTTTCTTGTGGTGAGATGTTGATTTTTCTCTTGCAAGTTGTTAATTTTCTCTTGAGTTTCTTTACCCAATTTTTCTAATTAATTTTTAAACTCCTTGATTTCTTCAAGGAATTCTTTTTAGGCTAGAGATCAATTCATATTTTCTTTGGAAATTCTATATCTCTTTGGGTTAGGATCAGTGACTACTATGTATTTCTCAATGAGCCCCCTTCTGCTGGCCTTTCTTCATTTTCCTCATATCTTGTGTTGGAGGAGGGGCTGGCTCTCAGACGTTTGCTTTTGAATACCTTAAAGACATTGTTCACTTGGCTTAGTAACTCCAAATGGGACAGCCAGTAGTGTGTGCTGGTTGTATTCTCTGGAGTGTTTGAGGCCCTCTCCCTAGGCCTGGAGGATATAAGGGATGGCATCAGGGTCTGAATTGTCCTTTACCAATGTGGGCTGGGCCCTGGGGGAGGTTGTTTATCTCCTGTTCAGCTAAGGGAGCTCTGCTGCCCACACCTGAGCTTGAGGGGGTAGAGGGGTGTTTACTGTTTGTTCTGGGAAGAGGGCTACATTAAAAGTACAGAGTTCAGGCCCCCAGCCAAGCCATTTGATGTTCAGCAATGCTCTTCAACTCTGTGCTTAAACTCTCCCACCAGTAAGGCTAGGATTCACAAGACCTCCATAGTCCAAGCCAAAGTTTCCATGGGTATGTTGATCCTCAGAACCACCACTCACCAAAGCATCTGTGGCTAAGGCCAGTCCTCTGGTTTCACCCTGTCCCTGTACCTGTGCTGGCTCTCTGCTCTCTATTCCCAGTTCACCCAGGGTCCCTTGAGACAGACCTTTTGTTAAGTGTTCTTCTAGTTTCTCTGTCTGGGTTTTGTTGATCAAAGAGGTTTATTTCACATTATTTTTGAGGGGAAAACCAGGAGACCTTAGCACAGTGCATTTTCTTCTCTCTGCCATCTTGGCAGTCCCTGGGTTTATTTTTTTCCTTCAACTTTGGTAAAGTTACTAATGGTTTCTAGAATTTTTAAAAAAAATTTTTAAGATTCTCTATTTATACCATCATGTCATCTTCAAAGAGTGTGAGCTTTGTTTCTTCCTTCCCAATTGCAATTCCTTCAATTTCTCTTTCTTTTCTTTTCTTACTGCTGAAGCTCCCATTTCTAATACAGTATTGAATAGCATTAGTCTCCTGTTCAAATTCCTAATTTTCTTTTAAGCACTGGTATTTTCATCAGGAAAAGTTGGAATTATCCTATTTTGTTAAATGTTCTTCTTTTCCCCTGTAAGAGAAGGCTCAATTATTCACAATAGTGAATTGCTATTGCATTCCAAGCTCCCTCACTTTTCCAAATATCATATTTCAGGGACCTTCAATACCTTAATTTTGATGCAGCCATGTCCAGCATAATCCTTACTGTGGTTCCTTTGTATCTAAATTGTTTTTTTTTTCTGGCTGCTTGCTGGATTTTTCTCTTTCATCTGACAGTTCTGGAATTTGGTCACAATATTCCCTGATGGTTTCATTTTGGGATCCTTTCAGGAGGGGATTGATATATTCTTTCAATAACTATTTTGTCCTTTGGTTCCATATCTGTGTAATTTTCCTTTACTAATCCCTAAGTATGCATTCTAGGTTTTTTTATCCTCAGTGTTTTCAGGAAGCTAGTAGTTCTCAGGTTATCTCTTCTCAATCTATTCTCAAGGTCAGTGGTTATGCTGATGAGGTATTTTATATTTTCTTCTATGTTTTCCTTTATGGACAGATGCTGACTGACCTTTCTGTTTTGTAACAAGAATTACTTTAACAAGAGTGTCTCCCATGTTGTTTAGCTCAGAATTTGCTTAAATTAATACACCACGGGTACTTGTGATTTACATAAACTCTAAGGTCATCAAATCACAAAATTTAATTTGGAAATTGTCATAGAAGGTTTTGCAGTGCTTTCATTTTTCTTTTTTTCACCCCTAAATCAAGAAATCCCCAAGGTAATATAATTTTGAAATTTCATAAAAATCAAGCATTTACAACTAGCAAATATTTTATTAATTTCAATGTTAAAAACTAGAATGTAGACATTAAGGAATAACATTGTGTCAGTATGGCCAAAGCATACTAGAAAACCTCTGCTCATGAGACCTCTGACTGGGGACAGAGCAAAAAATATTTTAACCTGGAAGAAGATCATATTGACTTTAGGTAAGTCTCAGAATTCCAACTCTGTCTGATTTGGACTTTATCTTCATTTTGTTTTAAATTGTAAACCTGCAAACAACCAGTATTACATTGTGCAACTAAATATCTGAAACAATTCCCATGAAAAATTGGGGTAGTTGAATGGTCTGAGGGTTAGAAAATAAATTTACTTATAGAGACAGACATAATGGTTATTGTCTCCTTTGATTCTGAAATGTGGTGAGAATATGCCAGTGCTATGGTTGACTATCTCCCAGACCTCAGGAAAAGAGTGATTTTGAGACTATTACTAGGAAAGGAAAACTGAGTAGAGATGGTTTTGCCAGGGTGAAAACAAGACTCTTTGGAGCTAACTTATAAGTGAGTGAAAAGTTTTTTCCAAAGAGTATTAACTACCAAATCAAACCTTTAATTGAAGCAATATAAATACTGTCAGCAACCTGTAAATTTTAGTAGCCTAAATCATAACCTCACCCCATTGTGTTTCTTCTCCTATCTGCTTATGCAACATTTTGTTTGTTTGTTTTACTTTTTTTTATCTTTGAAAGATTTTGTTTATTTTGACTTTCACAAATTTACCCCTATTTTTGCTCCCCCCCACAGAAAGCAATCTGTTAGTCTTTACATTGTTTCAATGGTATGCATTGAACTAGATTGAATGTGATGAGAGAGAAATTCCCATCCCTCCTGGTTTTTTTCTTTTTTTCTTTTTGGTTAATATGACTTTATTTATACATTACTAAACCATTTTGTTTAAGAGTAAAGATAATATCCCCTCCCCCCCCAAATAAAGTAAAATAAAGAGAAAAAATATGTTTCAGTCTGTGTTCTGATACCATCAGCTCTGTCTCAGATGAATCACATTCTTTATCACAAGTCCATCACAGAAGTTACTTTCTTAATTGTCCACAGTTGCTGTTGCTGATTTCAATTCCCTCCATTAATTCCTCACCCACTAACATATATTTTCTCTCTACTTTCACTCTGTGCCTCTTCTAAAATTTGCTGTATAGTAGCTGAGTGGCACAGTGGACAGAACACAAGACCTGGGGCCAAGAGGCCCCAAGCCCACATACCACCCCAGAGACTTAGCAACCACCCAGCCTTGTGGTCCTGGACAGGCCACCCAATACCAGCACCTTGCAAAAAGTAAAAAAAGAAAATGTGTTATATTTGACTATTCTCTCCTATGATCTACCCTCTCCTCTACTACCTACATCCCCCCTTCCCTGGGTCCCTCTTCTCTCCTTTTTCTTCTAGATATCTATAACCTATTGAATGTGTATGCTGTTTCCCCTCCGAGCCATTTCTGATTAGAGTGACAATTCCCTCATTCCCCCTTGCCTTCCTCCTTTCATATCACTGCAAAAGCTAATTTCCCAAATAAAATATCTTTTATATGAAATATCTTAGCCTATTGAACCTCTCCTTTCTCTTATTACCCATTGACTGTTTTTACAAAATATTATAACTTTAGATTCAGCTCTTTCCTGTGCTTCATCTATAAAAGTTCCTTCTACCAGCTCTATCAAATGTGAAAATTCATATGAGTATTATCAGTATCATTTTTCTATGCAGGAATGCATGCAGGTCATCATCATTAAGTCCCTCATAATTTACCCTTCTCCTCTGCTCTCTTTGCTTCACCTGAGTCCTGTACTTGAAAGTCAAACTTTCTGTTCAGCTCTGGTCATTTTAACAGGTACATTTGAAATCCCCCTGTTTCAGTTGTAGACTAAGGAGCCCACTTAGCTGAAAGGGAGATTGGCTTCTAGCCCATCATTCAAGCTCAACTCAGACACTGATGCCCTTTCTCTCTCCCTCCAGGATTGGGAGAGGGCAATCACTCCAGAGAAAGCAACCAGCTCCCCTTACTGGTCAGTCCTTGGAATTACTAAGCCAAGTGAACAAAGCCTCTAGGATCTTCAAAAGCAAACCTCTGAGAGTCAGCCCGCCCCACCAACACAAGATCCTAGAAAAATGAAGAAAAACCAGCAAAATGGAGAAATGAAAAATACTTAGAAGTAGCGGGTTCTAAACCAGAGAGATATAGCACTTATGAGGAGAATATGAATTGGTCACCAGCCCAGAAAGACTTCCATGAACAAATCAGCAAGCAAGTTAAAAATCACTTGGAGGGGCGGCTAGGTGGCATAGTAGATAGAGCACTGGCCCTGGAGTCAGGAGTACCTGAGCTCAAAACCGGCCTCAGACAGTTAATAATTACCTAGCTGTGTGGTCTTGGGCAAGCCACTTAACCTCACTGCCTTGCAAAAAACCTAAAAAAAATTTTTTAAATCAATTGGAAAAGATGGGAAAAGAAACTCAAGATAAAATTAACTCATTGCAATGAGAAAACAAAACATTGGAAAATACAATTGGACAAGTACAAAAAGAAAACAATTCTCTCAAATGATCAATGGGGCAAATGGAAAACTCCTTCAAAAATAGAATTGATTAATTGGAAAAGGAGTTGCAAAAAGTAAATGAAGAAAATTCTTCTCTAAAAAAAAGAATGGAATCTGTGGAAACTAATGACTTCATGAGACAACAAAATTCTGTTAAACAAACCTAAAAGATTGAGAAAACAGAAGAAAATATAAAATATCTCATCAACAATCCATTGACCTGAAGAACCTACCAAGAAGGGACAACCCGAAAATTATAGGACTTCAGGAAAACATTGAAGAGAAAAAAAGCCTGGACGTAATATTGCAAGATTTAGTGATGGACAACTGCCCTGATATCATGGAATTCCAGGGCAAAATTGTTATTAAAAGAATACATCGATCCCCCTCCTGAAAGAGATCCTAAAATGAAAATACCACAAAATGTTGTGGTCAAATTCAGAACTGACAGATAAGAGAGAAAATTCTGCAAATAGGCAGAAAGAAACAATTTAAATACCAAGGAGTCACAATAAGGACCTGCCTGCATCAACATTAAGGGATCAAAGTGCCTCAAACGAGATATTTTGAAGAGCAAGGGAACTTGGAATGCAGCCAAGAATCCTCTATCCAGCAAATCTGAGCCTATTCCAGGGGAAAAGGATGAACATTTAATGAACTGGGAGACTTCCAATATTTCCTGAGGAAAAGACCAGAGCTAAATAGAAAATTTGGACATCAAACTGGAGGCTCAAGAGACACATGAAAAGGTTAAAAAAAAGGGAAAGGGAAAAAAAAACCCTCTATCCAATAAGATGAAACAAGGGAAATCATTTCCTTAGAGAAAGACTCTAATAACTCTCAAGAATTGTAACTATTAGAGAGACTTAGCCAGAAGTGCTGGAGACTCATAACTTTTCTGTGATTCAATGATTTAAAAAAATACCTGCTTAAAAATGGAGAGAGTAAGGAGATGGGAGGATGGAGGGGATTGAATGGGGGTAAATTTCATTACATCAAGGGATACAAGAGACCTATTGAAATAGAGGGGAAGAAGGGAGGGAGTGAGAAACACCTGAATCTTTATCTCATTAGACTTGGCTTAAAGTTAACTTACAAACATTCAGTTAAGAAACTTATCTTACCTATCAAGTATTAAAAGGGTAAAAGGGGAGGGGGGATGGTGAGGGAAGAAAAAGAGAAATTAACAGAAGGAAGTGAAGGAGGAAGGGGAAAAGGGAAAAGTGGAAAGAAAGGGAAGAGGGGTTGATTTAGGAGGGCAAACACACTGAAAGTGTTGGTACTCAGAAACAAAATACTAGGGAATATGGATAAAGGGGGAAAAAGGAAAAATACAAACAGAGGGAAGATAGTATGGAAGACAATAAAGAGTTAGTAATTATGACTTTGAATGTGAATGGAATGAACTCTCCCTTAAAACATAAGTGAATAGAGGAGGCTAGGTGGCCCAATGGATAAAGCACCAGCCCTGGAGTCAAGAGTACCTGGGTTCAAATCCGGTTCCAGACACTTAATAATTACCTAGCTGTGTGGCCTTGGGCAAGCCACTTAACCCCATTTGCCTTGCTACATAAAGACACCTAAAAAAATAAGTGAATAGCAGAGGGAATTAAAAACCAGAATCCCACAATATGCTGTTTACAAGAAACTCATTTGAAGTAGAGAAATACATATAGAGTAAAGGTAAAAGGTTGGAGCAAAATATATTTTGCTTCAGCTGAAGTGAAAAATGAAGGGGTTGCAGTCCTTATCTCAGACAAAGCAGCTGCATTAAAAAAAAGATAATGAAGGACTCTGTCATCCTAAAAGGTACCAGAGATAATAAATAATTTCAATATTAAATATGTACACACACAATGGTAAAGCATCCAAAATCTTAGAAGAGCAGTTGAAAGAGCTTCAGGAAGAAATAGACAGCAATACTCTGCTAGTGGGAATGGCATAACAAACTATGGTATATGTATGTCATGAAACATCATTTTTCTATTAGAAAACAGGAGAGATGGCAATTTATGGAAGCATGGGAGGATTTGCATGAACTGAAGCTGAGTGAGATGAACAGAACCAGAGAAACATTGCACACCCTGATGGTGGCATGGGGGTGATGATTAACCTTGATGGACTTGCTAATTCCATCAGTGCAACAATCAGGGACAATGTTGGGCTATCTGTGATGGAGAATACCATCAATATACAGAGAATGGATTGTGGAGTTTAAACAAATACCAAAGACTGTCACCTTTAATTTAGGGTAAAAGAAAAACTTTACCTTATTATGTAATTTTGCTATACTTGTTTTTTCTCCTTCAGGAAATTATTTCTTTCTCATCACATTCAACTTAGATCTATGTGTACCAGGGAAACAATGTAAAGACTAACAGGAGGGAAGAAAAATTAGGGGAAAAAATGTAAAACTCAAAATAAATAAAATCTTAATTAAAAAAAGAAAGAAATCCCCATTTCATTGAAAGTCCATCTTTTCTCTTGGAAGAGTATATTCAATTTTTGCTGGGTAGTTGATTCTTGGTTGCATTCCAAGCTCTTTTGCCTACCAGAATATTATATATTCCATGCCCTACAAGCCCTTCATGTAGTTGCTTCTAAGTCCTGTGTGATCTTGACAGCAGCTCCACAGTATCTGAATTGCATCCTTCTGGCTACTTGTAATATTTTCTCTTTTATTTGGTATTCCTAGAGCTTGACTACATTTTTCCTGGGGGTTGTTTTTTTTTTTTTTGGTATCTCTTTCTGGAAGAGATGAGTGGATTCTCTCAATTTCTATTTTACCCTCTACTTCTAGGCTATCTGGGCAATTTTCCTGTAGGAATTCTTTAAAAAAATGAGATCAAGTTTCATTTCTTGATCATGACTTTCTGGTATCCCAATAATTTTTAAGTTATCTTGCCTGAATTTGTTTTGCAGGTCAGGTTTTTTTTCAATAAGATTTTTCACATTTTCTTCTAATTTTTCATTCTTTTGATGTTGAAGTATTGTGTCTTGATTTCTTGTAAAATCATCAGCTTCCTTTAGCTCCAGCCTACGTCTGAAGCCTCAGAGGGTTTTCTTATCTCCTTTTCCATGTTACCAATTCTGCTTTTTAAAGCATTTTTCTCCTCAACAACTGTTTGAGCTGTTTTATCTATTTGACCTCAGCTGGTTTTTAACATGTCATTTTCTTCAGCATTTTTTGGATCACTTGACTAAGCTGTTAACTTCTTTTGTATGTTTTTCCTACATCTTTCTCATTTTTTCCCCAATTTTTCTCCTATCTCTATTACTTGCTTTGCAAAATCTTTCTGAAATAGCCTGAGCCCAACTACTAATTTTTCTTGGAGTCTTTACATGCAGTATCTTGTACTTCCTCATCTTCAGATTGAGTATTTTGGTCAATCTGGGATCATAGACAAAGTATTTGTCAATGGTCAGGTTCCTTTTTTCTCTGTTTATTCATTTCTCTAGCCTGTGATGGGTTTGGGGGTGCTTCCTGTGCTTGTGAGTTATATTGAGACACCCCCACAAGGTACTCAGTGTGTGAGTCCCTGACTACTCTCCTGATCTATGAAGCACCCCTCTGCCACAGTGCTGAGGGGGGAGGGGTTGCTGTTCTATGGGGAATCTAGACTGCAATCAGAATCTAAATGTGGTCAGAGTCCCAGAGTCCTGTTCCATGGAATGAGGACAGACCTCTTAAGTCTCCCTCCACTCCCTTACCTTCAGTGGGCTGAGCACTCAGGATACAGCTGCCTAAAGGCTCCTGCTTACTGGCTCCAAGAGCCTGCTTCAGTTTCCTTGATCTGGGAATGCTGATTGCAGTGGCCACCTCAGCAGAGATCTCCCTGCTGATCTTCCAAGTTGTGCTTTGTGCTCCCTGGGGTTCATGTCAGGAAACTGCTTCTGTTGCCAGGAGCCATGGCTCTCATGCACCCTGGGGCTTTTCCTAGGAGGCTGAAATTTCTTCACTCTGGTGGGGCTATGCCTCTAACCCTATGGAACAGAGTTTTCCCACTATTTTCCTGGTTACCTTGGGCTGGAGAATTGCCTCACTTGATCTTTCTGTGGGTTCTGTCTCTTGAAAATTTATATAGAGCCATAATTTTAAGAATTTTGAAATATTTGGAAAACAGCACCTAGGAGAGGCTCTTCTGCCACCATCTTGTCTCTGCCCCCAAATACTTCTTTGTTTTATTCCTTAATTCTATTCTGAGAATGCTTTTTTATATTCAACTATGCAATTCAATGTTTTCATTTGCAAGTTTCAGATTAACCAGGGCATCAACACTTTTTTTCTACATAAGCAGTAGGAGTTTGAGGATAGAGATTATATATGCACCCAACATCAATGTTCAATTATTGAAATCAGATTGAATGTATATCTATCTATCTATCTATCTATCTATCTATCTTATCTATCTATACATATATATTATACATATATATATATGTATGTATAATATAAGAATGACTGAGAATTTGTTTTAGTGATTTTGTTTAATCAAGAATTCAAAAAGTTTTTTCAGGAGGAATTGATAAAGACTCTTTTTTTTTTCCTCTGACAGACCCTGACTATGGTCTCCTGGTCATGATTACTTCTGATACCCAAATTCTGTTACCTAAAAAGCAAAAGAGCACAGGTCAGGGAGAGAAAGATAAAATGAGCACATTAATATATGTACTGAAACTGAGAAGAGCCAAGAAAAAATTAGGTCAAGAAGGAAATGGAAACATCCTAAGCTAAGATTGATATAAATTCCATTTGCCCCCTATATTTCCAGTTATTTATACATTATATTTAATTTCTATATTTAATAGAGTCAAAATTAGGTGCTCCTTTAAATTCTATGGGCCATCCTTAATTGCCTAATTTTCCTTCCTTCATTTGCAAATGAGAAAGTATGTTGGTTTGTTTGCAGTTCAGTTATTGACCTAAAGCTCACTACTTATGAAATATTACAGATACTGATCCAGTCTTCCTATCTGGACCTTGTTCAGTAATCCACAATAATGTGGAAAATCTATAGAGTCTTTAAAAAATTTATCATGAGCCAAATCACACAATGTTGTGGGATAAAATTACTTTGAAACTAGTTATATTCTCAACTAGAATGAGGGTCTGGTGTGAATTAGAACTTAACATTTGAAACAAATCTGATGGGGTGGCTAAGTGGGGCAGTGGATAGAACACCAGTCCTGGAGTCAAAAGAACCCAAGTTCAAATCTGGCCTCAGATACTTAATAATTACCTAACCTTGTAGCCTTGTGCAATCCACTTAACCCCATTGCCTTGCAAAAAAAAAAAAAAAAACCTAAAAGAAGACAAAAGAAGAAACAAATCTGCAACTTACCTAAACAATCTTACCTTCATATGGAAAAAAGATCAAGATAAAAGTGATTTAAGGCTATTATTCATCCTCTCTAACTCAAATACATCAAGACAATCCTGAATATCTAATAATAAAGCATGATTATAATTAGATTTCCATCCCTATTTGTGCCTCTGTGAAGATTCTTTTATATTCCTCTCTTCCACCTTCAGTCTCCCTAGTATGGGAACAGTTATGCTTCTGTTTCTTTGGCATCTGTTTAATTGCTACACTTTCAACATTTTGGAGCTGAATAATAAACCCTCATTAGACAAATGTGAATGGTAACATATGTTTAACTCCTACAAATAATGATGATTACTGACTATACTTTGAAATATGATGTAATTTGGTCAGTTAAATCAAGTTGAAACAATTCAAATTTAGGATAATGGCTCCTTTGAAAAGTGAATTGCTGTTTAACTGATAGAATAGTCGTCATCACATCATGTCTTTTCATTTTTTCTTTATTCTCTAATGAAGTAAGCTTCTTTTGATTCTTGAAAAGGATTTCTTTAGTCATTTTCCAGCTTGGTGTATAGAATTATCAGTTATATTGAGTATAGTATTAGGTACTTGAGAGAAATCCCATAAATACCATTCTACTGTTCTAGGTTTGTTTGATGAATTTCCAGGATAATTTAAGCACCATATCAATTCAAGTTAAACATTTTTCTTATTGTGCTGCTGCTGCTGATGATGATGATGACCATGAGAAGTGGTGGGAGTTATGAAATTTTCTCTTCTCAATCAAATATCAAGTCAACTAGTAGAATTCCTACTGAATGAAGTGGTCAAAAAGAAAGGTCAATTTGATCTAAGGGATTCTTTGCTATTCTGCTTGGGTGGGATTGTAACCCTAACTAAGAGCTGAAATTTTCCCAAGGCTGTTTCATAAGAAAGACATAAGTATTTCTTCATTTTTTTCAAAGAAGATCATGGCATAAGAGTATGACAAGAATGTTAATTGAATTTGAGTGAGGGGATATTCTGCTAAGTCACCAGCTTCACTTTCTGTCCAGAACCATCTGAGTCCAGTGAACAGATATGAATCAGGCCAACTGGAGATGACCCTGGAAGTTAAGTGATTTGCTCAAGTTCATACAGCTAATAAAGAATCAGGGGTCTGAGGCTGGATTTAAAATCCTATCCTCCTGAATCCAAGGCCACTGCTCTATCCATTGCCAGCCTATCTTCCAGCATTCCTCTCGAGGAACAAGAGACTCCTATAGCTGAAGAATATTACAGCAGATGATAAGAGTACCTCTACAGAGAAATCTTATGCCAGACAACAATTGTAACTCTGGGTAATATCATCACTTTGAGAGGTGAATTTCAGATTACTAGAAGAGTTTTAGTTGAAATGTAACTTGAGGAGAGTGATTTGCTCAAAGATCTACCTTAGAATCTATGTAAAGGTTTCTTCCTTTTCATATGGAGGATTTATTTCTTCTTCTTCTTCTTCTTCTTCTTCTTCTTCTTCTTCCTATTATTATTATTATTAATATTATTGTTATTATTAAGTTTAACCAAATTACTTTTTCCTTCAATTCATGTGTCTTCTGACTTAGTTTGCTATGTTGAGAACTCAAAGTTATGGTTCTGATTAAATAGTTATGTCAACAGTTCACCGAAATTAAGGAAACCTCAAAGTTAGAATCTATAAAACCCATGGGACCCTGTCTTACAGAAATAATGAATCAAAAAATTTTAGAACTGAAAAAAAATTTTTAAGATCATATATTTTAGCCTAATAATTTCTGAAGAGTGGAAATTGAGATCCAATTTGATTAAGCAAGGATGCAAAATTTTAGAAATGAGAAGACTGAAAACAAGAGATTGTTACATTTTTAAGTTCATACAGTAGTCTGCCACTGAATTTAACTGGAATTCAGATCTCTCAAGTCTGAATGCAGTACTCTAAACTTTAATGCATATTCTTGCTCCATATGATTTTGTATCAGCATTTACATTTATATAAAATTTGGTTATAAATAAGATTATAGTATCATTGCTTGGAGTGTAAGAAGTGACTTTAGATATATATGATTCTACAAATCTACCATGATCATGTAATATAGTTTGTATTATTTTCCCAATCATATTATTATTAAGGGGCAGTTAGGTTGTATAGGGGATTTGGAAACCAGGCCTGAAGTCAGGAAAACTCAGATACCTACTAGGAATGTGGCACTGGGCAAATCATTTCACTCAGTTTGTCTCAGTTTCCTTATCTATAAAATAAGGTAGAGAAGGAAAAGGCTCCCAGTCTCTTTTTGTAAAAATCTCAAATGGAGTCTTGAAGAGTCATGAAGACTACATGACTGAAATGACTGAATAAAAAAGCATTTGTTAGCCATACTGAAAAAATTCACAATATCTTGCTTACACCATTTTGAGACTAGTGACATATATTTATGAAATGACAATTCAATGCTTTGGTTCATGTAGAAATTCAACTTCACAGTTTGACCTCCTTGGCATCATTATATTGTCATCAGTCAAGCTTATCAAAGTGAATAGAGTCTGTGTCTATCTGTGTGTACAAAAATATATCAAACTTCATTTCTATAATTGTAACAAATACATTGTATACATTGTAACAAATACTAGTATCATGAGAAATGTGTAAAATGTTGAAGTGAAATATGAAGAAGCTATTTGTCTGAATAACTTCTTTTATTTGAACAATGCAATGTTTTCTGAAGTGCGTCCATGTACATTACATTCTCATGAGAATTTAACAATGTCCTTATGAGGTAGATAGGTTCAGCATTATTGATAAAATTTTACAAGTGAAAAATTTGTCTCAAGAAATCAAATATTTATTAAGTTCACACCATTAAGGATACAATACAATGCTTTCAACACTCTCCCTCATAAGGAGCATACATTGTAACGTGGGAGACAAGAATAATGTCCAAATTCATAAGCATATACAGTTTTACATATATGTACATGTATGTACCTATATAAATATACCATGATATATATATATATGTATATATATATTCTTATTGCATATAGTGAAAATAAAGATGATAACAAAGTAATTAGATTCAAGGTAGTTTGAGAGGGAGGATGCTAGTAGTTCAAATCATGCAGAAAATGATACTTGAATTATACATTGAATGAAGAGGAAAATTCTGTGAGATGGAATTGAAGAAGGAATGCTGGCTAGGCATTGGAGACAGACAGAGACTAATAGTGATGTGACCAAGGTCATATAGTTAAGAGGAGAACAAAAAATAAAACACAGATGTTTTGACTACTGTTCCTCCAAGTCACCAACATTAGAGTTATGAAACTTAAATTAGTTTATGTATTCAAAGCATTTGCAAGTCTTAAAGCAGAACCATGTTGTCAACCTGTACATTAACACACTTGTTGATAGTCTCTAAATAGCACATAATATGTTCTTATACACTATCTCAGAATAGTGGTAGTTGCAAGAAAAATGCTCCTAGTTTCCTTATGTAACTCAGGAATTATACTAATGGATAGTGATGTACAATTAGTCTGAATACAAGGGTTAATATATACTTTCCAATATCTTATACAGCTTCCTTAAGTTTTTGAGTTAGGGAAGGTACATATGATATTAAGAATAGAAATAATTCACATTTATATATACAGTGCCTTAAGGTTTATAAATATTTTTCAAACTATGATCATTTAATCCTCATAACATTATGAAAAGATGCTATCATTATTCCCATTTTACAGATAAGATAATTGAAATTCAGAGAACTAGAAAAGAAAATCTAGTTGATTTTGGCAAAATGAAATTGAATACGACCAAGTTATTAACTTGTTTCCATACATAAATTAGATAACCTCTATGTTTCCAATTTCTCATCTGTAAATACAAAAAAAATACATTATCTACATTATCAGCTATTGTGAGTAAAAAATGAATAATTTAGTTTGTGTATTCTGTAGACCTTAAAACATAATACATGCATGCTCATTTATCTTATTCCTAAGCAAGATCACATGCTAGCAGGAATTCCATATATTAAAGGTTGTTTCATTTAATCATGCATTTCAGTAATAGAGAAAGATTCACTCTCAAAGAAAATCCTGTAAATCATTCCATGCTTCTCTAGAGTTTGACCATTTATAGTTCCTTATAAAACAAAAATATTACATAGTATTGATGTCTCATAACTTGTTTAGTCATTTTTCAATTGATGGGCATCCTCTCAATTTCCAATTCTTTGCCACTACAAAAAGAGATGCTATGAATATATTTTTAGGTTTTTGCAAGGCAATGGGGTTAAGTGGTTTGCCCAAGACCACACAGCTAGGTAATTATTAAGTGTCTGAGGTCGGATTTGAAGTCAGGTACCCCTGACTCCAGGGCCAGTGCTCTATCCACTGTGTCACCTAGCCTCCTTGCTATGAGTATTTTGGAACATGTGGGATTTTTCTAATTTTTTAAGATTTCTTTGGGATATGTCTAGAAATGGATTTTCTGGGTCAAAGAGAATGAACAGTTTTACTGCTCTTTGGTCATAGTTCCTTATTACTCTCAAGAATGGGTGAAACTATTCGCAGCTTCACCAGCAATGCATCAATGTCCCAATCCTCCCACAACCTCCCCAACATTGACCATTTTTCTCATCTTTGCAAATCCAATAGGTGTGAGGTTATACATCATTGTTGTTTTAATTTGCATTCTCTAACCAATAATGATTTGAAACATTTTTTTCATATCTATATCTATATATATATATAGTTTTAATTTCTTCATTTGAAAACTATCTATTCATATTCTTTGACCATTTATCAATTGCAAACTTATAAATTTGATGTATTTCTCTATATATTTTAGAAATGAGACCTTTATCAGAACTCCTAGATGTGAAGATTGCTTCCCAGTTTTCTGTTTTCCTTTTGATTTTAGCAGCATTGATTTTTAGTGCAAAAACCTTTTTAATTTATTATAGTCAAAATCATTCATTTTGCATTTTATAATGTATTCTAGTTCTTGTTTTGTCATAAATTTATAAAAGGCTTCCACTGGCTTTCCCACATTTCCACCTCCTGGACTTTACTCCACCTTTTCCTCAAAAGAGACAGACCTTCACCAAAGATAATGCACAGTGCTTACCATGGAAAACATCTGTGGATCTTCTCTTTTTCTTTGTGGGATCTGTAGTTTGAATGTCAGTGCAGAGGCTTCATTTATCATTGGTAGGGAAAAGCTCTGGTAGATATTAGCTTCATGCTGTCATTTGGCTCGGCCCCAGAAGTCCAATTCTCTCAGTTTTAGGGATATTGACTAATCAGTTTAAGAAATGTTCACTGATTTTCCCCTCAGTTTGATTTACTATGAATACAGACATCCAACTTCTGCAAATTTAGGAGTTATTTATTTGATTGAATAAAAAAGCAAAAATAAAAACATGACTATTAAATTAATGTGAAGAATTATTTTAAAAAATTAAACTTAAAAATATGTAAAAAATTCTTGCTTTGCACTTGAAGCTCTCTAGGTAACAATTTTCTAATTTCTAAGACTTTTCCTGCTTAATAATAATTTAAGTTTTATATTTCATGAAAAGATAGTTTTCAACATTGATGTATTTAACATTTTGAGTTCCAAAATTTTTCTCCCACTTTCCCTCCCCTACTACTTTTTCAAGAGAGCAAAGTATGTGATATATATTATATGTTTGAGCAAGTTAAATATTTTTCCACATTAGTAATATTGTAAAAGAAGAATCAGACAAGAGGGAAAAATAAAAGAAAGAAAAACCAAAATGGTGAAAATTCTATGCTTCAGACTTCAATTAGAATTTCTCTGTATGGGGTTAATATTTTTCATCATGAGACTTCTGAATCATCTTGGATTATTGGATTGCTGAAAATCACTAAGGCTATTGATATATCACACAATGCTGCTTTTATTGTGTACCAT
Organism: Macrotis lagotis; assembly: GCF_037893015.1. Taxonomy (NCBI): domain Eukaryota; kingdom Metazoa; phylum Chordata; class Mammalia; order Peramelemorphia; family Peramelidae; genus Macrotis; species Macrotis lagotis. The sequence continues at coordinate 217,341,296 of NC_133663.1, forward strand.
GCTCACTTCACACATTATCAGTTCATGTAAGGTTCTCCCTGCTGTTTTTTTTTCAGAAATTCAGCAGCTTCATTAATTCTTAAAGCATAGTAGAATTCCATTACATTATTATAACATGATAGTCATTCCTTAATGATTGAGAGTCCTTTCAATTTCTAATTCTTTGCCATCTATAAAGAGCAGCTATAAAAATTGTTCATATGAATGCTTTTTTTATGATATCTTTGGGACAGAACTAGAAGTGCTATTGTTAGATAAAAGGTAATGAATAGTTTTTAACTTATTGAGGAATAGTTTCAAATTGCTGTACAGTTCGAGTAGATCGGTTCACAACTCCAAAAACAAGCATTAGTGTCTCACTTTTCATGTATCTTTTCCAATATTTATCATTTTCTTTTTCTCTCATATTAGCCAATCTGAGGAAATGGTATCTCAGAGTAGTTTAAGCTTGCATTTCTCTAATCATTACTAATTTAACAAATTTCAATTGGCTATAGAAAACTGTTTTATTCATCTGAAAACTGTCTTCATATTAATTGACCATTTATCAATTGACAAAGGATTTGCATTCTTATAAATTTGAAAGTTCACTACATGTTTTATAAATGAGATCTTTCATAGAAACATTGCCTAATATCTAAAATTATACTATAAAATGGCAGTCATCAAAACAGTCTTGGACTGGTTAAGAAATAGAGTAAGGGATCAGTGAATTAGGTTAGGTACAAAAGAAATAGTAGTAAATGACGACAGTAATCTACGATTTGAAAAACTCAAAATTAAAAGCTTCTATGATAAGAACTCACTAGTTGACAAAAATTTCTGGGAAAACTGAAAAACAGATTGAGAAAAACTAGACATAGACCCACACCTCACACCCTATGCCAAAACAAGATCAAAATGGTTATAAAATTTTAACATAAAGGGGATACCATAGACCAAATAACAGATCAAGAAACAGTCTATCTGTCAGATCTATTAGAAGAAGAGAAATTTATTACTAAGCAAAACATGGAGTATATTATAAACTGAAAAAAATGGATGGTTTTGACCATATTAAATTAAAAAAGCTTTTGCATCACTAAAACCAATGCTACCAAAATTTAAAGCAAAATAGAAAGCTCACAATCAATTTTCATAGCTAGAGGATCTGATAAAGGACTCATTTCTAAACTATACAGATAATTGCAACAAATTTATAAAGTTGAAAATCATTCCCTGATTGATAAACAGTCAAAGAATATGAACAGACAATTTTCAAATGAAGAAATTAAAGTGCTCTCTCTCTCTCTCTCTCTCTCTATATATATATATATATATATATATGTATATATATATATATACATATATATATATATATAAAATCTCATGAAAAAAATGTTTCAAATCTTTACTGATTAGAGAAATGCTTATTGAAACAACTCTGAGATTTCACTTCATACCTATCAGATTGACTAAGATGACAAAAAGAGAACCAATGAATGCTGGAAAGTTTGTGGGACAATTGGGAGATTGATGCATTTTTGGTGGAACTGTGAATGGATCCAACCATTCCAGAAAGCAAGATGGAACTATGCCCAAAGATCAATAAAACTATCATACCATTTGCTCAAGCAATTATTAGGTATCTCAAAGAAATTATCAAAATTGGGAAAACTCACATATTCTAAAATATTCATAGCTTCACTTTTTCCCAATCAATTGAGGAATGGATGAACAAGTTATGATAAAGGAATTTTAAGTAGTATTATCATTCTATAAGAAACCATGGAATGAATTACAGGAACTGAAGCTAAGTGAAAGGAACACTGTACACATTAACAACAGCATTGTGAGATGATGAACCTCGAAGGATTCAGTTAAGAGAGCTTGGACAACCCTAGGAAACCTGAAATGGACAATACTATACCCATCTGGGGAAGAAAAACAAAATAAAGACCTACTGAATATGAATGAACATTACATTCATTTTTTTAATTTCTCTTAGGTTTTTCTTTCCTACCTCATGGTTTTCTTTCATTTTCCATAATCCTAATTCCTCATACATAAAATGAATAATCTGTAAACAAATTAAACATAAATGTGTGCATACAATATTCATCAGATTGTTTGCCCCTGAGGAGAGGAGTTGGGAAGGGAGGTTGGAAGGAAGTTATTATAACCTAAAATATGCATATGCAAATGCCTGAATGTTGAAAAACGTTCATAACATGCAATTGGAAAAATAAATATCAATTGAAAAAAGAAAAAAAAAGAAATACTGTCTATAAAAATGCTTTCCTGACTTTTTGCTTTCCTTCTAATCTCCATTGCATTAGTTTTGTTTGTGCAAAATATTTTTTAATTTAAAATAATCAAAATTATCCAATTTGCATTCCATGATGCTTCCCATCTCTTGTTTCATTATTAATTTTCCCATCTCCACATATCGAGAGGTAAATTATAACTCTGATTCCAAGTTTACTTATAGTATCACCATTTAGATGTAAAATATATAGCCATTTTCATTTTCTCTTGGTATACAATGTGAGTTTGTATCTCTCCCTAGTTTATGTCAATCTATTTTCCAGTTTTTTCAGCAGTTTTTCTTCTAGAAAATGGAGGTTTTGGGTTAATCAAATAGTAGATTATTTTGCTCATTTACTACTGTATTTTGCGAAGCTCACCTATTCCACTGACAACCACTCTTTCTTAGCCAGTACAAAATAGTTTTTATGAATGCCATTTTATTAAACAGTGTTAAATTTGATATGGTTAGGCAATGTTCCTTTGCATTTAAAAAATCATTGAGATTCCTGACTTTTTATTTCTCCAGGTGAATTTTTATTAATTTTTTCAAGTTTCACAAAAATATTCTTTGATAGTTTGATTGAGTATGACTCTGAAAACTAATTAATTGAAGTACCTCCTCATACTTCTTAGATTGCTCAATAATACTAGAAAGGCCATTCTGTGAAGTATGATTTTTAATATGTTATCTGTCAATCTATGAGCAATTGATATTTTCCCAGTTGTTTAGGTCTGTCTATTTGTATGTAAAATGTTTTGCAATCAAGTTTATATAATTCCTGAGTTTGTCTTGGCAGATAGACTCTCTACAATTGAGTTGCAATTCACAAAAGTTATGAGAATCTTTCTCCCAGGTAGAGATATAGCCAGTTTCATCTTATTGGATAGCAGTTTTTTTTTTACTTTACCTTTTTCTTCCTTCTTCATGTGTCTCTTGAGCATCTTGTTTAATGTCCAAATTTTCCATTTAGATCTAGTCTTTTCATTAAGAAATGTTGGACGTCTCCCACTTCATTAAATGTCCATCTTTTCCCCTGGAAGAGAAAGTTCAGCATTCCAAGACTGCCTTCTCTGGGAAATGGGGAGAGGGAAGCAAAAATGGGAACAAATTGTAAAGTTCAAAATAAATAGAATCTTTCTTTAAAAAAAGAAAAGAAAGCCCATTTTCCCCCTTGGAGGTGGATGTTCAGTTTTGCTGGGCAGTTGATTATCAGTTGCATTCTAAGCTCTTTTGTCTTTCAGATTAGTGTATTCCAAGCCCTATGTGTCTATAAAATGGATGCTGCTAAATCCTGTATAATCCTATTTGAATTGTTTCCTTCTGCTGGTAACATTTACTTTTTGACTTGGGAGTTCTACAACTTGGTTGTAACATTCCTTGGGATTTTTTTTTTTTGAATCTCTTTCAGTAGGAGATCAGTGGATTCTCACAATTTCTATTTTACCCTCTGTTTCTAGAATATCATGACAATTTTCCTGTAGAAATTATTTTTAATTGATGTCAAGGCTCTTTTCCTAAACATGACTTTCAGGTAGCTCAATAATTTTTAAATTGTCTATTCCACATCAGTTTTTCAGGTCAATTGTTCTTCTATGAGATGTTTCACATTTTCTTCTAGTTTTTCATTCTTTTGATCTTGTTTTATGATGTCTTGATTCCTCACAAGGTCGTCAGCTTACTTTACATCCATTCTACATATGAAGGAGTTGTTTTATTCAAAAACCTTTCTAATTTCCTTTTCCATCTGGCCAGTTATGCTTTTTAAGGTATTCTTCTGCTCATGAACTTTTTTGAATTGCTTTTTCCATTTGACCCAAACTGGTTTTTAACATGTTTTCTTCAGCATTTTTTTGGATCTCTTTCACCAAGCTGTTGATATGGTTTTCATGTTTTTCCTGAATCTCCCTCATTTTTCTTAACAATTTTTCATCTGCTTCTCTTATTTGATTTTCAAAATCTTTTTGAACTCTACCCTAGTTTGAGCCCCATTCCTATTTTTCTTGGATGCTTTGGCTATGGAAGCTTGGACTTTTTCCTCAAATGAGTGTGTTTTGATCCTCCATGTACCAAAGTAATTGTCTAAAGTCAGGTTTCTTTTTTGCCATTTACTCATTTCCCTAGCCTGTGCCCTGGCTTTTAGGTGCTTCCTGAGCTTTTGAGTATTATTGGATCACCCCCTGCAAGGACTTCAGTTCCTTCAGTGTCTTAAGAGATGCTCTGACTGATCTCCTGGCCTGAGATTTGTTCTGTGAATGATCACAAGTCCTCTGCTCTGCCCTGGAGCTTTGAGGAGGGTACCTGCTCTATGGCAATGATGGCCTCAGACTGCAACCAGTGTCTGAATATTGGCAAAGCAACAGAGTCCTGTCCCAGGGATAGAGGAAAGACCTCAACAGTTTTCTTCTACCCTCTTACCTTCTGTGGTTTGAGCACTCTGGAAGCAGCTGTCAGGCAGCTCCCTGCTGGGCTGCTCTGTGGACCTGCTTCCATTTCCTATGATCTGGGCTGTGTTGAGGAGGGACACACTGACCTGGGCTTGATGCTTGCTCTGATCTTAAAACTGGTGCTTGGTGTTCTCTCAGTTGGCAGGTCAGGAAACAGCATCTGCTGCCAGGAGCCAGTGCTCCCAAGGACCCAGATACACTACAGGTTGTTTCTGGATGGCTGGAATTCCTATGGTCTGGCTCAGGGATCTTAGAGATACATTGGTGCTCCCTCCAATCCCATGGAACTGAGCCTTCCCATGGTCTTCCAGTTTACCTTGGGCTGGAGAATTGCCTCATTGGATCTTTCTGTGAATTCTGTCTCCCAAAAATTTGGTTAGAGTCATAATATTAAGGTTTTTGAAATATTTTGGAGAGAGCTCCTAGGAAAGGCTATTCTCATGCTGTCATCATGGCTCCACTCCCCTATAATGTTTTCTGAAAAAACATACTAAATTAAAAAATTTAATCTATTATATCTTTTCCTTCATGAGAAAATTTTTCCCATTTACATCTTAAGATACCAATTCATGGTGGGTATTTTTCACTTTCCTAATTTTTCTTACCTTCCTTTATTCCTTCTGCTCTTATTTCTTAACATATATTTCTTGATAAAGTTACCTTCTTTATCCCCTCTCTCTCCCCCTTTATCCTCTTTTGTTTACTTTAATTTAGAAGACTAGTTAATTATATTCCCTCTTTAAGAGTAAAATTTCAGTACTTCCTACCTGTCTTCTTACTTCTTCTGAAAATTGGTTTTTTATCTCTCCCTAAGCAGTTTTATATACATTTTTTATGTTTTGGAATTACCCTATATATTCTGCTCAGGTTAAGGCTTTTTTCAAAATTCCCAAATAACAAAAGTCATAAAAGAACTGATTTTTTCAATGTAAGAAATAAACAATTTGATTTTGTTAGTGATTACTTTAGTTTTCCTAATAGTTACACATCATATTTTCCATTAAGTTCCAATATGGCATTTTGTCACAAGTATATTTTAGTTCATTTAATATACATTAATTTTTTTCATCTAGAATTATGCCTAAGTCAATTAAGCTCTTTTACGCTTTGCAATTATGTACTACAGGGTGGCTAGGTGGTGTAGTGGATAAAGCACTGGCCCTGGAGTCAGGAGTACCTGGGTTCAAATCTGGTCTCAGACACTTAATAATTACTTAGCTGTGTGGCCTTGGGCATGCCACTTAACCCTGTTTGCCTTGCAAAAACCTAAAAAAAAAAGAAAGAAGGAAAGTACTACAAAAATTAGTATCCTTCTGAGTAGTAGATGCTAGTTCTTGTATAATCCCTATTGTCATTCCATGACATTTAAGCTATTTTTCTTCCTTCTTCCAATATTTTTACCTTAACTTGGGAGGTTTGAAATTTAATTTGATATTTCTGTTAAGTTGTGTTTTCCTGGGATCTCTTTTAGAGGGTCATTGGTGATTTATTTTATATTTCTGCTTTGCTTTCCTTCTAGAATTTCAGGGCCATTTTCTATGATAATTTCTTGTAATTGTCAAGATTCTTTTTTTAATCAAGATTTTAAATCAATTCAATTTGAAAATATCAATTCAATCTGAAAATATCATTATTTTCAAATAGTTCAACTATTCATACAATATTTTTCCCTTTCTCTGTGCTCTTCTTTTTTTCATTTTGATTTTCTTTTCACTATTTCTTTGTGTCAAGAAATGTCATAAACTTTCCTTTGTCCAATTCTAGTGTGCAAGGAATCATTTTCTTAAGATTTTGATTCCTTCTTTCAAGTTGATTGACTTTCTTTTCACAATTTTATTGAATATCTTTCAGTGCTTTCATTTTTTCCCTAATTTTTCTTTTATCTCTCTTATTTGATTTTTTGAAGTCATTTTCAAATTACTTTCAAGGACATTTTTGTGCTTTGGCTCTTTTGACAGTTTTTTTTTTATTGCATAGTGACTTTTTTAGGTCCATTATATTCATTTGAATAAGAAACCAGATCTTCTCTCTCCTTAAATTAGCTATTTGTGATTTAGTTTTCTCTCTTTTGTTTATTCCTTTTTAAAATAATTTTTATTTTCTTTTGTTTTTTTTAGCTATTTTTGTAGTCAAGTTTAATCCTAAATTAGAAGACTAATACCCCATTTCTCAAATTCTACTGATTTTTATTTTCTAAGATCTGTCCTGATACTTAATCTTAAACTCTCCTTTCTACTTGTAAGCAAAGACTGGAGCCCATGGTCATGCTGTCCCACAAACGATCTTTTTCCCTGTGGTTCCTATGGTTGAATGCAGTCCTCTCTTCCCTGGACCTAAAGCCAGGAGCTCTGATCTCCTTTAAGTGCCCACAACCAATAAGATACTCACTTCCCTACTTTTGTAATTGCCAGATTAGTGCCAGTGCCTTCTTCTTGAGCCCACTTTCAGATATATTTGTTAGCACACCTTTGTTTGGCAGCCCCTGTGCTTTGCATTCTTCAATTGTTTCCTCCTCAGTCATTAAACTCCCTCACAGTTAGAGAGATGAAAGATTCTAAGGCTGGGCCTGCCATTCTGCCCAAGTAGAAACCAGTGCTTGTTTGTTGATTCAGCACAGTTGACCAGTCCCTGTTTGCACCAGAGTGAGGCTATAACTCTGCCCCAGGCAATATGGCCTTTATAGGGATCTTAAGTTGCTTCAGGAGAAAACTGCTTTACTCAGAATTTTTGTTCATTTCTACTACTCTGTATTCCCTCTGAATTAATGTTCAGTCTTTTTCTGTTGAGTAAATTTATAGAACTAAAGTTTTCTTACCTACTCTTCCATTTTTCCAATGAATTCAGCTTCCTATTCCTCACTGAATCTATAAATGAGATATTGAATTAAAAAGGCATTTTACTCACAGTATGATGCTCCAATGTTTTCAGTGATAATAAATGAAGGAAATAATTGCAAAAACTCTTCTACTTTAAATATGAAGAGTTTTTCCCAAGTATCCATCCTTAAGAATTATTTTATTCCTCAACCCTTTTTTTGTCTAGTTTTACATACCTAGATGAGATTTGGATTGTCATTGCCTTGATTCTTCCTTTTCTTTCTTTTAAGGCATTTGTTCTAGCACTGACTCAAATTCACATTTAGTTCACATACATAACCTTTACCATGAATTTAATGTTTCAATGGAAGATAGAATTTATACAAGGTGTCTGAGAATCTAAGGCACTGAGAAACTGGAGTTGGAAAAAATCATTGACTGAAGTAAAGAAAATGGAGGTGAGTGGGGTGGGCAGTTACTAAAAAGCTTCTCAGAAGGTGAAGCTCCCTGTCAATGCCAGGTGCAGTCCTGGAGTGTCCAATGTTTTATAATGACATTGGAAGTTATATATAATATACAAGGCTGAGTGAAGTCATTAATGCCAGTAAGGAAATTGTTGTTCAGTAGTTTCTGTCATGTACAACTTTTCATGACTCCATTTGAAGGTTCTATGTCAAGGATAATGGAGTAGTTGCCCTTTCCTGCTCATTTTACAGATACAAAAGATGAGTGACTTGTCTAAGGTCAAACAATTAATAAGTTGGTGTGGTCAGATTTGAAATCAAGAAAACGAGTCTTCCTGACTCTAGTTCAAGTCAGGTGCTCTATTCACTGATTTATCTGGGCGTCTTGAAAGGAAATTTATCTTTTCTCTTTATCAATTCAGTTAGGGTCATCTGTATTTTCTTTCAAGTTAAATAAATACTACATTAAATAAATTCAGACATTTTGTTTATTTTGTTTTGATAATAACCTCATTGTTTGCATAAAAATTAAAGTTCCTTCAAGGAAAATCAAATAAAAAAATAGAAGAAAAAGCCTAATCTTCTCCATCAAAAAGTAGGTACATAATCCAAAAAAGATTTACTGATTTTACAAGTGCCTCTGCAAATTTATTTTCCCAAGAATTTATGCATTATTAGTAATGACTCTCAAGGTAAACCTTAAACCACAGAGTCAAAGATAAGAGGTCAAAATGTACATGCATTATAAAGTGATTTGTTGTTCTTCTTACAATTTCATTTAAAAATTAGGTGTAAATGATCTGGAGTTTGGTGTCTCATGCCAACTTCCTGATTACTTATTTTTTTCTTTCACTTCCTTTTGTTTATTTTATTTGGCAATAGGTTTGTTGTATCATATGCTCTTCCTTTGTTTATGACTACAAATGAGCTTGTTTTCTAAAATGTTCTTCCCCTTGACTTCTATGTTAGTATTTCCACAGAGAGATCAATAATCTGTAGACCAAAAACATTTAGGAAATTTTTTCTATCTCTTTATGGTTAGCATATTTTCAAAATTCTAACTAATGTAAATATAGTTTTAAACATTTCTAATTTTGATAGAAATATTTATTTTTGTTGATAGGTTTACATATCAATATAAGTATACATATATGTATATATTCCTACAAACACATGCACACTTATATGCGGAATAATCGTAAGATATGCTGGAGACTGCTAAAACATGAACACCCTGGAACATTAGTTTACCTGTTATCTCAGACAAGGAAAGATATCAACAGGAAAATCATTGAAAAATTTTTGCCCCCAGAGAGAATGCTAAAATGGACTTTAATAAAAAAAAATTATAAACCAACATCTATACTTCCTCATCTTTATGAAATCCTTAGGAGAATGAATTGCACAATGGACTTCCAGGGCAGAGTCAATTTGGCAGCGTGAAGCTAACATCCTCCCAGAACTTTTCCCTGCTAAAGATAAATGAAGCCTCTACTCTGACATATACACTGCAGATACCACCAAGAAAAATAGAAGATTCAAAGAAGTTTTCAATTATAGACATTGTGGAGGATATTCAGTAAAGGTCTATCTCTTTGGAGGGGAAAGGGAAGTAAAATCCAGGAGGTTGGAGAGCAGAGAAAGCCAGCAGGAGGCTTTTAGCCACAGTTCAATCCAGGTCCTGAAAACTTAACAACAGTAGAGTTCCCTGCAGTTACACAGCAGGCCATCAGGGAGAACTCCAGACCAAAACTAAGTCTGAACCCTGGTAACACTGGAGTATAAGGTAAGACTGGCTTGGAAACAAACCTCTGTTAAGTAAGAACCTGCACATAGAGTGGGGGAAAAAATCTCTTCAAAGCCAAGGCCTGGACTGCATAGGCAACATCTTGGTCAAGGGAAAGTCAGGGATCAGACCACAGCCCCAGCAAAAAAGAAAACAAATTGGATCCATATTCCCTATACCCCAGGAGCAGAGCTAAAATAATAAAGATGCACAAAAAAGATAAAAGAACACTCAATATAGAAACCTACTTTACAGGCAAAGATGTCAGCAATTCCATTTATGAAGAAGAAAGCAGTGAAAAAGCCACTCACAGGGTAAGTATTAAAACTGTCTATAAATTCAGCTCAAATACAAAAGCTCATTAAAGACCTTAAAAAATAATTTAAAAATCAAAGAAGAGAGGAAGAATAAAACTGGAAACAAGAAATGCTAGTCATGCAGGAAAATTAGGAAAATTGACCAAAGGATTCAACTCCATTAAAAGTAAAAATAACCAGGGACAGCTAGGTGGAGTAGTGGATAGAGCACCATCCTTGGACTCAGGAGTACCTGTGTTCAAATCTAGCTTAAGACACTTATTAATTACCTAGCTGTGTGGCCTTGGGCAAGCCACTTAATCCATTTGCCTCAGAAAGAAAAACCCTAAAAAATTTTTTAAAAATAAAAAAAAAGTAAAAAAAGTAAAAATAATCAATTGGAAAAGGAAACACAGAAGTTAATTGAAGAAAATAAAATCCTAAGAATTAGAATTGTACAAATAAAAACTAATGAATATAGAAGACTAAAAGATTCCATCAAACAAAATAACAAGGCTGAAAAAACTGAAGAAAATATAAAGCACTTTTTAGGGAAAATGAATGACGTAGAAAATAGATCCAGGAGAGACAATTTACCGATCATGGGACTAATAGAAATCCTGGATTAAGAAAAGTATCTGGAAAATTTCATGCAGGAAATTATAAGGGAAATCTCTCCAAATCTACTAGAACAAAATAACAATTTAATCACTGGAAGAATCCACAGAACTCTTCTAGAAAGAGACCACAGGATATTAAACTCCCAGGGATGTAATAACCAAATTCCAGAACTTTCAAATAAAGGAAATACTATTGCAAGCAGCAAAAAGAAAACAATTCAAATATAAAGGAAACACAATCTGAGTCACATAGGATCTTTCAGCTTTTACACTGAAGGATCTGGAGAACTAGAATAACATATTCCAGAAAGCAAAGGTCCTTGGATTACAACTCAGAATGTAATATCCTGAAAAATTCAGCATATATTATCAGGGAAAAAAGATGGATGTTCACTGAAATAGAGGACTTCCAGAATTTCCTGAAAAAAAAAAAACAAGAACTAAATGGAGAATTCAGTTACCAAATACACAAATCAAGTATTGCATAAAAAAAGAAGTTAAAAGAAAAAGGGGAAGGATAAAAAAAAGCAAAACAAAACAAATGTTGGTCAAGAACTTCAAATTATATACAACCTTAAAATGGAAGAGATGACAGTTCTAAATCTTTAGAACATTACTTTTCTTAGGATAATTAAAGGGTATAATTCAATTGAATTGAATGAACCTAAAGGATATGGGCACAGTTGAGTCTTTATCTCTCAACTGAAGAGGTCCAAGATGACATCAATATGTTTGAGACAAAAAGCACTGTAGAAAAGCAGGAGCATTAACTTTAAACTTAATTGACTCATTATTTTTTGACTCAACTTAATCTCAGGGTGCTTAGCACCTTGACTAATGAGGGCATCATAAACTTCGAGGTTCTGAGTTAGTCACTCTCTCTTTAATTTACAATCATGTGTAAGTTTCACCAGAGCCTCTCAGGACTTAGAAATTTTTAAGATTCTTGAAGTCAATTAGATTAAGATTTGACTTAACTGGAACTTCACTTAACAAAGTGTTACATACCATGGGTGAGGGGAGGCAAAGTAGGAAAGAAAATAGTCCTGGGGGGAGGGGCATAAACAGATCAAGAAATGATATGGCTCTGGATGATACCTTGGCATATGAGGAGGACTGTGTGTACTTGAAATATACTTGGAAAGGTGATAAAAATGATTATAATTATAATTTGATGCAATTTGAGTTCAATGCTGCTTATCAAGTAATCTATGATGCTATTTTGATAACAATATGAGCTTATCAAGGAATCAAATAGTCAAACTGAAATTCATGAAACCTGATTAATATTTGAGCTATAAATAAAATCAAGGGAAGTGGCACAAAGATTTATAATTTTAGAGGGAAACAAAAGAGAATGTGAGTGCTGAGTAAATTTTATTCAAATAATTTAGCCCAGTGAGATTAAACTAGGGTTTAAAAATCTAACTAGATCTACAGGGAAGGGGGGAACTGGGAAAGGGAAAGAGAAGGGAAGAAGAAACTGATAACAGGCAAGGTTATAAAAGGGAAGATATAAGTGAAAATAAATTGAAAGTTAAATTTTTAAAAGTCAAAGGGAAAGAGAAAAATATAAATGGAGAAAGATAGCATGAAGTGACAAAAAGAATTAGCAGTCTTAACTGTAAATGTGAATATGATTAACTGTCCCATAAAATGGAAGCCAATAACAGACTGGATTAAAATCCACAATCCTACAATATCTTGTTTACAAGAAACACATTTGAAGCAGAGAGAAACACATAGGGTAAAGGGATAAGGATGGAGCAAAATATAATATGCCTCAGTGGAAGTAAAAATATCTAGGGTAGTGATCCTAATCTCAGATGAAGTAAAAACAAAAATCATTCTCATCAAAAGGGATTAGGAAGGAAACTACACCTTCTTTAAAGGCATCATTGGTAATGAAGCTATAGCATTACTAAACATGTACTTACCTAGTGGTATAGTAACCAAATTCCTAGAGGAAAATTTGAGTGAATTACAAGGAGACATAGACAGAAAAACTTTAATAATGGGAGATCTCAATCTTCCTTTCTCAGAACTAGATAAATCTAACAGCAAAATGAACAAGAATGAAGTTAAGAAGGTGAATGAAATCTTAGAACACTTACATATTCTAGACCTCTGGAGAAAACTTAATGGGTTGACTAGCTGTGTGACCTTGGGCAAGTCACTTAACCTCATTACCTTAAATAAAAATTTAAAATAGAAAACAATGAAGATAGAAAAGAATATAACTTCCTTGGAAGTACATGGTACCTACACAACAATTGACCATGTACTAGGGCACAAAAACCTTATAATAATTGCAGAAAGGCAGAAATAATAAATACGCACTTCTCAGACCACAATGCAATAACAATTGAATGTAACAAGGGATCAGGGGAAAGATAGACCAAGAAAAAATTGGAAATTAAATAACCTTATATTAAATAACGGATGGATCTAAAATGGAATAAAAGGAATAATAAATGATTATATTCAAGAAAATGATACTATTGATGATTCATACCAAAATTTATGGGATGTACCCAAGGCAATTTTGAGGAGAAACTTTAAATCTCAAAATATCTATATGAATCAAATAGAGAAAGAGTAGATCAATGAATTTGTTATGCAACTAAAAATGCTAAAAAAAGAACAAATCAAAGATCCCCAATTAATTACCAAATTAGAAATTCTGAAAATCAAGGGAGAATTTAATAAAATTGAAAGTAAGAAAACCATTGATCTCATAAATAAAACTAAGATTTGGTTTTATAAAGAAGACAATAAACTAGGCAAAACATTGGTTAATCTAATTTAAAAAAGAAAGAAGATAACCAAATTACTAGTATTAAAAACAAAAAAAGGTGAACTAACCATCAATGAGGAGGAAATTTAAGAGATAATTTGGGACTACTTTGCCAAACTGTATTCTGATAAACTGGATAACCTGAGTGAAATGGAGGAATATTTACAAAAATGCAAACTTCCCATTAACAGAAGAGGAAATAATATACTTATATAACCTCATTTCAGATAACTAAATTGAAGAAACTCCCTAAGAAAAAAGTCTCCAAGTCCAAATGGATTTACAAGCGAATTCTGCCAAATATTTAAGGAACAAGTAATTTCTATTCTTCATGAACTAATAAAAAAAATAGGAGAGGAAGGAGTTCTGCCAAACTCCTTTTATGACATCAACATGGTGTTGATATATAAACCAGGAAGAAACAAAACAGCCAACAAAATTATAGACCAATCTCCCTAATGAATGCAAAAACCTTAAATAACATTTTAGTCATGAGACTACAACAAATTAATACCAGGATAATATATAATGATCAGGTAGTATTTATACCAGGCAAGTAGGGATGGTTCAACATTAGAAAAATACTCAACACAATTAAACAAATCCATAGCAAAACCAATAGAAATAAAATAACTGTCTCAAAAGATATTGAAAAAGCCCTTGATAAAATACAAGATTAAAAACACTAGAAAATTTAGGATTAAATAGAGTTTTCCTTAAAACTTACTTAAAACAATAAGTAGTATCTATCCAAAACACCAACAAATATTACATGTAATGGCAGTCAACTCAGAGCATTTCCAATAAAATCAGTGGGGAAAATAAATAAAGTATTAAATTATTAAAAGAGAAAGAATGAATCTATTGTATGCACTTGATTGAAAGTGGTGAAACAAGGATGCACATTATTACTATTACTATTCATTATAGTATTAGAAATGATACCAGTAGCAATAAGATATAATAAAGAAATTGAAGGAATAATAATTAGCAATGAGGAAACAAATTTTCACTCTTTGCAGATCCTCATGATCATATTCCTAGAGAACCCAAGAAAATCATCTAAAAAACTACTTGAAACAATTAACAAATTCAACAAAGTTAGCAGGATATAAAATAAACACAGATGAATCATTAGCATTTCTATATATATGAACAATAAACCCCAAGAGCAAGAGAGAGAAAGAGAAATTCCATTTAAAATAACTATAGACATCATTAAATACTTAGGAATCTACCTCCCAGGACAAACACAGAAACTGTATGAGCACAATTATAAAATACTCCCCACCCAAATCAGGTCAGATCTAAATAATTGGAAAGATGTCAAATAGTCATGATTAATTTGAGCTAGTATATTAAAAATGACAATTCTAACCAAATTAAGTAACTTATTCAGTGCCATAACAATCAAACTGCCAAATAACTACTTTACTGAACTAGAAAAATTAGAAATAAAATTCATCTGGAGTAACATAAAGTCAAGAATAACGAGGCAATTGATGAAAAAAAAATGTAAAGGTACATGGCCTAGTTCTTCCAGATCTAAAACTATACAATAAATTAGCAGTCAACAAAACTCTCTAGTACTAGTTAACAAATAGAGTAATGGATCAGTGAATTAGTTTTACCTTCCAAAGAAACTGCAGCAAATGGCTTCAGCAATCTACTATTTGACAAAGCCAAAATATCAACTCCTGGAATAAAAACTCACTACTTGAAAAAAAATTGTTGGGAAAATTGGAAAAAAGTATGGCTAAAATCAGGATAAGTCCACATCTCACACCATATACCAAAATAAGGTTAAAATGGTTACAGGATTTAGACATAAAGAGTGATACCTTAGATAACTTAATAGACCAAAAAATAGTCATCTATCTGATCTATGGAAAGGGGAGAAATTTATGACCAAAGAAGAACTATAGCACATTATAAATTGTGAATGAATGATTTTGACTATATTAAATTAAAATATTTTTCACTAACAAAATCAATTCTGCCAAAAGTAGAAGAAAAGCAGAAAGATGGGAATCAATGCTCACCAATTAGGAGTTCTGATAAAGAACTAAAAGTTCTAAAATATATAAAGAGCATCAAATTCATAGCATAACAAATGAGAAATGGTCAAAGGATAAGAACAGATAAGTTTTCACATGAAGAAATTAAAGCTATACACATATACATACATATGTATATAATCATATGAAAAATGCTCCAAATCATTATGGATTAGAGAAATGAAAACTAAAAGAACAATGAGGTATCATCCCGTACCTATTATATTAGCAAAGATGAGAAAAAGGGAAAATGGTCAATGTTGGAGTGTTTGTGGAATGATTGGGCCATCAGTGCATTGCTGGTGGGGTTGTGAACAATTCTAACCTTTCTGAAGAGGGCATATGCAACTATATTCAAAGAGCATTAAAACTCTTCATCTCCTTTCACCCAGAAATTTCAATTATAGGTCTATATCCAGAAGAAAATTTAGAAAATGGGAAAAGTCCTATATTTTCCAAAATATTTATAGCAGCTCTTTTTGTAGTGTCAAAGAATTGGAAATTGAAGGCATGCCCATCAATTGGGGAATGGCTAAATAAGTTGTGATACATGAATACTATGGAACAGTATTGTGCTATTAGAAAACATAAATGGTCAGACTCCAGTGAGGCATGGAATGACTTACAGGATCTGATGCTTAGCCAAGGGAGTAGAACCAAGAGAATAATGTACATATCAACAACATTGTAAGATGAATAACCTTGATGGAAAGAACTCCTCTCAGCAGTTCAGAGAGGTATGGACTATTTTATCCCCATCTAGAGGAAGAAAAAAACATACACAAACACGCAAACACACAAAATAACCCTTCCAAATCTGATGGACACTTTAGAAAAATTATCTCTTATGCATTTCTCCCCCTTAATCCTAATTCTTCATACCAAAAATTACTAATTTGATAATATATTTATGAAAATGTGGGTGGACATTGCTAACCTGACTGCCACTGAGAGAAGCAGGGTGGAAAGGGAGAGTTGATTTAAAAATATACATGTACATATGGATGAAAATAAATAAAGTATTAAATTATTAAAAGAGAAAGAATGAATCTATTGGAGGCACTTGAACGAAATTATGTGAACTTCAAAGGTATCACAATTAATTTCCTACCACAAAGAGTATCTTTATTAAAAAAGTGACATACTTCTGGCCAAGATGGCAGAGAGAAGACAGTCATGGTGTTAAGTGCTGCTAATTGCCCTCAAAAATAACATGACATAAACCTCTTAACAGAAATTCGATCGACAAAACCCAGAAAGAGAAGCTAGGAGGAAAATATGTACCAACAAAGTTTGTCTCAAGGGAGTATGGGTGAGCTGGGAGAAGATACTAGAGTGTCAGCACAGGGATGGCAGCTGGGGGATGCCAGAGGACTGGCATTAGTTGCAAGAGGTTTGTTGTGTGGCTGTGTGGGAGGCACCTTTAGCCACTCTCTTTGGCTGGGGAAGAGTAGCTACAGGAGGGTGAGTTCCAGCACAGAGAATTTCAGAGCATGGCTGGAAAACAACCAGTGGGGCTGGAACCTGAGCTTCATAATTTCAGCAGAGCCCTCTCTCCAGAACAAAAGGTAAACAACCCACACCCCCTCAGTCTCAGGTGTGGGCAATAGAGTTCACTCAAATGAAAGGGAGAATAACTCTCTCCCTCTGGGCCCAGCCCATTGAATTGACCTTGAATAACATTGAAGAAAGGCCAGCAAAAAAGGGAGCCCATGGAGTAATACTTAGAAGAAATAGATTCTAACCCACAGAGAACTAGCACTTCTGAAGAAAATAGGAATTGATCTCCAGCCCAGAAGGACTTCGTTGAAGAAATCAGGAAGTAGTTTAAAAATCAATTGGAAAAATTGGGAAAAGAAACTCAAGAGAAAATTAACATATAAGAACAATAAAATAAATTCTTGGAAAATACAATTAGACAAATACAAAAAGAGAATAATTCTCTCAAATCCTCAATTGGATAAATGCAAAAAGAAAATGATTCTCTCAAACCTATACTTGGGCAAATGGAAAACTCCTTCAAAAATAAAATTGACCAACAGGAAAAGGAGTTGCAAAGGGTAAATGAAGAAAATTCTTCACTAAACAAAAGAATAGAATCTGTGGAAACAGATTACAATAAGATTCTGGTAAACAAAAGCAAAAGATTGAAAAAATTGAAGAAAATATAAAATACCTCATCAGCAAAATCACTGACTTCGAGAATAGAAAAAGAAGGGAAAACATGAGAATTATAGGCCTTCCTGGGAATATTGAAGAGAAAAAAAAAGCCTGGACTTAATATTACAGGATTTGGTGGTGAAAAATTTGTCCTATTATCATAGAACCAGAGGGCAAAATACCTATTGAAAGAACATATTGATACCCTCTGGAAAGAGATCCTAAAATGAAAATGCCAATGAATGTTGTGGACAAATTTCAGAACTTCCAGATAAAAAATAAAATCCTGTAAGCAGCCAGAAAGAAACAATTTAAATATCCAGGAGCCACAGTAAGGATTATGCAAGACCTAGCTGCATCAACATTAAGGGACTGAAAGGCCTGGAATGAGATACTCCAATGAGCAAGGGAGTTTGGAAAGTAGCCAAGAATCCACTATCCCAAAAATTTGAGCCTTTTTATCCAGGTGAAAAGATGGACATTTAACAAAGTAGAAGACTTCCAACATTTCCTGATGAAAAGGCCAGAACTAAGTAGAAAATTTGGACATCAGATAGGAGACTCAAAAGATACATGAAAATGTAAAAAAAAAGTGGGGGGTAATGGAAAAAAACTGCTCTCTAATAAGATAAAACTGTCTATATCCAATTAAATACCAAATTAGGAATTCTGAAAATCAAGGAAAGGATTAATAAAATTGAAAGCAAGAAAGCCAAAGATCTAATAAATAAATCTAAGTATTGGTTTTATGAAAAAGTCAATAAAATAGATAAAACTTTGGTGACTCTGATTAAAAAAAAAAGAAGATAATGAAATTCCCAGAATCAAAATGAAAAGAATGAACTAACCAATAATGAAATGACAATTAAAGAGATAATGTGTAGCTACTGTTTTGGAACTGTATGTCAATAATTTTGATAACCTGGGTGAAAAGGATGAATATAAAAATACAAATTGCCCAGATTAACAGAAGAAAAAAATAAATAACCCCATTTCAGAAAAAGGAATTGAAGAAATCATAAAAAATCAACCTAAGTAAAAGTCTCCAGGTCCAGATGGATTTTCAATTTAATTCTACTAAACATTGAATTAATTCCTATTCTACATAACCTATTTTAAAAAAATGGAGATGTAGTTATGCAAAATTCCTGTTATGATATCAAACTGATGCTGATACCTAAATCAGCAAAGAAAATTATAAACTAAGCTCCCTAATGAATATTGATGCAAAATATCTTTAAAAAATAAGTCATGAGACTACAGCAAGTCAATACCTAGGATAATATACCATGATTTATACAAGGTAGGCAGGGCTGAATCAATATAAGAAAAACACTCAACATAAATGAACATATCAATAGCAAAACCAATGGAAATCATAATTATCTCAATGGATGCTGAAAAAGCCTTTGATTAAATACAACATCCAGAAATTTTAGGGAAAATGGATTGTTACTTAAAATAATAAATAGTATCTAACTGTAATCAACATCAAATATTATATGTAATAGGAAAAATCTTGGAGCATTTTCAATAAAATTTGGGGTGAAACAAGGATGCCCATTATCACCAGAATATATTTAGCCAGATGTGATGGTCACTCATGACTTATCCATGAGACTGTTATCTAATAAGATGACTCTGGCTATATCCCTAACTGGGAGAAGGACACTGATAACTGTCAAGAATTGTAACTCTATTAGAGAGACTATATTTAACCAGAAGTGATGGACACTCATAACTTTACTGTGACTCAGACAGAATGATTTAAAAACAATTCCTCATTGAAAAGGAGGACAGTAAGGAGATGGGAGGATGGAGGAGACAGAATGGTGAAAATATAATTACATTAAGAAGTATAAAAAGACATGTTGTAATACAGGTGAAGGAAGGAAGGAGGTGAGAATCACCTGAATCTTCAAGTCATCAGATTTGGCTTAAAGTTAACTTACACACTCTCAGTAAAATTCAGAAACTTATCTTGCCTTTTAAGTAGTAAAAGGGGAAAAGAGGAGGGGGGTAAGCAGAGGTGGGGGAAGCGGAACTCATTAAAGGAAGGGAAGGAAGAAGGGGGGAAATGGAAAGGGAAAGAAAGGTGAGGGGGTTGATATAGGGAGGGCAAACATACTGAAGGTGGTGGTATTCAGAAACAAAACACTGGTGAATATGGATAAAGGGGAAAATGGGAAAATATATAGGGAAGATAGCATGCAGGGCAATACAGAGGAATTAGAAATTTGAATGTGAAGGGAGTAAACTTTCCCTTAAAATGTAAGCAAATAGTAGAGTGGATTAAAAGCCAGAATCCTACAATATGCTGCTTACAAGAAACTCATCTGAAGCAGAAAGATACAGATAGCATAAAGGTAAAAGGTTGGAGAAAAATATATTTGGATTGAGCTGAAGGGGAAAAAAGCAAGGGCAGCAATCATTTTCTCAGACAAATCAGATACAAAAATAGATAGCTTAAAAAGAGATAAGGAAGAAAATTACATTATCCTTAAAGGTACCATAGACAATAAAATAACCTCAATACTAAATACATATATACCCAATGCTAGAGCATCCAAATGCCTAGAGGAGAGTTGAAAGAGCTACAAAAAGACATAGAGAACAAAACTCTACTAGTGGAAGACCTCAACCTCACACTCTCAGATTTAGATAAATCTAATCATAAAATAAACAAGAAGGAACTTAAGGAGGATTGTTAGAAAAACTAAGAAAGATAGATTTATTGAGGAAATTGAATGGGGATAGAAATGAATATACATTTTTTTCCTGCAGTACATGGCACTTACACAAAAGCTGAGCTTGTACTAGGGCATAAAAACTTAATGAACAGTTGCAGAAAGGCAGAAATAGTGAACACATCTTTCTCACATCATAATGCAATGAAAATCATATACAATATTGGGCCAGGGAGATATAGACCCAGAACTTATTGAAAACTAAATAACCTCATTTTAAAGATTGAGTACAATAAAAAACAAATTATAGAAAGACTTATTTTATCCTGGATAATGACAATAACAAAACAACATGCCAAAACCTATGGGATATACTCAAGGCAGCTGTCAGGAGATATATTATATCTTTAAATGCATACATGAATAAATTAGAAAAAGAGGAAATCAATGAACTAAATATGCAACTAAAAATATAGAGAAAGGACAAATTATAAACCCCCAATTAAATATCAAATTAGAAATTCTAAAAATTAAAGGAGACATTAATAAAATTGAAAGTAAGAAAACTATTGAACCAGTAAATAAAATAAAGAGTTGATTTTTATGAAAAAAACAATAAAATTGATAAGGCTCTGGTCAATTTGATTAAAAAAGTAAGAAAAAAACAAATTGTTAGTATCATAATTGAAAAAAGTGAACTCACCACCAATGAGGAGAAAATTAAATTAATAATACAGAAATATTTTGCCCAACTATATGCCAATAAATTGGACAATCTAAGTTAAATGGATGAATATTTACAAAAACATATGTTGCACAGATTAAATTAAGAGGAAATTAAAAACTTAAATAACCCTATCTCAGATAAAGAAATTCAACAAGCCATTATTGAACTCCCTAAGTGCCGGGTTTTTATTTACAACGCCGGCTTCTTAATGCTAGTCCGTCCTCTTACTCACCAGTCCAACGCGTGGTGAGTCTTCGGGGTACCTCCGGCCCCCACTCTTTGATGGGGGAAGAACCAGACAGAGCGCCTGAGGTGGGTCATGAGTCTTTATTCTTCTGTGATCACATTCCCGCTCCTTCCCCCCAACCTCTCAGCAGACCCTTTTATCCCCTCTGTCCTCCCTCCCATGAACTCTTACTCAATGAGGGGCCGAGTTCTGTAACATTCCCTTATAAGGTGATTATGTTTCCCCTCTAAGCGACCGCCAAGCCTCTTCCCCCCGCCCCCAACATCTCCCCCTTTCTGTTTTACAAGGTTATCACTTGGTGTGACCTTAAGCGGTGCTGAGGTTAGCCTTAAGCGGTGTCATTTCTACTGGCCTCTGATAGCCGGGGGCGAGGAACCCTGTCTTAGGTCATCTCCTTCAACCCAGGACCTTGCCCGTCCTAGGCGCCCGACACCCTCAGGGCCTGTCTTAGGTGGCTGGGTGAGGAGAAGTTGCCCGTCTTGGGGTTTACCTCGTCTTACCCCTAGGTGTCACATGTCATGCATGGCGGCTAGCCAGACTTGGGGATCCGCCGGGGGCGAGGAACCCTGTCTTAGGTCATCTCCTTCAACCCAGGACCTTGCCCGTCTTAGGTGGCTGGGTCAGGAGAAGTTGCCCGTCTTGGGGTTTACCTCGTCTTACCCCTAGGTGTCACATGTCATGCATGGCGGCTAGCCAGACTTGGGGATCCTCCCCCGTCTCCATGGCCATGAAGGCTTTCTGAGTAAGAAGCATATAGCCCCTCTGTCGCCTAGCTAGGCGGCAGAAACAGACAACAAGTAGGGTGATTCCCAGAATCAGCGTCCTTGTTCACCCTCAAGGGGGTATCCTCCCGCCATCTGGCAATCCCTCCATGGTATGGGATCCTCGATGTCTTCCCCTGTGGCCACACATGAGGGGCCCCACCGAGGCAGAAGGGAGCCCCATCGATGTATTGGTCACTAGCAGGCGAGGGTAGATCGGGGAGTTCCATGCTACCGGAAGGGGAGAGGGAATAACTCGGAGTATTCCCCATGTCGGATTTCCTTCAGATGGAGCACCTCCAAGGATCCCTACGATGATCAGAAGGCCTGAAAAGAAAGAAATTCCTCTCACCCCGTAGGGTTGGGCATTAATCAAGGTCTCTTATCTTGTAAACAGGGAGCCATCTTTCTGGCTCTTCTATCTTATCCTCGGGATGAAATGACAGGTGGCCCTGTCTTCTGTTCTTTACCGTTACAGGGCCATGCCAACCTCCCTCTTCATCTCTCCACATGACTTTAGAGCCTGGTAGGGCCTTGGTGGGAGAGGGCAGGAGCGTTGGTTCTTTCTTAGCATGTCCTTTTGGGGAGAAAAATCTCTGGGCGGCTGTAGTGCCGTCATCCCTGACTTGTAGGAAATTCATGGTAAATAGTACCTGAGACAGGTCTGAATGGGTCAGTGACCTGCCAACTCCCCCTTTCTGTTTAAAAAGATAGGATATAGCAGAGTATCCATGTAAAGCTGGCACAGGGTGGGGCTATTGGCCATTCCCTGAGGTAGGACGGTGAACTGATAACGTTTACTGGGGGCTTGGAAATTGATCGCGGGGAGGGAAAAGGCAAATTTTTCTTTGTCCTCCGGGTGGAGGGGAATGCTATAGAAGCAGTCTTTAACATCAATCACTATAATAGTCCACCCTTGCGGGACTGCAGTGGGCATAGGGAGACCAGGTTGGAGGGTCCCCATGGGTACCATGTTGGCATTTACTGCCCGAAGATCAATCAACATTCTCCAACTCCCCCCTTTCTTTTTTATGACAAAGACGGGGGAGTTATACGGGCTAAGGGACGGTTCCACTTTGTTCTCGTGCAGGAGGGTCATTACTATGTCTGTGAGGGCGATGAGCTTTTCTTTTGTCAGGGGCCACTGCTCAACCCAAATAGGTTTCTTATTAATCCATGTTATTCTGGGGGAAAAGCTCATCTCTAGAGTGGCCCCAATTAATTTCCCCGCAGGCTATCAGGGGTGGCAAGTGTCAGGTTAAGCTGGCTCAAGATATCTCTACCCCATAATGCATAAGGGAGGTCGGGTAGGCACAGTGGGGTGAAGAGTCCAGATTCTTCCAAAGCTGACCACCGTAAGGCGTGTGCTGCTTTCATGGCAGATCTATTGCCCCCCACCCCCGTCACTGCTTGAGGGCTCTGTAGGAGTGGCCACTCGCGCCTCCACTGTCCCCTATTTATGACAGAGCAATCGGCTCCAGTGTCAATTATCCCTTCGAGCTTCTGATTTTCCACCATGACGGTTAACAGTGGTCGCCCAGAGCTGACCGGGTGGACCCAGTTCACATGAGCGGGAGGGGTCCGCAAGGGCAGCGCCTTTCCTACCTCTTGGCCCTGTTTTACCAAGGTGGGAAAGGGGTGGGGGTTTGTGACCCTTACGGATGTGGGACTTCCGGGACCAAAAATGACCTGGGTATGGGTGACTAAGTCCACACATCTCTCAGCCCCTGTGATGAGCGCTGGGAAAATATTTAGCTCAATGGGAATCATCGAGGTTTCCCAAGGCCCGATCTCTCTCTGCTGTGTCCCTTCTCTATAGTCAACCCTCACAGGGATAGTCACAGTAATGGGGCCGCTGTCTTCGAGCACGGGGGGGGGCCCCGCGGCCGGGCCCCTCCCTTTCCCTTTTCCCGACTTCCCTTTGGATCGGCAGAACCTGGCTATGTGACCTGGCTTTCCACAGGAATAACAGGTCGGAACTGAAGTGGAGGGGGGCAGCTGCCTGCACTGTGCTTTGAGGTGCCCTGGCTTTCCGCACCCAAAACAGGTGGGTCTCACCTGCATACCGTGAAGGGCGGTCAGGAGGCTATCCTCCCGGTTCTCCATGGCAGTCACTAAGGCCTGAATTGAATCCTCGCTGGGCATGTCCAGCAATTTGTCAACAATTCCTTCTAATGAAGCGTCAGGGGGAAGGCTGCTAATGGCTGCGATCCCTTTGGGGCGAAGACCCTCTTTAATCAATTGTCTCATAAGTAGATCAGATCCCGGGGTGTCTCCCATTATACGAGTCACTGTCTCTTTAACCTCGTTCACAAATGAGAGGGGTGTCTGATCTGCTCTCTGCTTCAGCCCAACCAACTTCTGTGTGGCTCTCCCCCCCTTTCATGGCTCCAATCTTATCCCAAGCTGCAACATGTGTTTCTTTAACAGTCTCTAGCTCAATCTGGCCATACTGGGCCTGAACAGCAGGGTCAGTATAGGCTCCAGTTCCACACAGGAGGTCAATGGCTAAATCCAGGGGAGTATAACCCCGGGATTTTGCCAGCTTAGAGGCCTCTCTGCGGGCCTGAGCCTTAAAAGCTAAATATAAGGAGGCATCCAGGCACGCGGCTGCAATTTCGTCAAAGTCAGCAGGGGTCCAAGGGTGCGTAGCAAAGAGGTTTTGCATCAGTCTTTTTACATAAGGGGAGCTTGGGCCGTATTTAGTCACGGCCTCCTTAAGTTCCTTAAGCATCTTAAAAGGGACAGGGCGGTAGTCTCGGGCTCCGGTAAGGGGGTCCGTAAATATCGGGTAGAGGCCCCAGTCATCCCAGTCCACCTCCTCCCCTTTCTCTATTGCTATGGAGGCACTGGTGGCAAGTAGGCCGGATGGGCGGAGCCCTTGAGGGGATCTCTGAAGGGCGGACAAGGAACACGGGGGATTTTTTGCCTCTGTTTCCTGGCTGGGCCGCCAAGCCTGGGGCGCGGCAGCTGTCCAATCAGCGCGGACTCCTCCCTCCTCGTCAGCAGCCTCCCGGTCCCACCTACTCACGCTCCTCTTCCTGCCACCCCTGAGGGCTGTTTGCACCCCTCCCTTCCCGCGCTCGGAAACTTCTGGCCCTGAATCTTCTCCCTGGGGGCCCCTTGTTCCCCCATTGTTTCTTCTAAGTTCCTCCCACGGATACAGGGGAGGGAGTGGCCTTCCCTCTTCCTCTGAGCCCTCTGAATCCGATCCCGCCAACGAGCTACCCACCTGAGTGCTGATTGTTCGTGCTAAAGTCACCTTCTGGGGATGCAGGGCTGCATCCACTATCTTATACACTGTAAAATCCTTGGGGGTCAGTTTTCCCGGGCAGGTGTCATTATAGGAGGCCATCTGCTGCCCTACCACCTTCCATTTATCTGGTTGGATCCCACTATGTTGCACCCAAGGGCAGATGTTCCAGATATTCTCAACAAAAGCACGGCACGTCTTGATAGGTAATTTACGGCCATGCTTAGCGCAGAGTTTATAAAGCTGCCCTGCAACGGCCTCTTTTTCCTCCGGCTCAAAGGCGGGAATACTATTCCGGCCCCCCCATGCTGTCTACTAGCCGAGGCTGCAATCCTAACAGGTGGCAGAACTGGAGAGTTCCCGTTCGGCAAAAGAGAAGGAGGAAGCAGGGCACAATCAGACAGGCCAGCACGGCAAGGAGCGTGATTAGAGCAGAAGGAGAAAGGGGAGAGAAAGAAAGCATAGTCAACACAATAGGGGTATGTCCCTCAGGCAATATCTGAGAGTAAACGCCCTCTCCTTCCTCCCGGTCAGAAACGACCGAGGCTGTCTGGAGAATCCGACCAGCGGATTCAGACGTTCCCTAGCAAAATCAGGTCCCGGGTTTCGGGCACCACTTGCCGGGTTTTTATTTACAACGCCGGCTTCTTAATGCTAGTCCGTCCTCTTACTCACCAGTCCAACGCGTGGTGAGTCTTCGGGGTACCTCCGGCCCCCACTCTTTGATGGGGGAAGAACCAGACAGAGCGCCTGAGGTGGGTCATGAGTCTTTATTCTTCTGTGATCACATTCCCGCTCCTTCCCCCCAACCTCTCAGCAGACCCTTTTATCCCCTCTGTCCTCCCTCCCATGAACTCTTACTCAATGAGGGGCCGAGTTCTGTAACATTCCCTTATAAGGTGATTATGTTTCCCCTCTAAGCGACCGCCAAGCCTCTTCCCCCCGCCCCCAACACCTAAGAAAAAATCTCCGGGGCCAGATGGATTCACAAGTGAATTCTATCAAACATTTAAGGAAAAATTGGTTGGAATTCTATATAATCTCTTTGAACATAAGTGAAGATGGAGCTCTGTATTGACTCTTTTGATCATACCAATATGGTACTGATACCTAAACCAGGAAGAATTAAATAAGAGAAAAATTTTAGAGACATATCTCCCAGATGAATATAGATCCAAAAATCTTAAATAAAATATTAACAAAACAATAACAAAAGTTATCATTACAATAATACATTATGATCAAGTAGGATTTATTCCAGGAATATAGGGTTTATTTAATACTAGGGAAACTCTTAGTATAATTAATTATATCAATAACAAACCTCTCAGAAATCATATGATTATATCAATAAATGCTGAAAAAGCTTTTGACAAAATCCAGCACCAATTCCTACAAAAAACACTGGAGAGTGTAGAAATAAATGGATTGTTCCCTAGAATAATAAGCAGTATCTGTCTGAAACCATCAACAAGCATTATATGCAATGCGGATAGGCTAGAGCCATTCTCAATAAGATCAGCAGTGTAAAAAGGATACCCATTATCACTACTACTATTCAACATTGTATTAGAAATGTTAACTTCAGGAATAAGAGAAGAAAAAGAAATTGAAGGAATTAGATTTGGGAAGGAAGAGACAAAACTCTCACTCTTTACAGATGACATGATGGTATACATAGAGAATCACAAAAATCATCTTAAAAAACTACTAGAAATAATTAGCAACTTTAGCAAAGTCACAGGATATAAAATAGACCCTCATAAATCCTCAGTATTTACATATATGACTAGCAAGATACAGCAGAAAGAGCTTAGGAAAGAGAAATCACATTTAAAGTAACTTCATAAAAAATAAAAAACCTGGGAGTCTACCTACTAGGGCAGACTCATTAACTTTTTGAAAACAGTTACAAAACACTTAGCACACAAATAAAATCTAATTTAAATAACTGGACAAACATCAACTGCTCATGGATAGGTCAAGCTAATATAATACAAATGACAATTCTACCAAAACTAAACTACTTGTTTAGTGCCCTACCAATCAAAATTCCAAAGAATTACTTCAATGCATTGGAACAAAAGGTAAATTCATATGGATAAATAAAATGTCAAGAAGTTCCAGGGATTCAATGAAAAAAGTGCAAAAGAAGGTAGCTTAGCCATACCAGATCTAAAATTATATTATAAATCATCTGTCATCAAAACTTTCTGGTATTGGTTAAGAAGGTCTGTGGACCAGTGGATTAGACTAGGTGCTATAGTATGAAATGATTATAGCAATCTGCTATTTGATAAACCCAAAGTGTCCAGCTATTGGGATAAAAACTCTCTCTTTGATAAAAACTGCTAGGAAAATTAGAAGTTTGTATGGAAGAAATTTAGATTAGACCAGCACCTCACACCCTATACCAAGATAAGATCAATATGGATACAGGATTTGTATACAAAAAATAAAATTATGAGCCAACTAGAAGATCAAGCTGTAGTATAACTGTTAAATCTATGGAAAATGAAGCAGTTGATGACCAAGGAATATGGAGAACATAATTTAAAAAACTATATAATTTTAATTACATTAAATGTAAAAGCTTTTGCACAGACAAAACTCCTATAACCAAAATCAAAAGAAATATAGTAAATTGGGAACCAATTTTTACAATTAGTATTCCTGACAAAATATTCATTCCTAAAATACACAGAGAACTGAATAAAATTTCCCAAAAAGAACCCAAGCCATTCCCCAATTGACAAATGGTCAAAGTATATGCAAAGACAATTTACAGTTTTGCTCCAAATCCTTACTTAGGAGAGAAATGAGAATTAAAGCATCTTTGTGGTACCACCTCATACCTCTCAGACTGACCAGTATGACCAGAAAGGGTGATCAGTGTTGAAAGGGATGTGGGAAATCTGGGACACTAATATATTGTTGGTGCAGGTTTGAACTCATCCAAACTTTCTGGAGAGCAATTTCAAATTATTCCAAAGGGCAACAAAAATGTGTATACCTTTTAATCCAGCAATACCACTACTGGGTCTATACCCTGAAGAGTTGATGAAAAAGGGTAAAAACACAGCTTGTATAAAAATATTCATATCAGCTCTGCTTACGGTGGCAAAGAATTAGAAATTAAGTTAATGTTCTTCAATTGAACAATGGCTTAACAAGCTGTCTTATATGTACCTCATGGAACACTATTGTTTTATTAGAAACTGGGAGGGATGGGAATTCAAGGAAGCATGGAAGGATTTTCATGAACTGATATTGATCAAGATGAGAAGAACCAATGTTGTAGTGATGATCAACCTTGATGGACTTGCTCATTCCATGAGTGCAACAATCAGTGACAATTTGGGGCTATCTGCAATGGAGATCTGTTTCCAGAGAAAGAATTGTGGAGTTTGAACAGACCAAAGACTATTGATTTCAATTTAGAAAAGAAAAGTTATCTTATTATACACTTTTGCTCTCTCTTATACTTTATTTTTCTTCCTTAAGGATATAGTTTCTCTTATAACATTCAACTTAAATCAATGTATACCATGGAAGCAATGTAAATACTAACAGATTGCCTCCTGTGGAAACAGGGAGGCAAGCAAAAATGGGGGGGGGGAATTGTAAAACTCAAAATAAATAACATCTTTATAAAAATACTAAAAATGTCATAATAAAAGGAATATAATTAATAGAGAAAATGTAAAGTTAAAAAAGATTGATTCCATACATATTTCCTATTTCTAATTAGTTTAGATAAAAATCATTTCTTTTTCAGTTTTCTTTTCCTCTTTTTAAATAGTCTGCTTTATGATTTACATTCTAAATAGTTTAATTAATGATTATATCCCTTTTGATTCTAACCAACAATTTTACCTTCCTTTCCCCAATTATTTCCCCTTTAATTTTCTATATCATTCTTTTTTGCGTAATTTTTGCATCTTTTATGTCTTTTTATGTTATATAAAATTGACATTTTATAATGTCTCCTTGCATACTCTTTTTTCCAGCTTTTATAAGCTTCTAATGTACCCTATTAAAATATGTATAATATCCTCCTTTTATTTCTCATTTCCTTCTACATGAATAATTTCCCCTCCTTTTCTTTATAAATATTTATTCCAACAATATAGAACACAAATACTTCTCAATTATGTTTGTTTAATATAGTTCCCTCTCTGAATCTAGGTGATAGTGCTATAATAATATAATTAATAAAATAAATTCTTTTCAAAAGTGCCAATTTGAGAATTCTTAGGCATGAACATCACAGTTAAAATTTTGAAGTCATGTCTTTAAACATGCATAAATACATACATTCACATATGTATAGAAATATACATGTTTATGTATATATATATGTTCCTCAACTAAAAACAGTAAAAATAAGTGAACATTTCATATACACAGTAGAACATAAGAACAGAGTATTATGCATGAAACAGAAAGTCTCTAATCAGAAAGAAGGAATCAGCTACTAAAGAACCACAAATAGGTTCACATAAAATAAGGCAAAATTATATAGAGCAGGGACAGTTAGGTGGCAGAATGGATTCCAGTCCTGAAATAAAGTGTACCTGAGTTGAAGTCCAGTCTCAGACACTTAATAATTACTTAGTTGGATGACTTGGGCAAGTCACATAACCCATTGCTGTGCAAAAAAACCCCAACTTATATATAGTGAATTTGTTGCTGAGTGAAGGTCTGACTAAACAATAATATAAGCTTACTTTATATTTCTAATTTTATTTTTTATCCAAATGCACATGTACATTTTTTAATTAATGATTTTATTTAAAGTTTTACAATTTTCCCCCATCTTACTTCCTTCCCCATCCCCTCACAGAAAGCAATTTGTCAGTCTTTACATTGTCTCTGTTTTGATGTATTTTTAAGTTACAAAATTTTCTTCTACTCTCCCTTCTCACTCCCCTCCCTTCAGCAGCAGTCAAGTTAGCATTGTACTTGCATATTGTTGATAAAATAAATTCTACACAATATTCATTAGCTATTTTTTGTTTGAGGAATTAGGGTTAAGGGAAAGAGAAACATAAGAGGTAAGTTTTATAGTTCATTAGATTCTGAAAGGGTGTACTTTCTTTTGTTTTTCTTCCTCTAGATGGGGATAACATTATACAAACCCAGTTTAATATGGTTGCCCTAGCTCTCTGAAATGCTGAAAGGAGTTGCTTCCAAGATTGATCATGTTACAATGTTGTTAATGTGTATATTGTTCTCTTGGTTCTTCTCCCTTGACTCAACATCAGATCCTCTAAGTCTTTCCATTCTCCTTTAGAGTCCCACCACTTATGATTTCTTATAGAACAATGATATTCAATAGTATTCATGTACCTTAATTTGTTTAGTCATTCCCCAGTTGATGGGCATAATATGAACTTTCTTATGAAACTGTGGGTTTATGATAGATAGAAATACATTGATAATAAAATAAATTTCTTTTAAGTACTTTTGAGGAAAAGATTTGAATAAGGTAAAATTTTTAATCACTGGAGTAGTTCACTGCCACCGTGGATAGGGCACTGGCCTTGGATTCAGGAGGACCTGAATTCAAATCCAGGCAGACCCTTAAAAATTACCTAGCTGTGTGACCTTACACCCCATTACCTTGCAATAAAAACAAAAAAAAGAAAAATTAAGCAGCGATGGAAGGGACAAAAGGACAGAGAAAAGAAAATTATTATAAATTGCAAATTGTAAAAGGGGATAAACTATCATAAAATACTTTTATTCTCACAGGGAAAAGAGTGTTCTTTAGAATACTACTATGCAGTACATGTATATGCAAATTTGAATGCATATATTTATTCATGTTTAAAGACTTGACTTTTAAATTTTGGCTATGACATTCCTTCCTAAAAATTTTAAATTGAGACTTTTAAAAAGCATATTTCTTTACTTTTTTGCTCTGTTTCCAAAAATCTGGTCAATTTTATGATTCCCTAAAATACAGTTTAGACATTTTATTTTGTTGTTGTTGCTATTGCTGTTGTTTGGTCATGGTTTGTAGAAGTTCAGTAATTCTCAAAGCACTTTCTTTGACTTTTGAAAGCATTTGCTTGTAAATAAATTAATTTTATTATTGGTTCATGGAATTTTGTTTTAGATTTTATACATTTATTCATTCTCCATTTCATTTGTTCATTTGGTTCTTTTTCATTCTTTCATCTGTTTATCTAATTATTTATTTAATAAAGTATTCAATCATTTCATCATTTACTATTTCATCAAATTATCAGTTCATTTATGTACTTGTTTTTGATTTATTCATGGTTTTCTATACCATGTCCAGAGTGATGTACCATTGTTGAATGTTCTTGTGTTAGGACAAAGAAAATCTTTATTAATAAATGCTCAATGATATGCTTATGTCTCATTTTGCCTTTACATCAATTTGAACTAAGAGGATATTGTGATAAGAACCAATTTCTAATCTAAAGTATTAAATGTCTGAAAATCAATCAATACCCAAATTATGAAATTGGAATAGGGACAGTTACCAAAGTATATATTAGTACTGTTGAGGGGCAGTTAGGTGGTGCAGTGGTTAGAGCACTGGTCTTGGAGTCAGGAGGAACTGAGTTCAACTCTGTCCTCAGACACTTAATAATTACCTAGCTGTGTGACCTTAGGCAAGTCACTTAACCCCCATTGCCTTGCCAAAAAAAATTGTTGAATAAAATCTTTCATGGGGTCTAAATAATTGGGAAGAATTATCATGAAAAGATCAAAATTCAGATGCAAATATTTCTAGCTTTATGATACTCAGGTAAATCAATGAATGATTTCCTACTTCACATTCTTTTGTTGTAAAATACCTAATTGAAATTTTTCATAAATTCTACTGCCAAATTGTCATATTCTGAGTCCAGAATGTTGCTAATTATTTGTATGTGTTGTTATTTCAACAATGAAAACCATAATTTGCTATTCCATTTAATAGCTAAGAAAAAAAAAATATCCCAAAGCATATAATTATTATTCACTGAAAAGATAAAGAAAAAAATAAATGTATCTCAATACTACCATTGTATTATTTTCATTCAATCATTTGACAGATTTTCTTCCTTTCTTGAATAGTTATTACTATGAAAAATCAAATAAGAGTTTGTATGTGATTCTTTAGAAGAATGAGAGAGACAAAATGGCATTATCAAAGAATGTCACCCCAACTCCCCCTCAAAAAGAAGCAACAATGAAAGAAAGTTCTTAGGTCAAGCATGTAGTTCTTCTAGCCTAGTGTCCTTTTTCTGATAATATCAATAAAGGATTTTCCCATTCTTTACATGTCCTAAAAATTTGTCATAATGAAAAGTATATACAATATAAAGATCATAGTAGCTATTTAATTAATAATTGCTGAATGAAACTGATTGTCATTCAATAATGATTTTAATGTGTGTACCATATATCAGTCACTGTTCTGAGTACAGTAGATACAAGATAAAAGACAATTATTGCTCTAAAGACATACATAATAATACTTGTTCTTCATTCTCAAAGAAGATCTTGTTATCAGGGCTAATGCCATGATTAGCACATGAATTGGATTTGATTGAAGGGATATTGTACTAAGCACTAGCCCCATTTTCTCCAACAAAGTCATCTGAATCCAGTGACCAGATACGAATCAGGACAATTGATGGTCCTAAATGTGAGGAAATCAGGGTTAGGTGACTTGTCCAAAGTCAGACAACTAGTAAGTGTCAAGTGACTGAGGCTGGATGCAAATTCCAGGCCCTGTGACTCCAAGACCAGTGCTCTATCCAGTGTGCTACCTAGCTGCTCATATAAGGGAAGAGTAGAAAAGAAGAAGAAAGATGGAGGAGGAGGAGGAGGAGAAGAAAAGAAGAACAAGAAGAAGAACAAGAAGAACAAGAACAAGATGAACAAGAACAAGAACAAAAACAAGAACAAGAAGAACAAGAACAAGAAGAACAAGAACAAAAACAAGAAGAACAAGAACAAGAAGAAAAAGAACAAGAACAAGAAGAAGAAGAAGAAGAAAGGAGGAGGAAGAGGAAAGGAGGAGGAGGAAAAGAATATGGTCAAAGACAATGACAAGGAGATGCGGAGTAGAAAAAAGAATTAGCATTAACAGAGTGTCTATTATGTATCAGATATCATGCTAAATTATTTAAAATATTATTTCATTTGAGACACACAAAAACCTGTGCAGTAAATGCTATCAACAACTCCACATTACAGATGAAAAAACTGAGACAAACAAATGTTAATAATTTGTTCATTGTCACATTGCTAATAAGTGTCTGAACCATATTTAATCTAAGGTATACTTGGTTAAAACTCTCGTCCTATTCAGGTTTGTAAAACTTAACCACAATATACAGGACAAATTGAAAATAGTCCACATAGGAAAAGCACTTGAAATTAGGAGGAATTGAGAAAGGTTACCCATTCAAGATAGAAATTTAATATTTGCTTATCATATGTATATCATTTTTCCAGTTTGAGAATAATATTATTTTATTGTTTGATCATGTAAACATCTCCATATACCTTTATTAATTATTTTTCCTTTTCTAGCAATATTGTCATTTTTTGGTGCACTGGATCATATGAGGTCTAGAGTCAGCAATGCTCATCTTTCTTATCATTAAAATGAATGAAAAGGGGATTTCAATTTTTTCATATATATATATATGTATATATATTTATGTATGTATGTATAATTTCAATGAACCTTTTCCACATTTAACTGCATTGAATACATCTGAGGTCCTACAAAAACCAGATTTTAATTTGAAATTTGGGAACTGAAAATACAAAGGTAATTGATTGAGTTTCAGTTATTACATGGACATTTGGTAATATATAGAAAGAAAAAACATTATTAAAATCATTTAAATAATTTTATATTAGTCTAAGAATTATAAAATACAATTAATCATATTAGCTTAAGAATATAAAGAAATGAAACATATTAAAGTACTGTCAATAGACTACTTCTAAAAGATGATTTTTTATTGACATATTGTGGACAAATGCCTACATTTCAAAGACCAATTCATCAGTGTACAGATTTGACACTGTCAACTTTCATGGAGAGAAAATATATATCCCTATAGCTCTGGTAAAAGATGGAATTTGTCTGATGAGTCAAGTGTTTGGTCATGTTGATCACCGCAGAAAGAAATGCATGAAATGACACTAAGTTCTTTGCAGTCTCTTTCTGCTTCAATCATGATGGTGCTCATAATCACAAAGGTTTTATATTATCCATAAAAATAGTATAACCTTTGGCCTACAAAAGTAAAAGTTTTGTCCAACAATAGCTAAATTAAAAAAGAATGGAGGAGCTGAAGTATATCCCATATGCTGTTCTCCCTATAATTCAAAAGGAAAGATTTAATGAAGTACAGCTAAGTAGAGGAATAGCTCTGATTCATCAAATTAGTTTTATTGTTTGTAAAAGAAATTATATGTCTAGGGTAAATACTTTTGCGTGCTTGTTTTAAGAATAGTTTGTCAGAAGGACTCATTTCTAAAATATGCAGAGAACTGAGACAAATTTTCAAAACAACAAGCCATTCCTCAATTGATAAATGGTCAAAGGATATGCAAAGGCAATTTACAGATGAGGAAATCAAAGCAATCCATAAACTATGAAAAATTCCTCCAAATCATTACTTATTAAAGAAATGTAAATTGAAGCATCTCTGAGATACCAATTCACACCTGTCAGACTGACCAATATGATCAAAAAAGGACAATGATCAATGTTGGAAGGGATGTGGGAAATCTGGGACACTAATACATTGTTGGTGGAGCTTTGAACTCATCCAACCTTTCTGGAGAGAAATTTGGAACTATGCCCAAAGGGTAACAAATATGTGCATAACCTTTGATCTAGCAATACCACTACTGGCTCTATATCCTGAAGAGATGTTGAAAAAAGGTAAAAACATCACTTGTACAAAAATATTCATAGTAACTCCATTAGTTGTGGCAAAGAATTGGAAATTGAGTGAATGTCCATCAATTTTGAAAGGGCTTAACAAACTGTGGTATATATATATATATGTCATGGAACACTATTGTTCTATTAGGAACCAGGAGGGATGGGAATTCAGGGAAGCTTGGAAGGATTTGCATGAACTGATGGTGAGCGAGATGAGCAGAACAGGAAAAATATTTGTACACCCTAACAGCAACATGGGGATGATAAGCAGCCTTGATGAAATTGCTCATTCACTCAGTACAGCAAATAGGCACAGTTTTGGGCTGTCTGCAATGGAGAATACCATCTGTATCCAGAGAAAGAATTATGGACTTTGAACAAAGACCAAAGACTATTACCTTCAAACTACAAAAATCCAAACAAAACATTATCTTATTATATAATTTTATTTTCTCATACTTTTCTTTTTCTTCCCTAAGGATATGATTTCTCTGTCATCACATTCAACTGAGATCAATGTATAATATGGAACCAAATATACAGACTAACAGAATGCCTTCTCTGGGCGGGGGGAGTGGGAAAGTTGTGAAACTCCAAATATGTAAAATCTTTCTAAAAAAAAGAATACTTTGTCAGGGGGCAGCTAGGTAGGGCAGTGGCTAGAGAACTAGCCCTGGAGTCAGGAGGAGCTGAGTTCAAATTAAACTTCAGACACTTAATAATTGCCTCACTGTGTGAACTTGGACAAGTCACTTAGCCACATTATCTTAAAAAAGCAAGAATAGTTTGTCTCCAATAGATTGTTTATGCGTTGGAGAAGTCTACCATTCCTACTCTGTCCTTTCTTAGAATATCTACTCTATAACCAAAATATTTTTCCCTGAATATTTTCATTCTCCATTTAACCTTCATGATTAGACCTGTTCCTATTAGTTCAAATGTGAAATGAATAAGATAAGCATTATCATTATAATAACAATTATATACTTTCTTTCCATCACATTTTGCTCTTGTATGTAAGGTTAGAATTAGGAAATCAATATAGTGATTTTAAAACACTGTTATTGTCATTTTATATTACACATGAGTAACATTTTAAAATTAGATTAATGATTTCATCAGTATAAGGAGATTCTGAAGAATGAACTTTGAGCCCTAAGAGTGTTTTTGACTGATTATCCAAGTCATAGAACCATTACTTTCCTGGGTAGGCTATGAGCCTAGATCTTCCTGAGATAGATATCAACTCTTTACACTATAATTAGATGGTTGTCTATAATTCTTCTTTCATAATTAATCATATCAAATACAAAACTGGCATTTTGGAGGACATCAAAGGTTCAACAATTTTTCCATTTAGCTCTATATTAAAATTACAGAAAACTAGGTGGCACAATAGAAAAAGACCTGGTATCAATATTATGTCTTCTATGTACTGGAAAACCTGATGCAAAATCTGACCTCAGACACAAACTAGCTTTATGACCCTTCAAAACTTATTAAACTGACACCTGTTTCAATTTCTCCATTTATAAAATGGGGATAATAGTACTACCTACATATTAGGTGTATTTTTGAGAATAAAATGGGATAATATTTATAAAGGTTTTGCTAAGTTTAGAGTATTATATAAATATAATCTATAATATTTGTATGCCACCTCTGGATCAGACCAGTTACGATATTCTATATGACTTTAAGCCTGAAAATGATGGGGAACTGGGCTTCAGGGAGAGTGAAATCATTACACTGACTAACCAATCTGTCTATTACCGCTCTATTTACTTTGGTCAGAATGGAAAATAGAATTTCTTTACTTCCTTTTCTTCTTTAAAAAATCTTTTACATACAATTTATCAGGTGACTTTCCCATGGTGCTAGCCACTTGGTATAAGCCAGTTCTGCCAAGAGAAAAGAAATAATTATTATTGGTTCTTCAATAACTAATTTTTGAAACACGTCTAATGTTTCCTTCTGATGCCAATTGTTTGAATGGTGGTATTTTCAAATACCTTGCCCTCTGTGCCCTACAAAAGCACACAGTAAGAAGTTAGAGTGTATATGATTTTGTAATATTATGAAATTACTGGTATATAAAAATTCAACAGAATATCTCATATTACAAGGTGAAAAGAATATTTGGAAATTAAAATATTTTATATAAGTATAAATTTAAAAATGTACCTATATCTATATCTATTTCTATCTATACACATATATAAATATGTATCTCTCTATAGATAGGTAGATAGATAGATAGATGTAGATATATAGTGATGTTGATAGCTCCTAATTAATTTCATGGCATGGATTTCTTAATCCAATAAAAAAAAGATCAAGTTTGTATGTAGAGATTCATATGCTAGAATAAATATGCACAAAAAAGATATAAATCAAACCAGTAGGCAACCCAGTATGATATCTTTTTAAGCAATGGCATAGCAAAAATGCTTTTAGATAAAACTGGAAGGAGAAAAGAAACAGATTGAATTGAATCATTTTCCAGGTATATTGATCTATATTTATCATTATTAGTTATAGTTGAATGTAGATTCAACATTTCATAATTTGATAACAAATTTAAAAACCTGGCAATGGGGCACTTTATAATATGATCTGGGAAGACAGTTTGGGAATAATTAAGCAGTTTACAAGAATGTAACCTGTGATGGAGTCTACATAATTTCTTGTATAGAAGTAAATCTTTAAGATATAAAAGAGGGGCAGATACCAAACTTATCAAATCCCACTCCCCAAAATATGACTATTAGTCCCTACGTTCCCTGTATTTACTTTTTCAGATAGATTGATATGTAGATAGATCAACAGACAATAGACATATATATATATATATATATATATGTGTGTGTGTGTGTATATATATATATATATATATATATATATATATATATATATATATATATATATATATATATATATATATGAATGTTCTATTCATGTTAGGAGTACATTTTGGAGATAGCAGAGTAGCTAGAGCACTGCTCTTGGAATCATGAGGGTGGGAGTTCAAATTCAACCTCATTAGTCACTTGACTCACATTAGCATTGTGACCTTGTGCAAGTCATTTAACCCTCTCTACCTCTTCTCCAGGCCATTTCCATTTGGCCTGATCCATATCTGGCCACTGGATCTAGATGACTAGAAGAGGAAATGAGCCTAGTAATTTAGCATAGAACTCCCTCCCTCAAATTCAATTCATGTACTTGTCATGGCATCTTCCCTGATTTCACGGTTTTCTTTGAAAATGAAAGACTAGTGCTAGTATTATCATTATTGTAATTACCATTGATAGTGTGTACTATAGTGTGGGTTGACTGTGAGAAGAAGAGAAAAGAATTAGAATGTTCCACTAGTCACCAAATATTTGGTCTCCCCATCATATTTCTCCCAAACTAGACACATGAGAATAATATGATGGAGACAACAAATACAAACATATATATATATATATATATACACATACATATATATATGAATTTATATGTATATGTATATATGTGTGTGTATGTATATGTGTATATGTGTATTGTGTATGTATATGTATATGAATATGTATATGTATATTTCAGTAAAGGGACAGGAGGGAGGGGGAAATTGAATAAGATAAATTACATCTCTTGAAGAGGTGCAAAGTAGAAATTACAATAGTGGGGAAAGAAGGGAGGAAGTGAGAATCACCTGAATCTTCCTTTCATCAGATTTGGCACAAAAAGGGATTAGCAGACAAATTCAGTTGAGGTTAGAAATTTATCTTACCCTTCAAATATTAGATGGGAAAAGACCAGGAGGAGGGAAGGAAGGACTGATAGAAGGGGGGGAAGAAAGAAGGGGAAAAGGAAATTGGAAAAGAAAAGAGAAAAGGAAAAAAAAATAAATTCTCCTAAAACATCCCATAGACAATGAAATAATTTCAATTCCAAGTATGTATGCACCAAGTAGCATGCAAATGAGTTACAGGAAGACATGGACAGCAAAATTTTATAGATAGTGAACCTCAACCTCCCTCTCTCAGAATAAGATGAATCTAATCATAAAATCTAATTATAAAATAAACAAGAAGGAAATTAGAGTTGAATTTTAGACAATATATGATAGATTTTTGGAAAAAAATTGATTGGAGATAGAAAAGATTATATTTTTTTCCTATGGTGCATAGTACTTACACATGAATTTTTCATGCATTAGGGAATAAAAGCTTTATAATCAGATACAGAAAGGCAGAAATATTGGATGCATCCTTTTCATACCATGATGCAGTAAAAATCATGTGGAATAAAACTAAAACTAATAGAAAACTAAACAACCTCATTTTAAATAATGAATTGATAAAACAGTAGATCATTGAAAGAATTAATTATTTCACCTAAGACAATGACAATAATGAGACAGCATATCAAAACGTATTGGATATAGTCAGAACACTTAATAGGGGATATATTATATCTCTAAATACATGGAAAAAATCAGAAAAAGAGGAAATCAATGAACTAAGGCATGCAACTAAAAAAGTTAGAGAAAGAATACATTAAACATCCCTAATTAAATACCAAATTAGAAATTACAAAAATTAAAGGTAAATTTAATAAAATTGAAAGCAAGAAAACTATTGAACTAATAAATAAAGTCCAGAGTTGCTTTTATGGTAAAACAAAAAAAAAATTACCCTATGTTTAATTTGATTTTTAAAAAAGAAGAAAACCATGTTAATCATATCAAAAGTGAAAAAGATGAGTTCACTTCCAATGAGGGGAAATTAAACTAATATCAGTCATCAAAACTGTCTGATACCAACTAAGAAGTAGACTGGTGGATCAGCAGACTAGATTAGGTGTAAAAGAGATAGCAGTAAATGACTATAGTTAATAGTGTTTGATAAACTCAAAGATTCCAGCTTCTGTGATAAGAACTCCCTCTTTAATAAAAACTTCTGGGAAAACTGGAAGACAGTATGGTAGAAATGAGGAAAAAACCAACATCTCACACCCTATACCAAGACAAGGTCAAAATGGGTGCAAGATCTGGACATAGATCTTGACATAAGTCAATTAGGAGAACAAGGAATAGCTTACCTGTCACATCTACAGAAAGGGGAGCAGTTTATGACCAAAGAAGAGGTAGAGAACATTATAAAAAACAAAGCTGGATAATCTTAATTACAATAAATTAGAAAGTTGTTACACAAAAAATTACAACAAAAATAAAAAGACAAAATAAATTGAAAAACAATTTTTACAACTAGTGTTTCTGACAAAAAGATTTATTTCTAAAATATATAGAGAACTAAGTCAAATTTAAACCAAAAAAATAAAGTTATTTCCTAATTGATAAATCATCAAATGTTATGGAATAACCATTTTCAGAAAAAAGAAATCAAAGCTCTTTATAGTCATAAGAAAAATGACTCTAAATCATCTTTGATTTATGAAAATTACAAGGTTATCATCTCACACCTCTCAGATTGGCCAATAAGACCTGAGAGGATAATGATCAATGTTTCAGAGGATGTGGGAAATCTGGGACACTAATGCATTTTTGATGGAGTTGTGAATTTACACAATCTTTCTGCTGGGCAATTCGTAATTAATTATGTCCATATGGCAATAAAATGTATATGCGCTTTGATCCAGTCATATCACTACTGGGATGGCATCCTGAAGAGACCTTGAAAAGAGGCAAAAATTTCACATATACAAAAATTTCTCATAGCAGTTCTTTTTTGTAGAGTCAAATAATTGGAAATTTAGGTGCTGCCCATCAACTGGGGGATGGCTGAACAAATTATGGTTTATGTATGTGATGGAACACTGATGTTCTATAAGAAATCATGACAGACAGTTTTATAGAAATGCATGAATTGACTTGCATGATTTGGTGCACAGTCAAATGAGCAGAACTAGAACAACATTATACACACAAACATCATCACAGGGTGATGATCAACCATGATGGACTTGTTCATTTCAGCAGTAAGAAAGACAATTTTAAAACACATGTGATGGAAAAATATCATCCATATCCCAGAGAAGGAACTTTGGAGTTTAATTGAAGACCAAAGTTTATTACCTTCAATTTTTAAAAAGTTGCCTTTATATTATATAGTTTAATATTGTTATTTCTAATGTTTTATTTCTTCAATTTGAATCTGATTCTTCTCTTAAAACATGTCCAATTTCAATCTATTTTATTATGTTTACAAATTTAAAAACCTATTTCAGATTGATTTCTGTCAGGAGGGAGGGAGAAAAATTTTGAAACTCAAAACCTTGCAAAAATTGATAGGTAAAAACTACCAGTGTGTATAGTTAAACATGTAAATAATATGCTTATTAATCAAAAAAGAAAAAAAGAAAATTTATTGCCTTTCACCTGATTGAATTTTTTAAGGAGGTATTGGAATATAAAAAGCAGAGAAACCCAGTATGATTATTATGAATCTGTCTCTGACTCCAAATCCAACATCCAGAACACCTGTGTTTAGATGCCATTTAATGGCTATGTTCTTACTTCATAAGAATGTGCATTTACCAGGATACCATATGCAAAAGACTTTTCTTTTTTTCATCGAATGCATGTCAGTTTTCTTTGATGATCTAAATCATTTATTTTTCAGTCTTTGCTGTTTTTAAAATAATTGGATAATGCTTGAATTCTGTTACTCAAAAGTAGATGTAGGAGTCGCAGAGCCAAGATGGCGACAAGAAGGGATCGAGTCTTAGGAGCTCTCTGATAAAATTCATCAGCTAAGGACTCTAACTAAACTTTTGAGAGACAGAACCCACAAAGGGACCCAGAGAGGCAGTTCTCCTACTCAAGGTAACCTGGAAAAGAGCAGAAAGGATCTGCTCTCCGGGGTTGGAGTGGCGGCCAGCCAGAGGGGTGGCCTGCCAGAGTGAAAGAACTTCAGCCTCCCGGAGGCAGCCCCAGGGCACTGGGAGCCTTGGCTCACAGCAGCGGGGGAGTCTCCTGAGCTGCACCCCGGGGAGCACTGGGCACAAAGTGGGGGAACAGCGGTGGACCTCTGCCAGAGCGAGCACGTGGAGACCAGCCCTCAGGGAACACAGCGAGCAGCTTGGTCTTTAGGCAGCCCAGACCCAGAAAGAGAAGCAGGCAGAGCTGGTAAGCAGGAGCCACCAGGGCATGAGCCCATTGAGTTGAGGGAGGGGAGTGAAGAGAGAGAGAGACTGCTGAGCTCTGTCCTCTG
Source organism: Macrotis lagotis (assembly GCF_037893015.1). Taxonomy (NCBI): domain Eukaryota; kingdom Metazoa; phylum Chordata; class Mammalia; order Peramelemorphia; family Peramelidae; genus Macrotis; species Macrotis lagotis. The sequence continues at coordinate 217,383,864 of NC_133663.1, forward strand.
CCCCTGGAACAGGACTCTGGGGCTCTTAACACATTCAGATCCTGATCCCAGTCTAGGTCCCCCCAAAGAAAAACAGGGCCCCCCCCACCTTGGCCCGTGGCAGAGGGGAGCGCTTATGGTCATTCACAGACCAGGAGGGAGCACAGAGCCTCACACACTGAGACCCTTGTGGGAGTGTCCCAAAATCTCAGGAAGCACCCCAAAACCAGGCCCAGGCTGGGAAAATGAGCAAGCAGAGAAATAAGAGGAAGACTATTGAGAAATATTTTGCAAATGAGCCCAAGAAGGATCAAAATACTCAGTCTGAAGATGAGGAAGCACAAGCTCCTGCATCTAAAGACTCCAAGAAAAACAGAAACTGGGCTCAGGCTATGATAGAGCTCAAAAAAGGACTTTGAAAATCAAATGAGGGAGTTGGAAGAAAAACTGGGAAAAGAAAGGAGAGAGATGCAGGAAAAACATGAAAATGAAGTCAGCAGTTTAGTCAAGGAAATCCAAAAAAATGGTGAAGAAAATAGCATCCTAAAAACCAGCTTAGGTCAAATGGATAAAACAGTTCAAAAAGTTATTGAGGAGAAGAATGCTTTAAAAACCAAAATTGGCCAGATGCAAAAAGAGATAAGAAAACTCTCTGAGGAGAACAAATCCTTCAGACAAAGAATAGAATTCAGGGAGATTGATGAATTTAACAGAAATCAGGAACCAGTACTTCAAAACCAAAAAAATGAAAAATTAGAAGAAAATGTGAAATATCTCATTGAAAAACAACTTATATGGAAAACAGACTTAGGAAAGATAATTTAAAAATTATTGGAATACCTGAAAGTCATGATCAGGAAAAGAGCCTTGACATCATTTTCAAAGCATTACTACAGGAAAATTGCCCTGAAGTTCTAGAAGCAGAGGGCAAAATAGAAATGGAGAGAATCCACCAATCCCCCCGAGAAATAAATCCCCAAAAACCAACCCCTAGGAATATTATAGCCAAGTTCCAGAACTCCCAAGTCAAAGAGAAAATATTACAAGCAGCCAATAGGACACAGTTCAAATATCGTGGAGCTGCAGTCAGGATCACACAGGACTTAATAGCAAATACATTGGAAGCTCATAGGGCTTAGAATACAATATACTGTAAGGCAAAAGAGCTTAGAATGGAGCCAAGAATGAACTACCCAGCAAGGCTGAATGTCCTCTTCCAGGAAAAAAGATGGACTTTCAATGAACCAGGGGAATTTCAAAGGTTTATTTTGGAATGGCCAGAGCTGAACAGAAGGTTTGATCTTCCGATACAGGACTCAGGTGAAGCATGGAGATTGGAGGAGAGGGGGGAAATATGAGGGACTTAATGAGGATGAACTGCATGTATAGAAAAATGATACTGATAACATTCATATGAACCTTCTAAGTTAATAGAGCAGGTAGAGGGAGCTTTTATAGTTGAAGCACAGGAGAAAGCTGAATTTGAAGATAAAATTTGGTATAAAATGGAGTCAATAGAAAAAAAAGGGGAATGGAATGGGAGAGAGAAAAAGGAGAGGGGGCATAGTCCAAGATATTTCACATAATAAGATTTTTTTTTATTACAATGAGCTATTGCAATGATATGGAAGGGGGGAGGCAAGGGGGAATGAGGGAACCTTTGCTCTCATCAGAGATGGCTAGGAGAGGAAACATCAAATATACTCAATGGGGTATAGACATCTGGAGTAAGAAGGAGGGGGGAGCAGGGGGAAGGAGTGGGGATGTGAATAAAGGAGGAGAGGATGGACCATGGGGGGAGAGTGGTCAGATATAACACATTTTCTTTTTTACTTCTTGCAAGGGGCTGGGATTGGAAGGCCTGCCCAAGACCATAGGGCCAGGTAGATTCTGGGCCTAAGGGGTGGTATGGGGGCTCACGGCTTCTTGGCCCCAGGACCAGGGATCTGTCTGCTGTGCCACTCAGTGACCCTACAGCAGAGTCAGAGTGAAGGGAGAGAGAAAATATAGTACATGGTAGTGGAGAAATAAGAAAGGAGGGAGTTGCAATCAGCAATGGCAACATTGGAAAAATATGGAAGTGACCTTTGTGATGGACTTACCATAAAGAATGTGATCCACTTGTGACAGAGTTGTTTGTGTTGGAACAAAGACTGAAGCACAATTTTTGTTATTATTATTTGGGGGAGGGTGCAGGGCAAGTGGGGCTGGGTGGCCTGCCTGGGGCCACATAGCAGGGTTATCTTTGGGTGTCTGGGGCCAGATTTGGACCCAGGTGCTCCTGGCTCAAGGGCCAATGCTCTGTCTGCCACCCAGCCACCCCTACTATTATTACTATTTTATTTTATTTTGGGTCTTTTTTTTTATTCTTTTTGGTTTTTGCAGGGCAGTGGGGGTCGGGTGGCTTGCATGTCACATGGCTGGGTGATTGTTGGGTTTACAAGGCTGGATATGGACTCGGGTGCTCATGGCCCCAGGGCTGATGCTTCGTCCATTGTGCCACCTAGCCATACCTACAATGACTACTAATATTTTTTTTAATTTTAATTTTTTTTCTCTCCCCTTTACTTTTTTCTCCCAAGCAAGTCTATCTATATTCATGTGGGGAGGGGTATTTTGTTTACTTGTAAACAAGAATATTTTATTATTGTAAAAAAAATTTGTACAAAATGAGAATAAAAAATAAATTTAAAAAAGGTAGATGTAGCTAAAATCTAAAAGCATCATTAAAGGAAGCATAGTTATTTTTTAACTTTGTAATCAACAAATATTTACTGAATATGTATGACTGGCTAACATCCCTTAAATATTTATGACATTAGAATAGACCCTGAAAACTCAGAGTGTTTTCAATAATCCCATAATCTGCATCTTAGTTCAACTAAAATTTACAGTCTTCTGATTTTTCAAAATTCAATTCATTGAGTTTGCATTTTTTGGAGTGTGGCTTCTATTTCCTAAGCTTCACAATTTTCTTTGATTTTTTCTATTATTTTAATTTATATTTTGATTTTCCAAATGCATCTTATTAAAGTTTTTTAACATTTATTCATATGTATGTGCATACTTTTAAGTAACTTAATTCATTCCACCTCCCCTTCCCAGTCCCCTCCCTTCAGCAGAGAACAATCAGGAGATTATTGTACACATACATTTGTGTTAACCCAGAATAATCATTTTCAGTATGAAGAATTAGCATTAAGGGAAAGAAATACATGAGAATTTTTTTAAAATGTAGTGTTTATCACATTCTTAATGGGTAATTTTTAAATTTAATTTTGTTTTATTTTTCTTTCTTTGGATGGGGATTGCATTGTCCAAAGACTGTCTAATAGGGGTGTCCTAGCTCTCTGAAAAGCTGAGAGGAGCTGCATCCATCAAGGTTGATCAACTCACAATGCTGTTCCTAATTTGTAGAATGTTCTGTTGGTTCTGCTCCTTTTGCTCAGCAATAGATCCTAAAATGCTTCTCTAGAGTTCAAACATTTACGGTTTCTTATAGAACAATAATATTCCATAAAATTCATATATGATAACTTATTCAAACATTCCCCAATTGAAGGGGATCCCTCAATTTCCAATTCTTTGCTACTACAAAAAGAGCTACTATGAATATTTTGGAACTTGTGGGACTTTTCCCATTTTTTATGATTTCTTCTGGAATATAGGCCTAGTAATGGAATTGTTGGGTTAAAGGGTATAATCAGTTGATTGCTTTTTGGGTATAGTTCTGTATTGTTATCCAGAATGGGTGGATCAGTTCTCAAGTCTAGTAGCACATTAAAGTCCCAATTTTCACACAACCTCTTCATTTTCCCTTTTTGTGCTCAACCTATTTGAAAGGTATGAGCTGATATCTCATAGCTGTATTAATTTGCATTTCTCTAATCAATAATGATTTGGATCATTTTTTTCATATGATAATATATAGCTTCATTTTTATCATTTGAAGTGTTCATAACCTTTGACCATTTATCCTCTGGGGATTGACTGGTAACCATACCAGTTTGATGCCCACATTTCTCTTTCACTAAGTTGTAAATGCTTGATACTACTGTATTTCCAGTCTGTTGGAATCAAATTTTGTTAACATTAAATGTTGTCACTTGTAGTTATATTTTAAAAATGCATAAAATTAATGAAGTTATTTTAGTGATCATTAATTAAAAATACATTTAGTATATTCACAGATTATTTTATCATTCTTATTAGTAAAAATTGATCAAATTTCTTTTTGTATTCTATCTTTTTCTTAAGGCCTGGGCATGGTAATTGCCCATAAATAAATTATCTTGTCTGTGATAATGTTCATGTGAAACAGAAAAGAAATCCAACCCAAAATTATGGTGGATCAGTTATATAGAAAGACTGAGAAATAAGAACTAGAGAGATCAATTGTCATTTAAGTTCTTCTAGGAATTAAAATACATTGAACATTCCCATCACATTCTATATATGCTTTAAGAAGTATTTATAGAGTGGAAAATACTTACTTCACCTTTTCAAAGCATGGTAATTTTGTCACAGTATTTATCATAGTGCCTACACTAATGCATTTTCCTAATGCCTTTATCTTGACTGACAATCTTAAAGAACTGATAGAATTGGAAATTATCACTCTATGACTAAACTGATAATACATTTCTATGAATTTACTCAGACTGATCTTCGAAATATATCTGTAGTTTTTCATAAGCATTATAAGAATCCTGTGAGAATCTATGCCATCTTAGTAGTACCATCATAAGGTTGTGATCTGATGTTAAAACTTTCAAAATTTCAAAGTCATCTGAATATAAAAATGATGTATTAGAGCAAAAATTTAGATGCCTTTTTATACATTAAAGAAAATTACCCTGAAAGAATAGAGAGATATTATTTGCATTGGTAAAAGAAAAAAGTTCTGGGAAACCTGAAAAACAATACAGAAGACACTAGTTATAGCCTGATGTCTTACCTTATATATGGAAAAATCCAAAATGGTTCATTATTTAAAAGAAAGGATAATGCCAAACACATAAAATTAAGAGAGTATGGAATAGTTTAACTGTCATATCTATGAATAAGGGATAGATTTAAACTCAAACAAAAGATAGTGAGAATTATGAGATATTAAATGGATAATTTTAATTATATTAAATTGAAACATTTTTGCCCAACCAAACAAGTGCAACAAAGATTAGCAGGAAACAGAAAACTAAGGAAAAACTTTGCTGAAGGCCTTATTTTTCAAAATTTTAGAGAAGAGAGTGAAATTTATAAAAAAAAAATACAGGTTTTTCCCTAACTGAAAAATGGTTAAAACATGTCAATTAGCAGTTTTTAGATGAATGAAACAAAGCAATCAGTAGTCATAAGGAAAAAATCTAAACCTCAGATGATTAGAAAAATGCAAATTAAAAGAACTGTGAAATGCTGCACTCCTATTTGATTGATTAATATGATAGAAAATGAAAATGATTAAAGTTGAAAAGGATATGAGAAATTTCATACAGGAATTTATTATTAGTGAAGTTTTGAATTATTGCAGTCATTCTGGAAAGTACTTTGGAACTAACCCCAAAGGGCTATAAAACTGTGAATGTCCTTTGATGCAGTATAGCCCGCAATAGCTCTGGTGTGGGTCTGGACATGAATTTCCAAAAGTCAGGTTGGGTAGAAAAACATATCCAAACACAAAAGGTTGGGAAGTGAAACTCTACCAACATTATTTTTGGAAACTCAGAATTTTCATAGCAGAAACTTTTCTCAGGAATGACCCATTAAAGGAGACCCAGTTTTACAATTTCCCGGGTAAATTTGCAATATTTGTTCTTAGAAATATGCATACTTCTCTATCAAAGAAACCTTTTACAACCCCGCCCCCCAGCCAAAGATTATCCTAGGTCAGGGTTCACTGGTGAGCCAATGGATCCATACAATGAGCAATAATCCATATATAACTTTGATGAAGAAGATCACCATGGATATGTGAATATCACTCCCTGGGGCTGTCTCTCCACAATGCAATAATACCAATAATAGGTCTATATCCCAAAGAGATCTCCTCTCCCCCAAAAAAGTCTTTTTTGTTTCTAAGACTGCCTATCTACCCATTACACTACAGTGACTTTCATTTTACTCCTGGGTTCAATAATAATTCCCCCTCTCATATCCTTACTCTTTAGAAAGGGAGGTGGTATTGTAAAGGTAAGTACTGTAATTCATGTAATCATGAATGCTTGACCCACCAATATTCTCCAGGCTTGCAGCTGGGGAGCCACCTTCTGTAGCAGAACAAACTTGTTTGAAGTGAATATATATTTAGTAAGAAAAGTAATTTTAGTAGGGAGAAATCTTTTATATTTCTATTAAATCGGGGGAGGGAGATAAGCATTTAAGTGTCTGCTGTGGGCTATATATTTTGTCTCATCTGAACTCAGAGAAGTAGATATATTTACTATTCCCATTTTACTGGTAATAACACTGAGGAGGAATACCTCTCTGTTAAATACATTATCCTGAATTATAAATCAGATCTTTAACGTCAAGCACTTCACCTACTGTACTATTTGAAAGCAGAAAAAACTGTTTTTTTTTTCTTTAAAAACATTATTTTGGCTTTTTTTTTTGGAAGGCCAGATCAAATGAAGAAAGGCATATGAAAACATTTGTTATTAAAAATCAATATTTAACTGTACAAGGTTCATATATATGTATATACATACACACACACATATATATAATATATGTATGTATATGTATATGTTGTAGCAAGATGGCTGCTTGAGAGCAGGCTTTCCCAGGAGATCTCTTCCAAAATATTTCAAAAATTTTAAAATTATAGACTTTAATTAAATTTTCCAGAAACAACCGACAAAAAAGATCCAGTGAGGCAATTCTCCAGCCCAAGGTAACCTGCAAGATCAAGGGAAAGTTCTGTTCCATGGGATTGGAAGGGGTGACAGTGCAGCCAGGATAACCCAGTGGGAGTAAAGAACTTTCAGCCTTCCAGGAACAGCCCATGGGGTGCCTGGGTCCCTGGAATCACCAGCTCCTGGCAGCAGAAACATTTTTGTGACCTGTTTACAAAGGGAGCATCAAGCACAACTTCAAAGATCAGTGGGGCTCTGCCATAGTGGGCACTAGACCAAGGCCAACCTGACCCTTAATTCAGTCATGGCTCTCAATATATATCATAGAAACAATGTAAAAGACTAACAGACTGCCTTCTGTGGGGGTGGGAGAGAGGGAAGCAAGATTAGGGGAAAAATTGTAAAATTCAAACTAAATAAAATCTTTCTTTTACAAAAAAAGAGTCAAGACAAAAGCTTTCACAGTAGAGTGGAAATGGAGGAAGGTGAGGGGGATTGAGAGCACCTTCATTCTTATTGGAAATGGCTCAGTGAGAAAACAACACACATATATTATTGGGCATAGAAATCTTCAGTAAAAAGGAAAGAAAGGGCATGAGAAAAAGGGGACAGGAGGAGATGAGGGCAGTGTAGGTGATAGAGAAGAGAGTAGATGATCAGAGAGGATAGTCAGATACAACACAGCTTTTATTTTTTATTTCATTTCATTTTTTTTACTTTTTAAAGGTAGTGGGATTGGGTGGCCTCTCTAGTACCATGTGTCTGGGTAGTTACTGGGTCTCTGGGGTGGGTTGTAGGTTTGGGGCCTCCTGGCCCTCAGGGCTGGTGCTCTGCCTGCTGTGCAACTTAGCTGCCCCACAGCACACTTTTTGAAGCGGGACAGAGTGAAAGGAGAGAGAAAATATAATAAATGGTAATGTGGAGGAATGGATGGAGGGATTTTCAATTAGCAGTGGCAACTGTGGAAAAATACGGAAGGAACTTCTCTGATGGACTTATGATAACGAATTCAGTCCACCCCAAAGACAGAGATAATGATATCTGAACACAGATTGAAGCACATTTTTTCTTTCTCTCACTTTATTTCTCCCGAGGTTTTTTTTTTTTTTTTTAATTTGTGGGTCAGAGATGGAATTATGTTTACTCTTACAACAAAACCATTTTAGTAATGTGGAAATAAACAAGAATGTAAATTAAAATTATAAAAAGTAATGAAATAAAAAATACAAAATTAACAATAATGATGTATATAATTGGTTAATGCCAGAAGTGGACATAGAAGATTCTCCTATTTTATGCATAACAAACCCTCCTTACTATTTGTTAATACTGATGGATTTAATCTCTACCTTCCACTTATAAATTTAAATTGCCTTAGAAGTATGCTCTGAGATAGCATCTCACAGTCTTCCATAATGAAGACTTTGCTTTCTTAGTTTCTGAAAGTCTTGTGTGTTTTCCTGAAATCAACATAGTATATTTCATTTCTCAGGTGGTTACAAAGTTTTTACTCTAACAGATTAAGATACTCAATTCTTTCAAAAGACATTTCCTTGCCATAAATTTAACACAGCCAAAGTGTCTAGTATTACAACTTTAAAACTTAGAATGAATAATCATCTCCAACATACCCCCATCCCATGCAACACCCCTATACCCTCCCCAGGGGAAAAACACAGAATTTTAGCAGAGTCCAAATCCCTAAATACTAGCAAATATTTCTGCTTCTGAAAATCCTAATTTTCGTGCTTAGAGAAAAGGGATTTTTAAAGGAAAACACTTGGCTGGCTTCCACAAGAAACACCATGAAAGACTGGCAGATTCTAAAGAATACGACAGTATTTCAGCATGCCAGATCTGTGTTCATACTGAGTTCTCTGAATTAAACAAATGTTAAACCTGGTGAAACAATGGTAGTTTCTCATGCTGTGGTAAAAGAGGATGATGTCAACTTGAGTGAGAAAATGATGGGTAGGGTACATTAAAATGATATTCATTTGATGTTTAAATTTCACTTTACTCATTAAAACCAAGCCTGAGATAAATTATGCACATCTTTGTTTATCTTTTCTGACAGTCATTATCTCTACATTTTAGTAGATGACATCTAGATTTCAAATGAACTTCTAAAAGGGACTAATTCATTATGAAAGAGACATTAGTCAGGTTTTCAGGTACAAACTCATTTATCCAATAGCTTCTTCAAGGTAAATATTATATTTGACTTGATAAAGAACTATATCATTACCTCAATATTTGTTTAAAAGTTAAACTGTTTTCTTTGAACATATGGGTTTGATTAAAAAATTAAAAATTAAGAAAATGGGTTTGATTAAAAATTACACTTCATACTCTTAACACAAAAACCATCAGCAATATATTAGTGTCATCTTTTTCACAAAACAACTTAGCTCTAAAGTTTAGTGTGAAAAGATTTCCTAATTTGAGGAGGAACATGTATATTTGGCTTTTTAAAGCACTGTTGTACCTTGGTACATAGAGGGGGTAACAATTTAACCACCTTTAAATATGGAGATAAGAACTCAAAATGTTAAATTTGTTTCCATTAGCAGGAATGATAAGAGTTAATCTATACAGATAAAATTATCTTTGACCATTAATTATATGAGCAAGAACTTGGAAAGGAAGCCAATTACTCATTCAGGTATATGCATTATAGCTGGAAATGCATTTTTTCCATCATTTATCTTGCTACTTATTCCCCTGGTAGAAAGAGATACTTGTAGAACTTTTTAGGTTTATATGTACTTTTTTCTATATCAACAGTTAATTTATACAAACACCTTTTAACTTTTATTTATTATTGTTCCCATTTGGCAGGGAAATTAAGGATCACAAAAGTTAAGATATTTATCCAACATCACAGAGCTTGTAAATCTCTCAGGCAGGATTCAAACCCTTTTATTTTGACTCCAAATCTACAATTTTATTCATCATGTCACAATACTTTCACTAAATAAATTAATATTAAATCAACTGTTCTAAACAATCATTTGACTATCCTTTCAAGTGCCACTCCATTTTCTCTAATTATAATTTAATTAATAAGGCATAATATTAGACATAGAAGAAAAAATTGGGTGTGGGCACCTGAAAAGAATAGAAGCATTTTGAACAGAATTTAAGTATATCTGCATATACTCATGTACCAATAAGAGCATGTCTTTATATCATGTTTTATCTCCTAAGTTACATGTGTTTTCTCAAATTTCAGGGTTTTTTTAAAAGGAGAAACCTGTCAATCTGGGCCAGGTGCATCAGGTTAGCAGAGGGAAATAGCAATGTTAGTATCAAAGCAATCTGTTTCTTGTTGAAATTTGGTCATTCTGTCAAGGTGAGAATAATTTATTCATAGCAAAATGATATGCTACTGATGTTGCTTATTAGATGAAATATCTGGGTTCATGGTTCTATGATTCTCCTTTCATGAATGTGATTTAAGTACTCAAACTAATTAACTGCAAAAAAGGAAAGCTTCTTAACACTTTCTATTTTTTTCTTCATGCTTTCAAGTTGTTTTTTTTATGTATCTTAAAGAACATAAAATACAAATGCAAATATCATAATATGACAGCCTAATAATTTTATCAGGATTAAAATGTCAGATGTGATATTGTTGGTTATGAAATGTAAAAAAATAGAAAACCATTTGGTATGCAATTTCTGAAGACATCAACATTTGGTGGGTCAACATTTTAGCCCCAGCTACTCCATTAAGTTAACAGTTCAAATTATCAACAGCTCTCCATTTTCCATCTTAGTGCTGTATCCCAATTCTGGACTACATATAAGAATGAGTTCATTCATTATTCATAATTTGTCTTTCTTTTTTTTTTTACATGCCTATTGACATAAGCGTAGTTTGGATCAGTCCAGGAAGTTGGGAAATAAGTTAATGTCTGGGAATATGAAGAAAAAAAGCAAACTTAAGCTTGACTTTAAGGAATACACATTATAAAGTGGAGACAGCATATAAATAAAAGAGTATTGTTAAGACACAAGCATGACAGATTAGAAGTCATCTAAAAGGAAGAAAATAATGCTACTGCTGTTAATAATATTTTCTAAATAGTTTACAAATTTCATTTTTATGACATAATTTGCAGTTGAAGGAATTATAAGGACTATGAAAATTTTGGAATTGAGTTGAAAGAGGATTCTTGAAGGAAGTCAAAAAGCTAAGAAGAAGAAATAAGGGTGCAGCATTGTGCTACAGCAATAAGATGGGAAATGGAGAGGTTTGAGGAAATGAATGTAGATTAATATGGAATGGTTAAATAGGATAAACTGATAAGGTATTTAAAAATATAGGAAGGGTTGATCATGAGGAGCTCTAAATGTCAGATAGAAGAGTTTATATTGAATATTGGATATTGTAGGCAAGAGGGAGACACTGTAGCTCAAAAACTAATCAACAACAAGCATTTTGGAAATACTTGCCAAGGATTATTCATAAAAAGAGATGCAGAATGGTGATATCTGATCTTGTGAAACTCACAATTTAATAGAGGTTATTATATGGAGGAATATATCTATACATATGCATTTGTATATTTATGTATACATATACATATACACATATATGCTATATATATTAGATATTAGAAGTGGAGGTCATTCTCAGAGGAAAGGCTCAAGAAATTTAGGTAGGGAGTTTTTGACAAGTCAGGGAAGGACTTCTAAAGAAGTTATGATTAGAACTGAATCTTGAAAAAAGTTAGCATAGTCAGGCAGAAATTTCAAGGCATAGAATTAAGCAAGAACTTGTATAATAAGAAAGTCACTTTCCCAGTATAATAGAGTACATGGAGGAGAGCAAAGAATCAGAAAGTAGGAAAGGAATAAGTTGTGAAGGTTTTTAAAATAACACAGAATTTGAAATGTGATAAGGCAAAACCACAAAGTGGTCCCTTCCTTTTTGAAGCTTATTTAATCAAAGGTAGAGGGGGGGCGGCAGCTAGGAGGCGCAGTGGATAGAGCACTGGACTTGGAGTCAGGAGTACCTGAGTTCAAATCCGGCCTCAGACACTTAATAATTAATTACCTAGCCATGTGGCCTTGGGCAAGCAACTTAAACCCATTGCCTTGCAAAATCTAAAAAAAAAAAGGTAGAGGAGGATGTGCATAAATAAGTATATGGTAGAAACAGAGAAGAAGGATGGCAAAATTATAGTGATAGCTTTCAATACCCAGGGGGATAATGTCGTTCTGCAAAGTGTACTATTTAAGTGGTGTCTTGACAGAATTTGGAGATATAAAGAAGCTGAGGTGACAGTTTCTTTAGTTTTTTCAGACCTGGTGACAGTTTCTTTAAAAACAACGAGTTGGGAACTGGAGTACTGTGTGCAAGAAACATCAGATACATCAATATCACTTCTTTGTAGTCAGCATTGAGAGAACTGAAGTGGGAAATAACTAAAAACAGAAGAAGAAACCAAGTTTTGAAGAGCCTTAAATATCAAATATATAACTTGATTATTCATCTTGGAATATGGAGCTATTGGAGTTTATTGACCAATAGAGATGACAGGGTCAGATGCTTTGGAAAAATAATTTTGACATTGGATTGAAGAGGGAATGGATTGTACAAAATGAGAAGCCAAGAGAGCTTTAAAAAAGGAAGAACAATTTGAAGGAAATTGCAGGAGGCTAGGTGAAAGGTTCTGAGGGTTGAAGGTAAGAGGTTGTGCATGAAGAGAAAGGTATAAATTAATTGATAGATTGGAAAACATTTATTTTTTTTCACATGTTTTCACATGTCAAGCACTGGAAAAAGAGAGCTGATACAAAAAGTTATTTCAACTTCAAGGTGTATCTAAAGACCAAGCATTCTTTGGTATATGGTTATACTATGGTTGTCAATATCAGAGGTCCTTAGGGGTCCAGTAGAGCACATGAAAGTATTTGAGGACCTATTGTTCATTGAGGTCTGACAGTCATTTATGCCAATAACAGGATGTCAGTTGATAATTTCTATCTCATTCAAACATTTTAAATAGTCATAATCAATTCCCCACTGCCTTCTCCATGGGTGGACTGAGTTGGAAGTGATGGTAGTAGGAAAGTAAATGGAAATGACAAAGGTAGAATCAATAAGATTGATGATTGTCTTTTCTCACCTTACAAAAGTATTTCCCACTACCTCACCTCTCTTCTTCTGAGGAACTGAAAGACACTCAACTGACATGCCACTGTACTCTGCTGCCATTTTAGCTACAATAGACTGTTTTCATATGCCCATGAATTCCCTAACCTACTAGACTCAACTGAATTGCCCTTGAATCAATCATTCTTGGTCATGTTCTTTGCTGGTTTTAGCAAGGCAATGGGGTTAAGTGATTTGCCCAAGGTCACATAGGCTATTATGAAGAATCTGAGGTTAATCCTGTCTCCAGGACTGATAGGCCACTGAACTACCTAGCTACCCCTTCAGGAACACACTTGATGAGAATTCTTTCAAACTGTCTGTTAATGAACAATATTTTCATTTATGTACCATCATGTTTTTAATATTGCATTAATAGAAAAGTGATTTTTGATATCATAGCAAATAAGAAGATGCCTGAAAAATAAAACTCTGGAATTTCTACCTTAGAGTGAAAAAATAGTATTTGCTGTCAATAATACTTCAATTTTTAAATGAATGAGAAGAAATTTGATGTCATCAAATTAAATAAAAGTATATTAATTTCCTTAAAAATTAACTAAGTGGAAAAATATGGAAAATCTATATGTAGAATGTGGCAAGACAAGATGGAAATCTCATTGACACTATAAAGTGCATTGTAAAAAATATTTAGAAAACATTCAGAGGCAGAAAATATCTTGCCCTGCCTTGGGAACAGTTACTTAAAAATTATTATTTCATTTCCATTTTTTTCATTTATTTCAAGTCATATTTAGTAACAGAATATTTACTACTCCTTTCTTTCCTGAATTCAAAATTGATTTGATTTTTTCTCAGAGTATTTAGCTTTCTATTCATGATGCAAAGGAAACTTTTAATGTGCAAATACCAGAATAAAGACATTTATTATTTCCCTTGAAGCCTATCATTTTTATATTACCAAAAACTCCTTGAAAGCATAGCCTTTTTGACTTATTTTGAATATTACATAGAGTTTCATATTGTCATGCATGTAATTATAAACATTGGGGCTCAAGAAGTAGTAGAATGATCCAAGACAGGAACAGCACAGAGTAGAGATTAATAAGACCCAAATGAAAAACCAGGTGACACAGGCAGAATGCATCATGAACTATTAAAAACTGTCTAGACAGGAAGATGTAAAAAATCAATTTAGGCCAAATGGAAAAAGCAAAACAAAAGGAAAATAAGGAGAAAATTATCTTAAAAACAAGAAATGTAAAAGGAGATAAAAAAGCTCACTGATGAAAATAATTCCTTCAAATGTAGAATGGAACTAAAGGAAGCTGATGACTTCGTGAGAAATCAGGAAGAAATAAAACTCTTCCACCAAAACCAAAAAATTAGAAGAAAATGTAAAATATCTCATTAGAAAATCAACCAATCTCAAAAACAGATCCAGGAGGAAATAATTTAATAATTATTGGGCTACCTGAAAGTCATGACCAGGAAAAGAGCCTAGACATTTTTGTAGATTTTTACATATTTTATTAACATATTACTAAAATTATGTTTAAGAGTAAACGTAATACCCCTTCCCCATAAAAATATAAAACTGCATGAGAAATAAAGTAAAAGAAAGAGAAAAAAATGTGTTTCAATCTGTATTCTGATACCATCATCTCTGTCTTGGAAGAATCACTTTCATTATCCTAAGTCCATCACAGAGGTTACTTCCATATGCTTCCACAGTTGTTTCTTATTGCAATTCCCTCCATCCATTCCTCCCTACTACCATCTATTATATTTTCTCTCTCCTTTCACTCTGACCCTTTACAAAAATGTGCTGTGGAGTAGCCAAGTTGTACAACAGACAGACCACTGGCCCTGATGCCAAAAGTGCCCAAGCCTGCATCCCACCCCAGAGACCTAATGACCACCCAACCTGTGGTCCGAATCAGGTCACCCAATCCAATCCCACCACCTTACAAAAAGTAAAAAAAGAACATGTGCTACATCTGACTGTCCTCTCCTATGATCTACCCTCTCCTCTATCACCCATCCCCCCTTCACCCATCGCCCTTCTCTCCTTTGTCCTCTAGATGGCTATACCCTACTGAGTGTGTATACTATTTCCTCTCTGAGACATTTATGGTGAGAATAAAAGTTCCCTCATTCTCCCTCACCTTCCCCACTTCCAAACCATTGCAAAAACCATATGAAATACCTTTTATATGAAATATATTAGTCTATTCTACCACTCCTTTCTCTTACTCTGAGTACATTTCACTTTCACCCATTGACTTCCATGTGCTTCATCTATAAAAGCTCCTTCTAACAGCTCTATTAAATGAAAAGGTTCATATGAGTATTATCAGTATCATCTTTCCATACTTTCTTTACTTGATTTTCAAAATCTTTTTTGAACTCTATCATAGCCTGAGTCCAACTTCTATATTACTTAGAATCTTTAGAGGGAGAAGCTTTGACTTTCTCATCTTCAGATTGAGTATTTTGGTCCTCCATGGGACCCAAGTAATTGTCTATGATCAGGTTCTTTATTTTTCTGTTTACTTATTCATCCAGCTGGGGCCTGGTTTTGGGGTGCTTCCTGAGCTTTTGAGTATTATTGGAACACCCCCATAAGGACCTCAGTGTCTGGTCTGTGAATGAACACAAGCTCCCCCCCCCCCCCCTCACTCAGGGAGCAGCTGCCTGGAGGCTCCTGTTGGATTACTTCACAGGCCTACTTCTGTTTGCTGGATCTGGGCTGCCACAGCCAATCTAAGTGCTGCAACTGCCCTGTGGGCCTGGGCTCCATTGTTCCTCTGGCAGAGGGCTCCCTGCTGATTTTCCAAGTTGTGCTTGATTCTCCCTGGGATTCAGATTCGTAAACTGCTTCTGCAGTGCAGAACCCCCACTCCCAGGTATCCTGGGGCTGTTTCCAGGAGGATGAAGTTCCTTCACTCTGGTGTGGCCACCCCTCCAACCCTGTGGCACAGAGGTTTTTCATTATTTTCCAGATTATCCTGGGTTGGAGAATTGCATCACTGGATCTTTCTGTGGGTTCTGTCTCTCAAAAATTTAAAGTCATAATTTTAAGGTTTTTGAAATATTTTGGAGAGAGCACCTAAAAGAGGTGCTTCTGCCACCATCATGGCTCCATCTCCCTATACTTCCTTTTTCAAGAAATAATACAGCAAAATACAGAAATTTAGATAATTCACCAGTCACTTTCTGAAAGAGATCCCAAAAGAAAAATTCCAAATTCCAAAACTCCCAAGTCAAAGAGAAAATACTAAAAACTGACAGAAATGAACAATTCAACTAATGTGGCTCTATAATCAGGATTACTCAGTATCTGGCAAGGGCTTGTAGGGATTGAAAAATGATATTCTGGATGGGAAAAAAATCTTGGTTTATAACTGAAAAGCAACTGCCCAGCAAAACCGAAAATCTTCTTTAAGGGGAAAAGATGGACTTTCAATGAAACGGGGGGAAAGGCAAAGGGGAATGGATGAACCTTCATTCTCACCAGAAATGCCCCAGATAGGAAATAACATAAACACTTAATAGGGTACAGAAATTCATCTTACCCTAGAGAAAAATGAGAAGAAAGGGAGAGGCTAACGGGGAATGGGGGGAGTGAAGGGGCAATAGGTGATAGAAGAGAGGGAAGATTGTAGGAGAAAGTACTCAGATGCAAAACGCTTTTGGACAGGTTGAAAGGAGAGAGAGAATAGAATAAAAGAGAGTGGGGAGGAATAGAGTGGATGGAAATACAGCTAGCAAAAGCAACTATTGGAAAAACACTGAAGCAGCTTCTCTGGTGGACTTATGAAAATGAAGGAAACTCATCCCAGAGACAGGGCCACTGGAATATGAACATAGACTGAAGTATATATTTTTTATCTCTCATTATTCTTGAGGTTTCTCATCTTCTAGGGAGGGTTATTTTTACATTTATAACAAGATTATTGTAATAATATAAAATAAATAAACCAAAATAAAAAGTTCTTCTTATCCCTGCCTAGTGATGGGATTCTTTTAGATCTTAAAGTGCCTCTCAGATAGCAGGTTAAAATAAGCAAAATTTAAGAAATATTCCCAAAAATGCATACAGATACTTTGAAACAAAACCACATTCAGATGTTAAAATAGTGACCAAGAGCTAAAACAAGAACAGCCTATTTTATAAATGCATAATTTTTCCTTCAGAAAATAATTTTAATCATTTCAGAGAATCAGAGCTTTAACAATAATGTAAAAAATCATATAAAAACAAATTAAAGTATTTGAAAGAGGTACTTTTGTCTATTAGCTTTTTCTCCAGTGTAAATCTTTTTTTTAGGTTTTTGTAAGGGAAATGGGGTTAAATGGCTTGCCCAAGGCCACACAGCTAGGTAATTATTAAGTGTCTGAGACTGGATTTGAACCCATGTACTCGTGACTCCAAGGATGGAGCTTTATCCACTGCACCACCTAGCTGCCCTTCTTCAGTGTAAATCTTAACAAACTATATATTTCTACTTTAATGCAGGCATTTAAATTTGCACTTAGACCTTCAAGATTTGGTTTCTAGACTTCCAGCCAAGATGGCAGAAAGAAGACAGGCACTGAGCTAAGGTCTCCTAGTTTTCCATCAAAAATAATGTGAAGAAATCTCTTAACTGAAATCCTATTTAAAAACACGGAAACAGAAATTAGGAGAAGAACATCTATCAAAAGGTCTGTCTTCTGGGATTGTGGGTGAATCAGGAGCAGGGAGCAGAGAAGCAGAGGGGGCAGGAGAAAACCAGACTAAACTAAGATCAGCCATGGAGGTTTTTCCAAGCAAGCCAGTGTACAAGGCCTAGAGGCTTGGGCCTTGGGAGGGGAGATCTGGGGAGCCCCACAGAGAGTTGCAGAGTGCTGTTGTACAACAATCAGCTCAGTTTTGGGCATAAGCTGCATACTTTCATTTGAGTCCTCTTCCCAGAACAAACACAGTAACAGCCCCCACACACACCAGACTCAGGTGTGGGCAGCAGAGCTCTCTCAGCAGAAAGGGAGATTAACATTCTCCTACCAGGGCATAGCCCACTTTGTTCAATGATAATTCAGAACCTACAGCAGCCCCTCACCCCCTCCAGACCTAGGAAGAGTGCCATAAACCAAGTCCACAGACACTCCAGAGAAAGCAACCAGCTGGCGCACTTAGAGCGAATCTTCAAGCACTCCCTACTGGACAGTCCACTTGGAGTTACTAAGGGAAGAGCACAAAGCCTGTAGGCATTTCAAAACCAAATGTCTGTGGGCCAGCCCCTTCCCAAATACAAGATCCTAGAAAAAATAAAGAAAGGACAGCTGAAAGAGGGGTCCATAGAAAACTACCTGAAAAGACCCTGACCCAGAGAGATCTAGAACTTCTGTGGAGAATAAGAAATGGTCTCCATCTTAGAAAGACTTCCTAGAAGAACTCAGGAAAGAGTTTAAAAATCATTTGGAAAAGTTGGAAAAAGAAACACAAGAGAAAATTAAAACTTGCAACAAGAAAACAAATCTTTGGAAAATACAACTGGATAAATAAAAAGGAAAAGAATTCTTTCAAATCCTCAATTGGGAAAATGCAAGAAGAAAATACTTCTCTCAAAACTACACTTGGGAACTTCCTGCCAAGATGGCAGAGAGAAGACAGGGAGAGTTGTAAAGACTCCTGAGATTTCCTCATCCATGATATGAAACAAAATTCTTTTTTTTCTTTAGTTTTTCCAAGGCAATGGGGTTAAAGTGGCTTGCCCAAGGCCACACGGCTAGGTAATTATTAAGGTGTCTGAGGTCGGATTTGAACTCAGTTACTCCTGACTCCAGGGCCAGTGCTTTATCCACTGTGCCACCTAGCTACCCCTGAAACAAAATTCTTAACAGAAATCTGACCAACAAAACCCAGAAAGAAAATCCAGGAGAAAGAATACTACCTCAGGATTTGTCTTCCACAGCAGTAGGTGAGTCCCAGTGCAGAGGAAAAATCAACCCCAGGTCAGCCAGATTAGTGGCTGCATTGGAGCTGGAGAGCCTGAGGGCATGAGGGACCAACCTGCAGAATCAGCAGTGGGGCTAGACTGCGCGGGGCTTGAGTCAACTAGGGAGCAAAGGCATTGGTGTTGTTGTTAACCCTCTGGAGCTCACCAACAGGGCTAGGGGGAGAGTTCCGGTAAAGGAGAGCTGCAGAAATCACTCCTGGGCTACTCTGGTCTGAGGAACTCTGAGTCCATGCCTATATTGTGGCTGAGGCCTCTTCCCAAAACAAATACAAATACAGATTACTTCTGCCTGAGGCACAGGTGTGTGAGCAGAAAAGCCAGCCCAGCTGACAATAGGGAGAGGGATGACTTTGCTCCAGGGTAAAGCCCAGCATTGATTGAAGGGAAAAGATTCAATAGCTTTAATTGCTCCCTTCAAGCTAAGGGAGTAGGCCCCCAATCAAGGTCACAGACACTCCAGAGAAAGCAGCCAGCACCTCCAACTGGCCAGCCAGAGAAATTGCACTCAGTGAGTAAAGCCTTAAGGGATCCCAACACCGAACACCTGTGAACCAGCTCCTCCCCAAATCAAGGTCTTAGTAAAACGAAAAAAGGTCAGCGTAAAGGTAGAGCCATAGAAAAATTCTTGGAAGGAACAGACCCTAACTTCGAGATACCTAGAAACTCTGAAGAGAATATGATCTGATTCCCCAGGACAGAAAGACTTCCTTGAAGAAATAAGGAATGAGTTTAAAAATCAACTGGAAAATTTAGGAGAGACAATACCTTGCAACTAGAAAACAAATCATTAGAAAATACATTTGGTCAAATACAAAATGAGAATAAATCTCTCAGATCATCAATAAGGCAAATGCAAAAAAAAATAATTCTCTCAAAACGTCAATTGGTCAAATGGAAAGCTCTCTCAAAAGCAGAATTGACCAATTGGAAAAGGAGTTGCAAAAGGTTAATGAAGAAAACTCCTCCATTAAAAAATGGAGTCTGCAGAAACTTCATGAGACAGTAAGAGTCTGTTAAACAAAATCAAAAATAGAAAAAATAGAAGAAAATGTAAAATATGTTATCAGCAAAACTACTGACCTTGGGAATAGATCGAGGAGGGGCAACCTGAGAATTATTGGACTTCCTCAAAACATTGAAGAGGAAAAAAGCCTGGGCATAACAATACAGGGTCTAGTGATGGAAAATTGCCCTGATATCATGGAACCAGAGGGCAAAGTAGTTAATGCTAGAAAACATAGATCCCCTCCAAAAAGAGATCCTAAAATGAAAACACCAAGGAATGTTGTAACCAAATTCCCAAACTATCAGATAAAAGAGAAAATCATGCAAGCAACCAGAAAGAAACAATTTAAATATCAAGGAGCCACAGTAAAGATTATGCAGGACCTGGGTGTATCAACATTAAGAGATCAAAGGGCCTGGAACAAGATATTTCGAAGAGCAAGGGAGCAAGGAATGCAGCCAAGAATCCACTATCCCATAAAGTTGAGCCTTTTCTTTCAGGGAAAAATATGGACATTTAACAAAATGGAAGAATTTTTAAAATTCCTGGTGGAAAAAACAGAGCTAAATAGAAAATTTAGACATCAAACAGGAGGTTCAAAATACACATGAAAAGGTAAAAAAAAGAGGGGACAGTAACAGAAAAAAACCTACTATCCAATAAGTTGAATGCTTATATCATACCATGTGGGGAAAGATTTTCATAACTCTTGAGAATTGTAACTCTAACAGAGAGAATATACCTAGCCAGAAGTGACGGACGTTCATGACCTAACCATGAGACTGCTATCCAATGGGATGAAACTGGCTATAACCTCACTTGGGAGAAAGACTCTAATCACTCTCAAGAATTTTAACTCTATTAGATAGAATGTACTTAGCTAGAAGTGACAGATACACAGAATTTTCTAAGACTCAGATAGGAGGATTTTAAAAACACTCCTTCCATAAAAAGGGAGACAAGAAGGAGACAGGAGAAATGGGACTGAATGTGGTAAATCTCATTACACAATGATATACAAAATACCTCTGGTAATAGAGGGGAGGAAGAGAAGAGATGAGAAACACTTGAATCCTCTTCTCATCAGACTTGGCTTAGAGTCAACTTACACACATACTCAGTTAAATTAAAAAACATCAATCCTTTCAAGTATTAAATGGGAAAAAGAGGAGGGGGATGGGGAAAGGGAGGGGCAGGGGGGGAATGGGGGAACCAACAAAAGAAAGGGAAGGGAAAAGGGAAAAAGGGAAAGGGCAAAGAAATGGGAGGGGGTGATATAGGAGGGCAAATATACTGAAGGGGGTGGTATTCAGAAACACAATACTGGGGAATATAGATAAAGTGGAGAAAGGGGGAAATACACACAGAGGGAAAATAGCATGGAGGGCAATAAAGAATTAGTAATCATAATTTTGAATGTGAATGGGATGAACATTCCCTTAAAATGTAATTGAATAGCTCAGTGGATTAAAAACTAGAATCCTACAATATGCTGCTTACAAGAAACTCATTTTAAGCAGAGAGATACATATAGAGTAAAGGTAAAAGTTTAGAGTAAAATATATTTTGCTTCAACTGAAGTGAAATAAGCTGGGGTAGCAATCCTTATCTCAGACAAAGCAACTGAAAAAATAGATAGCATTAATAGAGATAAAGAAGGAAACTTTACTATCCTAAAAGGTACCATAAGACAATAAAGTTACTTCAATACTGAATATATATGCCCCTAATGGGATAGCATCCAAATTCTTACAGGAAAAGATAAAAGAAATACAGGAAGACATAGACAACAAAATTCTACTAGTGGGAGACCTCAACCCCCCACTTTCAGATCTAGATAAATCAAATCATAAAATAAAAAAGACGGAAGTGAAGGAGGTAAATAGATTGTTAGAAAAACTAGATATGGCAGACTTAGGGAGGAAATTCAATGGGGATAGAAATGAATATACATTTTTATATGCAGTACATGGAAATTATACAAAAATTAACAATGTATTGGACATAAAAACTTAATGATCAACTGCAGAAAGGCAGAAATAGTGAATACATCTTTCTCAGATCACAATGCAATAAAAGTCATATGCAATACTGGGCCAAAGAGATATAGACCCAGAACAAATTGGAAACTGAATAACCTCATTTTAAAAAATGAGTGGACCAAAAAACAAATTATAGAAAGAATTAACCATTTTATCCTAGATAATGATAATAATGAAACAACAAAACAGAACCTATGGGATTCATTCAAAGTGTCTCTCCGGGGAAATATTATATCTTTAAATGTACACATGAATAAGTTAGAGAAAGAAGAAATCAATGAACTAAATATGAACTAAAATAATTAGGGAAAGAATAACATAAAAATCCTGATTTAAATACCAAATTAGAAATTCTAAAAATTAAAGGAAAAATTAATGAAATTGAATGCAAAAAGACTATTGAATTAATAAATAAAACCAAAAGTTGGTTTTATGAAAAAACTAATTAAATTTATAAACCTCTTGTCAATTTGATTTTAAAAAAAGAAAGAAGAAAACCAAATCATAAATGAAAAAGGTGAACTCACCACCAATGAGGAAGAAATTACAGTAATAATTCAAAATTATTTTGCCCAACTCATTGCCAATAAATTTGGTAATCTAAATGAAATTGAGGAATATTTACAAAGCTATAAATTGCCCAGGTAAAATGAAAAGGAAATTAATTACCTAAACAATGCTGTCTCAGAAAAAGAAATTTAACAAGCAATTATTGAACTCCCTATGAAAAAATCTCCAGGGCCTGATGGATTCACAAGTGAATTCTAACAAACATTTAAGGAACACTTGGTTCCAATTCTATATAAACTCTTTGAAAAAATGGGAAAGATTGAACTCTGCCAAACTCTTTCTATGAAACCAATATGATGCTGTTACCTAAAGCAGGAAGAGTTAAAACAGAGAAAGAAAATTATAGACCTATTTCGCAAATGAATATAGATACAAAAAATCTTAAATAAAATCTTAGCAAAACGATTATAAGTTATCACTGGGATAATACCTTATGATCAAGTAGGATTTATCCCAGAAATGCAGGGTTGGACCAATACTAGGAAAACTGTTAGTATAATCAGTTATATCAACAAACCTATCATATGATCATATCAATAGATGCTGAAAAATACAGCACCCATTCCTACTAAAAACACTAAGGAGTGTAGGAATAAATGGACTGTTCCTTAGAATAATTTGCAGTATCTATCTGAAACAATCAACAAGCATTATATTCAATGGGGAGAGGCTAAAGGCATTCCCAGTAAGATCAGGGGTGAAACAAGGGTGCCCATTATCACCACTACTATTCAATAAGCTTCAGCAATTAGAGAAGAAAAAGAAATTGAAGAAATTAGAATTGGGAAGGAAGAGACAAAACTCTGACTCTTTGCAGATGACATGATGGTCTACCTAGTGAATCCCAAGAAATCATCCAAAAAATTACTGGAAACAATTAGCAATTTTTGCAAAATTTCAGGTTATAAAATAAACCCTCATAAATCCTCGACTTTTATATATACATATATATATATATATATATATATATGTATATATATATACATATATATATATGTATATATATATATATGTATATATATATATACATATATATATATATATATATCCAGCAAGATACAGCAGGAAGAGATAGAAAGAGAAATCCCATTCAAAGTATTCCCAGACAGTATAAAATACCTGACAGTCTATTTGCCAAGACAGACTAAGAAACTTTTTGAAAACAATTATAAAACACTTTTCACACAAATTAAATCAGATTTAAACAACTGGACAATTATCAACTGCTCATGGATAGGTAGAGCTAATGTAATAAAAAATGAAAATTCTACCAAAACTAAACTACCTGTTTAGTTCCCTACCAGTCAAAATTCCAAAACTTTACTTTAAAAAGTTATAAAAAGTTGTAGTGAAATTCATATGGAGCAATAAAAAAGTCAAGAATTACCAGGAATTTAGTGAAAAAAAGTGCAAAAAGAATCATCCCAACCTGATCTAAAATGTATTATAAAGCATCAGTCATCAAAACTGATTGATATTGGTTAAGAAATGGAATGGTGGACCAGTGGAACAGACTAGGTGCATTAGTAGGAAATGATTGTAGTAATCTGCAATTTGATAAGCCCAAAGAGTCCAGCTATTGGGATAAAAACTTTCCCTTTGATAAAATTGATGGGAAAATTGGAAGTTAGTATGGAAAAAACTTAGATTAGACCAACACCTCACACCTTTTACCAAGATAAGATCCAAATGGTTACAGGATTTAGACATAAAATACAATACTATAAGCAAATTAGAAGATAAAGTACCAGTTTACTTGACAGATCTATGGAAAGGGGAGTAGTTTATGACTAAAGAAGAGATGCAGAATAACACCAAAAACAAACTAGATGATTTTGATTACATTAAATTAAAAAGCTTTTGCACAGATAAAACCACTTTAACCAAGATCAAAAGAAATGTAGTAAATTGGGAAACAATCTTTACAACTAATGATTCTGACAAAGGACTCATTTTTAAAATATACAGAGAACTGAGTCATATTTTTAAAACAAAAAAAGCCATTCCCCAAAGGACCAATGGTTAAAGGATATGCAAAGGCAATTCACAGATGAGGAGACCAAATTGATCCATAGCCATAAGAAAAATTGCTCTAAATCATTAATTAGTAGAGAAACCCAAATTAAAGCTTCTCTGAGGTACTGCCTCACACCTCTCAGATGGGCCACCATAAGCAGAAATGATAATTATCAATGTTGCTATGTTGTGGGAAATCTGGGACACTATTACACCATTGGTGGAGCTGTGAACTCATCCAACCCTTCTGTAGAGAAATTTGGAACTATGCCCAAAGAGCAACAAAAATGAGCATACCTTTTGATTCAGCAATAACACTACTGTGTATATACCCTGAAGAGATGATGAAAAAGGGTAAAAATATCACTTGTACAAAATATTCATATCAGTCCTGTTTGTGGTGGCAAAGAATTAGAAATCAATAAATGTCCCTCAATTGTGGAATGACTTAGCAAACTGTGGTATATGTATGTTTTGGAACACTATTGTTCTATTAGAAACCAGGAGGGATGGGAATTCAGAGAAGCTTGGAAGGATTTGCATGAACTGATGCTTAGTGAGATGAGCAGAACCAGAAAAACACTGTGCACCCTAACAGCAACATGGGGGTGGTGTTCAACCTTGATGGACTTTCTCATCAGTGCAACAATCAGGGATAATTTGGGGCTGTCTGCAATGGAGAATACCATCTGTATCCACATAAAGAACTTTGGAGTTTGAACAAAGTTCAAGGACTATTCCATTTAATATAGAAAAAATAGATACATTATTGTCTGATCTTATCTCTTATACTTTTTTGTTTCTTCCTTAAGGATATGATTTCTCTCTCATCACACGCAATTCGAATCAGTGTACAACATGGAACCAAAGTGAAGACTGACAGATTGCTTTCTGTGAGGTGGGGGGGTATTAAGATTGGGGAAAAAATTGCAAAACTCAAATAAAATCTTTAATTAAAAAAGACTTTAAAAAAAACCACACTTGGGCAAATTGAAAACTCCTTCAGTAATAGAATTGACCAATTGGAAAAGGAGTTGCAAAAGGAAAATGAAGAAAATTCATCTCAAAAAAAAAAGAATGAAATCTTTGCAAACTAGTGACTTCATGAGACAAGAATCTCTTAAATAAAACCAAAAAATACCAGACAAAATTGATGAAAATGTAAAATACCTCAAAGGTAAAACCACTGATCTTGAGAATAGAATTAGAAGAGACAACTTAAGAAAACATTGGTCTTCCTGAAAACATTAAAGAGAGAAAAAGCCTGGACTTAATATAGTATTTAGTGAGGGAAAATTGTCATGATATCATGAAACCAGAGGGAAAAAAATGTTATGGAAAGAATACATCAGTCTCCTCCTGAAATAGATCCTCAAATGAAAACATTGAGAAATTTTTTGACCAAATTCCAGAACCATAAGAGAAAAGCAAAATCCTGCAAGCAAAATCCTTGAAGTCAAAAGAAACAGTTTAAATGCCAAGTAGCCACAGTGAGGATTGTTCAGGACCTGGCTGCATCAACATTAAGGGATTGAAGTTTATGGAATGTGATACTCTGAAGAGCAAGAGAACTTGAAACACAGCTAAGAAACCACTATCTGTCAAAACTGAGGCTTCTCTTCCAAGGGAGAAGATGGACATATAATAAAAAAGGAGACTTCTATCTCTTTCAGATGAAAAGACCAGAGCTAAATAGAAAATTTGGCCATCAAACGGGGAACTCAGAAGACAAATGAAAAGGTAAGGAAAAAAAGTTAAAAAAACTGCCATACAATAAGATGAAACTGGTTATATCCCCACCTGGGAAAATATTTCTCATAATTGAAGAATTGCAACTCTATTAGAAATAATATACTTAGCCAGAAGTGATGGACACTCATGCTTTTTCCATGATTGCAATAGAATGATTTAAAAAGAAAATATTGTTTAAAAGTGGGGATAGTAAAGAGATGGAAAGATGGAGGAGACTGAATGGGGTGAATCACATTGCATAAAGGAGTCCAAAGGACCAATTTCAATAGAGGGGAAGAAAGGAGTAGGTGAGAACTGCCTGAATCTTACTTTCATCAGATTAGTCCTAAAATTAGCATAGACACACTCAGTTAAGTTGAGAAACTTCTCTTAACTTTCAAGTATTAAAAGGGGAAAGGGGGAGGGGGAGGAAAAGGGGAACTAACAGAAGGAAGAAGGGGCAAAGAGATAGGTGAAAGAAAGGGGAAGGATATTGAATACAAAGGGAGAAATATAGTGGAAATGGTGGTATTCAGAAACAAAATGCTTTGGAAAATTTATAAAGTAAAAAAGGGGGAAATATAAACACAGAAAGATAGCATGGATGCAATAAAGAGTTGGCAATTTTATCTATGGATGTGAATGGGGTGAACTCCACTATTCAATGTAAGAGAATAGCAGACTGGATTGAAAACCAGAATCCTGCAATATGCTGCTTAGAATAAACTCATTTGAAGCAGAGAGATACAGACAGAGTAAAGGTAAAAGGTTGGAGCAAATCCAGATAAAGTGAAAAAAAGTAAGGGTAGCAATCCTTATCTCAGGCAAAGCAGCCGCAAAAATAGATCTCATGAAAAGAGAAAAGGAAGGAAACTATATCCTTCTAAAAGTTTCCACAGAGAATGAAACAATTTCAATACTAATGATGTATTTACCAAGTAGTATAGCATCCAAATTTTTAGAGGTGTAGTTGAATGAGTTACAAGATGGCATAGATAGCAAAACTTTACTGGTGGGAGATTTCAATCTCCCACTCTCAGAATGAAATAAATCTAAACAGAAAATAAACAAGAAGCAAATTAAGAAGGTAAATGGAAAATTAGAAGGCATAGACATGATAGACCATTGGAAAAAGTTGAAGGGGAGAGAAAGGAGCATACTTTTCTTTTCCACAGTACATGGCATTGACCATGTACTAGGACATAAAAAAATAATAATCAAATGCAGAAAGGCAGAAGTAGTGAATACATACTTCTCATATCATAAGGAAATAAAAATCCTATGCCTTAATGGACCAGGGAGAGATAGACCTAAAACTAATTGGGAACTAAATAACTTCATTTTAAATAATGAGTGGATCAAACAACAAAATACAAAAAAAAATCAATGATTTCATCCTAGATAATGATAGTAATGAGAAAACATACAAAATATATGGTATGCAACAAAAGCAGATGTCGTGGGATATATTATATCTTTAAATGTTTACATGAATAAATTGGAGAAAGAGGAAATCAATGAATTAAACATGCTAAAAAATTAGAAAAAGAACAAATTAAATTCCCCCAATCCAATACCAAATTAGAAATTCTAAAAATTAAAAGAGGATTTAATGAAATAGAAAGCAATTAAACTATAGTATTAATAAATAAAACCAGTAAAAATTGATAAATCTCTGGTTAGTTAATTTGATTAAAAAAAGAAAGTAGAAAATCAAATTGCCAGTATCATAAATGAAAAAGGTGACGTCATGACCAATGAGGTGGAAATTAAAGTAACAATGCAGGAATAATTTTGCCCAGCTGTATGCTAATAAATTTGATAAGTTAAGTGAAATGTATGAATATTTATGAAAATATAAGTTGCCCAAGTTAAATACAGAAGAAATTAAATATTTAAATTACCCTATCTCATAAAAAAGAAATTCAACAAGCCATTATTGAACTTCCTAAGAAAAAAATCTCCAAGCCAGACATATTCACAAGTAAATTCTATCAAACATTCAAGGAACAGTTGGTTGCAATTCTATATATAAACTCCAGCAATATAAGTGGGGATGGAACTCTGCCTAACTGCTTCTATGACACCAATATGATGATGATACCTAAACCAGGAAGAGTCAAAATAAAGAAAGAAATTTATAGACCAATTTCCATAATAAATTTGGATGCAAAAAATCTTATCATATTAGCAAAGTGATTTCAGCAAGTTATTACTAGGATAATATACTATGACCAAGTAATACTTATCCCAGGAAGTCAAAGTTGGTTCAATATTAGGAAAACTGTTAGTTCCATTGACTATATCAATAACAAATGTATCAGAAATCATATGATTATATCAATGGATTCTAAGAAAGCCTTTGACAAAATACAACAGCCATTCCTACTAAAAACACTACAGAGCATAGGAATAAATGGCTTGTTTCTTAGAATGATAAGCAGTATCTATCTGAAACCATCAATAAACATTATATGCAATTGGCATAAACTAGAATCATTCCCCATAAGATCAACTGTGAACCAAGGTTGCCTATTATCACCAGTACTATTCAATATGGTATTAGGAATATTAGCTTCATCAATAAGAGAAGAGAAAGAAATTGAAAGAATTAGAATTGGGAAGGAAGAAACAAATCTCTCACTCTTTGCAGAAGACATGATGGTATACCTAGAAAAAATTTAAAAAATCTAAAAATCTACTAGAAACTATTAGTAAATTTAGAAAAGTCTCAAGATTTAAAACAAACCCTCATAAATACTCAGTATATATATATATATATATATATATATATTATATATTCATATTAGTAGCAAGATACAGCAGCAAAGAGTTAGAAAAAGAAACCCCCATTCAAAATAACTTCAGACAATACAAAATACTTGGGAGTCTACCTGCTAAGTCAGACTCAGAAACTCTATGAAAACAACTTCAAAACACTTCTCTAACAAATAAAATCAGATTTTAAAAATTGAAGAAGTGTCAATTGTTAATGGATAAGCCTTGTCAAGATAATAAAAATGACAATTCTACCTAAGTTAAGCTACTTATTTAGTGCCTTACCAAACAAAATACCAAAAAAAACTACTTTAATGAGTTAGAAAAAAATTTAAGTGAATTCATATGTAGAAATAAAAAGTCAAGAATTTCCAAGGATTTAATGAAAAAAGTGCAAAAGAAGGTGGCTTAGCCCTATCAGATCTAAAATTATAGTATAAAGTATCAGTCATCAAGACTGTTTGGTACTGGCTAAGAAATAGACTGGTGGATCAGTGGAATAGACTAGGTGAAAAAGAGATAGCAGGAAATGATTATAGTCATCTGCTGTTTGATAAAACCAAAGAGTCCAGGTTTGGGGAAAAAAATTATTGGGAAAATTGGGAGTTAGTATGGCAGAAGCTTAGATTACACCAACACCTCACACTTTGTACCAAGATAAGATCAAAATGGACACAGTATTTTGACATAAAAGACAACATTATAAGCAAACTAAGAGATCAGGTAATATTTTACCTCTCAGATCTATGGAAAGTTTATGACCAAGGAGGAGATGGAAAGCATCATTAAAAACAAACTAGATAATTTAGATTACATTAAATTAAAAAGCTTTTTCACAGACAAAATTTACTGTAAACAAGATCAAAAGAAATATAGCAAATTGGAAATCAATTTTTACAACTAGAATTTCTGCAAAAGATCTCAGTTCTAAAATATATAGAGAACTGAGTGAAATATATATAACAAAAGCAATTCCCCAATTGACAAATGATCTAAGGATATGTGGAGGCAATTTATAGATGAGGAAATCAAAGCAATACAGTCACATGAAAAAATTGCTCTAAATCGCTACTTATTAGAGAAATGCAAATTAAAGGATCTCTGAGGTACCACCTCACACCTCTCAGACTAGCCAATATGACCAGAAAGGACTATGATCAATATTGGAAGGGATGTGGGAAATCTGGGACACTAATACATTGTTGGTGGAGCTGTGAACTCACCCAACCTTTCTGGAAAGCAATTTGGAATTTCATCCAAAAGGCAATAAAATATGCATATTCTTTGATCCAGCAATACCACAACAGGCTCTATACCCTGAGGGATCGTGAAAAAGTGCAAAATCACTTGTACAAAAATATCCACAGGAGCTTTATTTGTTGTAGCATAGAATTGGAAATTGAATGAATGCCTATTAATCCTGGAATGGCTGAACAAATTGTAGTATATGTGCATTATGGAACACTATTGTTCTCTTAGAAAACAGGAGGTAGGGGAATTCAGAGAAGCCTGGAGGGATTTGCATGAAGTGATGCTAAGTGAGATGAGAAAAACCAGAAGAACACTGTACACCACAACAGTAACATGGATTGATGATCAACCTTAATTTACTTGCTTATTTCAAAAGTGCAACAATCAGGGATAATTTTGGGGTATCTGAAATGGAGAATACCAGCTGTACCCAGAAAAAGAATTGTGGTGTTTGAACAAAGACCAAAGACTATTACCTTTAATTTAAAAAAAAAACGTTATCTTATTATGTAATATTGCTATCTCATATTATTTTTTTCTTAAGGATATGATTTATCTTGCAACACATTCAAGTTAGATCAGTGTAAAGCATAGAAAAAATGTAAAGACTTATAGAGTGCTTTCTGGGATTTGGGGGGAGGGATGCGTGATTTGGAGAAAAATTGTAAAAATTCTAAAATAAATAAATATATTGAAAAAATATATTTAGTTTCTAAAATGTAGAACTTCCTTTTTGTTTTTGTGCCCTTACATACTATCCCAGTGCCTTGAATGTATTTTTCCTCATTCTCATCTCTTAAAAATGTCTTTTAAACATTTTCAAGATTCAGTTCAGGTGCTTCCTCTTTAATGAAACCTTTCTTCCCCACCCCTAAAATTCACCCTCTTTCATTTCTCAAATAATTTTATATTTATTTAAATTTTATGCCTATTGCATTTGTTCTCCCCTTAGTATATAAACACCTTGAGGGTATCCTTTACATTGGTCGTGTTTTCATGTTCCCAGTGTCTAAAACAGTATAAATAAATCTAAGAAATGTTTGATTAATTGATTTGAAAGGACCCTAACTCTAAGCAACCATAAAGATTTGAAACAGACATATAGCATTATGGGATATAGTTTTATATAATTGTATTATTAATATTTATAGTGACTTCAAGACTGAAATTATCTGACTTAATCCAATTGAAGGAAAGGCTGTGAACTTCTCTATATGAAAAAAATGAAAGAAAGCTAAAGGTTTTAAAAAATATTATGGATAGCCATCTCAGAAAGGTAGGATGTAAGCTGTTGATTGCTTAAAATACCATCTTAAATATTATAAGAGTGAACTACTGTTTCAAACATCTGGCAATAAATAAGGTTAATTGAAACTATTATCATTGAGTAATTCACTAAGACAAATAGTTTATTGACTGTACCAGAAGCAAGGGGGACAAGGTATCAGCATACAGAGAAAAAGTCATTTGAGAAAACAGTTATTCTAAATTTTATGTATAATAGAATCTAAGCAAAATATCATTGCTTTAGCGACTGCTATTATGAACATTGTAAAGGCTATGAGCAAATTATATTTTTATTTAGGATTTGTACTTTTGCCTCCCCTTCTCCCTCTGATAGTGGTAACTGCAGACCTCATACAAACAAAAGCATCATTAAATATGTTTATTAATGAATTTCTGAAGTGATAGCTATGTATACACACACACACACACACACACACACACACATATATATAAACAAGAAGTTAATATTAAAGAGATAGCTTAATAGCTTAATTTACAAACTCTTTTAAGATATAGAAATTCTGGAGGTGGCTACGTGATGCAGTGAATAGAGCCTGGCCCTGGAGTCAGGAGTAACTGAGTTCAAATACGCCCTCAGACATATAATAACTACATTGCTGTGTGGCCTTGTGCAAGCCACTTAACCCCATTTGCCTTGCAAAAACCTAAACAAAAAGGATATAGAAATTCTGAAAATGGGGTCTTTATTCTCTTATTCTCTCCTTACAGAAGTCATTTATCAGCATTTCCAGAGTTTGGGGAATTTTTGATGGAACAGCAAGTGAGCTTCTTTATTAGTAGACATTTAATTAAAGTTAATCTTATGGAAAGAACCAAGTATAAATTTTCATGTATACATACATTGCATGTATATACTATGCTGTGAATATACTTGAAATTTAGATATGGATATAGCATATGTTTACATGTATTTCTTAAAGATTCATCATGATTTCAAGGAACCACTCAGTACACTAATAGAGATCACCATTTCTCTCTATGTTAATAAATTGGTTCTAAGGATTTCAATGACTGAGAAGAAATCTGTCACCTGTTGGCAAACTTCAGGTGCTTTATTGAGTTTCTATAATAAGTTATTCTGGAAATGGGTAGTATGCATGTGGTCCTGGGACAAATCTTTTGTCTTCAGAGAGAAAGAATCCACCATGGTTTCTCCTCCATTGGTCTCAGTTTTGAAAATCTGTGAAGCAAAATAAGGAGCAGAAGTAAGACTTTAGCAGAGATAGTTGCTATTTACAGCTTTACAATACCAAGTAGTTTAAAAACCATAAAATTATGATTATTTATCTTTATTGGTCACAGTCATTGAATCACAGAAGTAGAACAACAAATGATCTCAAAAGCTATATATTAAAATGCCTTTATTCTGATAATAATAATACCAATCACAGAGAAGTTAAATAATTTGCTCCAGATTACATAGTTTTTTCTTGTGTTGTTGTTTTTTTTTTTAGGTTTTTGCAAGGCAATGGGTTTAAGTGGCTTGACTAAGGCCACATAACTAGGTAACTATTAAGTGTCTGAGGCCTGATTTGAATGCAGGTACTCTTGATTCCAGGGCCAGTGCTCTATTTACAGTGCCACCTAGCCACCCCTACATGGGTTTTATATAACAGAATTTGAATTTGAATCCAGGTTACCTGATTCACATTGCAAAAGTGCATATACACATGCATATACATATATAAATTGATATGCATTCACTAATATACATATATATGTATATATATATATATATATATATATTTACCATATTTTAAAGTTACACAATATGTTAGAGCTTGGCATAATGGAATGGACATACACCATCTAACCAAAATAGTTAGGTTTTGAGAAATATAATTTGTTATTTTTTCAGGAAAATGGATTTATACTTTATTTCCCAAATTTCTAAAATTCTTATCAGCTCTGATCAGAGCTCAAGCCCATTTTCCTCTGTCACACTGCAACATCACCTGTTGCCAAATTATGAATTTTATATATTTTAAAGTACATTCACATATCTTGGGTTTGAATCATGAAGGCAGTACTGGAGTTGGAAAGTCTGAAATGAAATATGACTTATTATCTGGGTGGGCATGAATAAGTCCCTTAACCACTTTTACCTCAGTTTTCTCAAATATGAAATGGGGATATTGAAGGTGCCTATCTAAAAGGGTTGTTCTCTGTGTGAAATAATATAATATTTGCTTTTTAAAAAGCACATAATAGGGGCAGCTAGGTGGCGCAGTGGATAGAGCACTGGCCTTGCAGTCAGGAGTATGTGAGTTCAAATCCAGCCTCAGACACTTAATAATTACCTAGCCATGTGGCCTGGGGTAAGCCACTTAACCCCATTGCCCTGCAAAAACTAAAAAAAAAAGTACATACTAGGCATTATATAAATGTTTATTCCTTTCTCATTCCCCTAGCTTCTCCTGTTACCATTCTACTATGGCATGATGAAACAAAATCATCTGACAAACAGAATAATAAAATGAGTTGCTTTGTAGAGTATTCAATTAACAATTGTCATGTATTGATTTTAAATTTTAAAATGTTGACAAACTTTCTTTGCTTCTTCAATTGAAAGGTTTTGCATTCTGAACTACTGACAATGCACAGTTAATTGGAATAAAGGAAAATCTCTTGCTCTGGATGTGGAAAATATAAATATTTGAACAATTTTCCACTTTCAATTTATTTGGATATTTTAATAGAAATACTTCATAAGTCAATAACTTTCTAGTTTTCCTTACAAATCAGTTGTATCAGTTCAATATTTGTGGTTCAAATCTCTTTCTCTAAGGAAGTTAGTCATTACCTAAATCCATTTAAAATCTAAAATCACTAAAGGGATCATGATGAAAAAAACTCTTGTTTCACACATTCTATTCTCTGTTATCCTCATTCTTTTCAGATATTTGATAAAAGTTGAGCAAAAGTATTTTTACTTGCATCACTGTGTGTGTATAAGATTTATAATGTTTTAATGATATCAAATGGAAATATATTTCATGATTTATCTCATAAATACTGAAATTGAAGAGATTAATAGACTTGGCATAAAGACCAGGATCAGAGTTTTGAGTCTCAGAATTAATAGTTACCAAGAGTATGATCCTAGATGAGATCCTCTCTATAAAAAAGGAATAATCATATTTGTTCTGCCCACCTCACGATATTATTGGATGACACTATTTAAACTTGATACAGTATGATCTTTGTTTCTGAAAAAACTCAAGTTCACTATAAGCCAAAACACAATGGAAAGGTATGTTCATTCTATGCAAGAGCACACAACCATACATTACAATGAAGAGATGATAAATAGAAAGCAGTATTAAATTTTCATCAACGAATCTGCCAAGAAAATCAAATAAAACCATAAGTTTACTGACATAATAAGGTCAAAGGGGACTTGCCAAGTTCCATTGGCATAACTGAGGAAAGAACATAATTTTAGTTCTTATAATTGTGTCAAATAGTCTGACTGCTTTGGGGGAATACAAGGATGAAGACAATTATTGCCTTCAAAGAGGTTATATTCTAGTTTATGGAAACAATCCATAGAAGAAAGTGGTCATCAGTAAGGAAAATTTGGAAAAGCACAGCAATGATGGTGTACAGGAATACATTAAAATATCCTTTTCTAAGGAATATGATGGAATTAATTTAATTAAATTTGAAGAATTGGAAAGGCTAAGAGACTGATAGGAATATGTTCCCAGAGTCATTGTAGATGCTAAAATGACACCCAAGAAGTTATGTGAAGGATTTAAAATCATGAAAATGTGAGGATGCAACAAAGCTTGTTGAGTGAACTAATAGAAGAACAAGGATAAAAGAAGCACAAGATAAGTAGGTATGAATGGCTTGCAAACTATATTATTGAATGTAACAGTCATATGAATATTTTTTAAATCTATAGACATAGTTTTGTAAACAAAAAATCAATCAGGACTCTCCCTAGGAGTGGAGCCAAGATTACAGATAAGGAAGATTACAACTAAGGAAGAAGTACTGTAAATATCCCCTCTCTAATAAGATTATAAAAGTCAAAGAGAAGAAGAGAATATAAAGATAAAAAGTGAAAAAGGCTAGAAAAGGAAGCTAGAATAAGATTTTATTGAAAAAATTCACAAAATTTCAAGCAAAGAAATTTGTATTTTGCTCTATGGTCAATAGTAAAACAGAATATTATTGAGCAATTGATATAATCGATCTTGTCCCTTATGAAAATTATTTGAACATTTTGAAGATGAATTACAGATAGGAAAAGACTAGATGCAAGAGA
The DNA here is from genome assembly GCF_037893015.1 of Macrotis lagotis. Lineage (NCBI taxonomy): Eukaryota > Metazoa > Chordata > Mammalia > Peramelemorphia > Peramelidae > Macrotis > Macrotis lagotis. The sequence goes on from NC_133663.1 coordinate 217,419,807, forward strand.
ACTAAATAAGATGTTACTAAAAAATTATAAGAGGTTTTAGTGAATAGAGTGCTGGACTTGGAATCATAAAGAATTCATGTCAAACCTTAGCTCAAGAATTTATTAGTTGCATGACCCTGGGCACATCACATCTTTCTAAGTTTCATTTTCCAAATCTGAAAAATGAGTTTGAAATACAAATCTTTCAAGGGCTCTTTCAATTCTAAATTTATTATCTTTTAAATTTATATATATATATATATATATATATATATATGTATATAACCACTTATATATGCATGCACATACACACAAATCTAACTTGCATATATGTTATATATACATAAATAGACATAATCTATATATAATTGCATAAATATAAATAAATGCTATGTTTTGAAAGCCCATTTATGATAATCTAAATTATTTTGGCAATTATTCCAAAAATTGCTAGTAGCAATGCTATTCTCACTAAAACTAAAAATTTGAAATGGGAAGCAAAGAAACTAATATGACAAGATTAGTTTGGGACTCATAGTTAGATTTTAATATAAAACAATATTAAAATTAATAAGACTATTGAGTTAACATGTCCTTTAAATTCTGTAGTAGTAATTAATGTAATATGTTGATCAGACCCTAGTTTTCCAATGGATTAATGCTGAAGTTATAAGATTATAGGATGATTAAGATAACATTGTAAATAATAGAAACCTCTGATTCCTAAATTAAGTTCAGGAGAGAAATAGCATAAATATATTTCAGTTTTGAATACACACATAGGTCTCATACTGGTGGTTGAAATAAACGAAATCCCAAATAGCATTACTTCACAAAATATATACACTCTCCTCCATTCTCTGCTTATTTCAATCCCAAAATTCTGATCTAATCATTAAGAAAATGCTATTTTTCAACATAAAATGAACATGAAAATTTAACTGAGAATTTTTTGAAGATACCAAAATTACATAAGCAGATTTGAAAATTGACTTGATTTTAAAAGTTGTTCTACCTATTGTCTAGCACTTTTAATATTTTTACCTTTTTTATCCTACCTAGATTGTATTCTAATTTTACTAACCTAAAATAAAACAAACTCCTTTGTCCCCTGGCATTCAGTTATTCAATCAAAGAATCATAGATAAGGAAAAGAATAATTTCTATAATATAAATTGGTTGTTTCTCATTTTTTTTACAATTAAAAAAATCAACAGAAAATGGAGATCTAAGCAGACAAACACAATTCATCACCTTTGTGAAACCTGTCATATAATTCTATAAATTTATCAAGGATTTACCTCTTAGGGCTGGCACATTCTAGGAAAAATTGGACTCTTGTCCAAAGTTACATAAATTAATTAAGTGAATTGATATTTAGATCCTGTGGATATTTTTGAACTGTAAAAGACTATCAGAAATTCTAGAATCTCTTTCAATTTTGAGACTTAGTTTGTAGTATGTCTTTTTCCACATGCTTTCAAACTACTTTGATGAAGAATGACTTACTTCAGTCAAATACCTGAATAGAGAATCTTTCCTTTAGGTGGTACCAACATATGCAACATCTACTTAACAATGGTTTCAAGGTAAACATTTAAAATTGCTGTAAAAAGCAGAGTGACTTCCAGTCAAGATGGTGGACAGAAGGCAGGCTCTGACTTAAGCTCTCCAGGCTTTCCCTCAGAACTAACAAGTACCAAGGCTCTTAACAGAATTTGGATACACAAAATCCAGGGAAGAACCTAGGACAAGAACATGTATCAACAATGTCTGTCTCAGGGGAGCATGGGTGAGACAGGGGTAGTGAACAGAGATCCAGTGCAGGGGCAGCGAGGGGAGTCCCAGGAACCATCCTGATAACTGCTGCAGAGGTGTTTACCATGTGTGCAATGACAGAGCGAGCTCCAGGGTGGAAGTATTTACTTTGTAAGTGAGGAAAGTTCCAGCATGGCAAGACATTGAACAGGTCAACTTGGCTGTCTGCTCTGGAAGAATAGGACACAAGCCCCCATGTTTTCAGTGAAGTTGCTGTGTTTCCAATTGAGACCCTAATCTGCCATTCCTGTGGAAGAAAGTGACCCTTCCCAGAACAAACACAGTAGCAATGCCCCCCCCCCCCATGTCTTCAGGCTCAGGTGTAGGCAGCAGATCACCCAAGTATTGATTGAGGATTAAGTATATTAACTAAATAGCCTGAGGGCCGAGTTCACTTTGTTCCATGATAGCACAGATCCTGCTGCTCCCTGCAACATCCCAGGCCTAGGGAGTGGGCCACTATTCAAGGTCACAAACACTCCAGAGAAAGCAATCAGCATCCTCTACTAGCTGGTCTACTTGGGTCCCTAAACCCAGTGAATAAATCCTTTAGGGATTTCAACACCAAAGAGCCTGTGAACCAGCCTCTTGCCCAATACAAGATCCTAGGAAAATGAAAAAAACAGCCAGTGGAAAGGAGGGTCCATTGAAAGTTACCTTGAAGACAAGATTCCTAACTCAGAGAGAACTAAAACTTCAGAGAAGAATATGAATTAGTCCCCAGCTCAAGATAGATCTGAAACTAAACAACCTCATTTTAAAGAAAGAGTGGCTCAAACAACAAACTATAGATAGAATTAATGACTTCATCCTACTCAATGACAATAATTAGAAAATATACAAAAACTTATTGGATACAGCCAAGGCAGTTATTAGGGATATATTATATCTCTAAATATTTACATGAATAAAATAGAGAAAGAAAAACTCAATGAACTTAGCATGAAACTATAAAAATATTAGAGGAAGAACAACTTAAAAAATATGCAATTAAGTACTAAATTAGCAAGTTTAAAATTAGAGGAGAAATTAAGCAAGAAAGCAAGGAAAATATTGAACTAATAAATAAAACAAAGAGTTAGTTTTATGAAAAAAGCAATAAAATAGGTAGACCTTTCCTTAATTTGATTAAAGAAAAGAAAGAAGAAATCCAAATGACTAGTCTACAAAATGAAAAAGGTAATATTACCACTAGCTAGGAAGAAATAAAAGCCATAATTCAAAACTATTTTGTGTAACTGTATGCCAATAAATTTGATAATCTAAATGAAATGAATGAGTAGTTGCAAAAGTATAAGCTGCCCATGTTAAATAAAGAGCAAATTAAATACTTACATAACCCTAACTCAAAATAAGATAATCAAAAAGCCATCAATAAACTCTATAAGAAAAATTCTCCATGGTTAAATGGATTCACAAGTGAATTCTATCAAACATTTAAGGAACAATTGGTTTCAATTCTATATAAACTCTTTAAAAAATATGTGAAGACAGAACTCTCCTTAATGCCTTCTACAACATTAATATTGTGTGTATACCTAAACTAGGAAGAGCCAAAACTAAGAAAAAATATTTTATAGACCAATTTCCCTAATGAATATATATATATATATGTATGCAAAAATTATAAGAAAGAAAGCCTAGCAAAGTGATTAGAACAAGTCATCATTAGCATAATATACTATGACCAAGAGGGATTTATCCCAGGAATGCAGGATTGGTTCAATATTAGGAAAACTGTAAGCCTAATTGACTGTATCAATAACAAATCTAACAGAATCATATGATTATCTCAAGAGATACTGAAAAAGTCTTTGTGAAAATACAACACCCATTCTTATTAAAAACACTAGAAAATGTCAGAATAAATGGATTGTTCTTTAGAATGATAAGCATTATCTATCTGAAATCATCAATAAATATTATATGCAGATATTCTAGAGGCATTTGCAGTAAGATCAGAGTTGAAACAAGGATCCTTGTTATCACCATTAATATTCAATATTGAATTAGAAGTGTTAACTTCATCAATAAGAAGAAAGAGAAATTGAAGTAATTAGATTTGGGAAGGAAGAAACAAAATTCTGACTCTTTTTAGATGACATGATGGCATACTACAGGGCCCTAAAATATCACCTAAAGACTACTGAAACAATTAGCTACTTTAGCAAAGTCGTAGGATATAAAATAAACAGACATAAATCCTCAGCATTTTTATATATTACTAGGAAGATACAGCATCAAGAGCTAGAAAGAACTCCATTTTAAAAAAACTTCAGACAACATAAAGTACTTGGGAGTCTAAACTGCAAAGACAGACTAAGAAACTCTTTGAAAATAACTTATAAAACACTTTACACACAACTCAAATCATATTTAAATAACCAGGCAAATATCAACTGCTCATGTATAGATCAAACTAATATAATCAAAATGACAATTATACCTAAATTAAACTACTTATTTGGTGCCATGCCAATCAAACTTCCAAAAAATTATTTTAATGAGCTAGAAGAAATTGTAACTAAATTCAAGTGGAGAAATAAAAAATCAAGAATATCAAGGGATTTAATGGAAAAAGTATAAAAGAAGGTGTCTTAGTCTTACCAGAGATAAAATTATTTTATAAAGTCAATTTTGTACTGGCTATGAAATAGAGTGGAAAAGCAGTGGAATAGACTGTGCAAAAAGAGACAGCAGGAAATGATTATAGTAATCTGCTCTTTGTTAAACCCAAAGAGTTCAGGTCCTGGGAGAAGAACTCACTCTTTGAGAAAAACTTGAGAAAATTAGAGGACGGCAAAATATTTGATTAGACCAACATTTCACACCCTATACTGAGATAAGATCAAAATGGGTGCAGGATTTAGACATAAACAACAATATTATATGTTGATTAGAACAAAAAAGAATAGTTTACCTGTCAGACTTATGGAAAACAAAGCAGTTTATGACCAAGGAAGAGATAGAAAACATCATAAAAAACGAACTTGGTAATTTTGATTATGTTAACTTAAAAAGATTTGAACAAACAAAACCACAGTAAACAAGATCAAAAGAAATGAAAATCAGTAAGCAATTTTTACCAATAGTATTTCTAACATAGGAGTCATTTCTAAAATATATAGAGAACTTAGTCAAATTTCTTTTTAAATAAACAAACCATTCCCTAAATGACAAATGGTCAAATGATATGCAAAGGAAATTTGCAGATAAGGAAATCCAAGCTAACTATAGTCATATGAAAAACTTCTCTAAATAATGACTGCTTAGAGAAATACAAATTAAAACTTCTCTGAGGTACCACCCATACCTCTCAGATTGGCCAATATGTCCAGAAAGAGCAATGGCCAGTGTTGGAAAGGATGTGGGAAATCTTTGACAATAAAATATTGTTGGTGGAGCTGTGAACTGATCCAACCATTCCATTAGATAGTGCAATATGGAATTTTGTCCAAAGGGCAAAAGAACATGCATATCCTTTGATCTAGCAGTACCACTAATGAATCAATTCCCTGAAGAGATGGTGAAAAAGCATAAAAGCAGCACTTTTTGCAGTGGCAAAGAATTGGAAATCAAGGGGATATTCATCAATTGGGGAATGATTAAACAAATTGTAGTAATATGTATGTTATGGAACACTATTTTTCTGTTAGAAATCAGGAGGGATGGAATGTCAGAGAAACCAGAACTAACGTGAACTGATGCTGAGCGAAATGAGCAGAACCAGAATAACATTGTACACTCTAACAGTAACATGGTGATGATAATCAACCCTTAATGGACTTGCTTGTTCCATCAATGCAATAATCATGAATAACTTTAGGGTATCTGCATTGGAGAATATTATCTATATCCAGAAAAAGAACTGTATAATTTGAACAAAGATTATTACCTTCAATTATTTTTTTTAAATGTGTCATATATTACATGATTTTGTCATCTCAAGTATCTCATGTTTTCCTTTAAGGATATTTTTTTCAACACATTCACTTTTCATAAATATATAGCATGGAAAAATTGTAAAGATTATCATACTGCCTTCTGTGACTGAGGGTGGGGGAGGGAATGGAGGGTGAGGGGAAATTTGTAAAATTCAAAACCTTAAAAAAATTATAGGTAGAAACCACTATTGTCTATAATTGGAAAACAAATAAAATATTTATTTCAAAAAAAAGTAGAGTAAATCTAGATTCTAAGAATTATGAATAATGAATTAGTTGAATTTGTGGCATTATTTTAAATCAAAACCTATAATTTCCTTGGAAATTTATTAATTTATATTTATTTATTAATTTATGTGCTTACATATTTTCATCCATTTGTACATGGATATTTCCAAGTTACAAAGTTTCCCTCCACCCTTCCTTCCAACACTACTCCTGTCAATTGGGAACAATTGGATTAGATTTTTACATATGTATTTTGTTAAACATATTTACAAATTAGTAATTTTTGGTATGAGGAATTAGGATTAAAGGAAAGAGATACATAAGAGATAATTTTAATAAAGTATTCATCATATTCACTATTGGTAAATTTTTTTCTGTTTTGTTTTGTTTTGTTTTGTTTTCTTCCTGATTAGGGATAGTATAGTCCATAATCTGTCAAATATGGTTATCCTAGCTCTCTGGACTGCCCAGAGGGGTAGCTTCCATCCTGGTTGATCATCTCATAATGTTGATGTGTATGTAAATTTCAATCCTGACTCTACTTCCTTTGCTCAGTGTGAAATGCCATAAATCATTCCATACTTTTCCAGAGTCTGATCATTTATTGTTTCTTATAGAAAAATGAAATAGCCATTCATTCCCCGAATTATGGGTATCCCCTCAATTTCCAATTCTTTGCCCCTACAAAATAACTGCTATGAATATTTTGGAACATGTAGGATTTTTCCCATTTAAAAAAAATTTCTTCTGCATATAGTCATAGAATTGGAATTTCTGGGTCAAATGATATGAACAGTTTCATTGCTCTTTGGACATAGTTCCATATTGCTCTCCAGAAAGCTTAGATCCATTCACAACTCCACCAGCAATGCATCAATGTCTCAATCCTACCCCAACCTCTCCAACATGGCTCATCTTCCTTTTTTCTCATCTGGGCTAATCTAATAGGTATGAGATGATGCCTCATTGTTGTTTTAATTTGCATTTCTCTAATTAATAGTGATTTGAAACATTTTTTCAAATGCTTATATATAACTTTAATTTATTCATTTGAAAAATGTTTCATATCCTTTGACTATAAATTGGGGAAAATTTGTGAACTTATAAATTTGATGCATTTCACTATATATCTTAGAAATGAGACCTTTTTCATAACTCCTGTTTGTGAAGATTGTTTCCCAGTTTTCTGCTTTTCTTCTGATTTTGGCAGCATTGATTTTATTAGTGCCAAAATCTTTTAATTTAATATAGCCCAAATCATTTACTTTTCAGTTTATAATATGCTCTAAGTCTTGTTTAGTCATATATTTATAACTTTTCCATTAATTAAATAGAATATATATTGGTCTATTGATTTATCTATGATATCATTCTTTATGTCTCAATCCTGCATCCATTTAGATGGATACCAATCAAAGTTCCAAAAAACTTACTATAATGAGTTAGAAAAAATTGTGAGTAAATTCATTTGGAGAAATAAAAAGTCAAGAATTTCCATGGATTTAGTGAAAAAATGTGCAAAAGAAGAAGACTTAGCCTTACCAGATCTAAAATTATATTACAAAGCATCAGTCTATCAAAATTGTCTGATATTGGCTAAGAAATAGAATGGTGGTTCAGTGGAATTGACTAGGTGAAACAGCAGGAAATGATTATAGTAATCTGGTCTTTGATAAACCCAAAGAGTCCAGCTATTGGGATAAAAACTCTCTCTTCATTAAAAGCTGTTGGGAACATTGGAAATTAGTGTGGTAGAAACTTGCATTACTCTACTTCTTAAGCAGTACCAGGCAATTTTGATGGCTGCTGATTTATAGAATAGTTTTAGATCTGGTAGAGATAGACCAACTCCCTTTATGTATTTTTTATCTGTTGCCTTGCTATTCTTGCCATTTTGCTGTTTTGTTACTAATTTTCCTAGCTAAGTAAAGTAGTTTTTTGGTAGTTTCATTGGTATGAATAAGTAATTTAATTTGGGAAGAATTGTCATTTTTAACATATTACCTTGACCTAAACATGAGCATTTGATATTTTTCCAATTATTTCGATCTGACTTTATTTAGGTGAGGAGGGCTTTATAATGATGTTCATACAGTTTCTGAGTTTTTTTGGGAGGTAGATTCTCAGGTATTTAATGTTGTCTACAGCTATTTTAAAATAAGTTTCTCTTTCTATTTTTTGATCTTAGGCTTTGTTGTTCATATATAGAAATGCTGATGATTTATATGGGTTTATTTTATATCCTGCTACTTTGCCAAGTTTGTTAATTGATTCAAGGAATTTTTATATGATGTTTTTTCGGTTCTTTAGGTATACCATCATATCTGCAAAAAGTGAACGTTTTGCTTCCTCATTGGCAATTCTGATTCCTTCAATTTCTTTTTTCTTCTCTTATTGGTACTGCTAGTATTTTTAATACTTCATTGAATAGTAATGGTTATAATGAGCAACATTGGTTCACCACTGAATTTAGTGGAAATATTCTGAGTTTATTACCATTAAATATAATATTTGATTATGGTTTTTATTACTTTAAGGAAAACTCCATTTATTCCTAAACTTTCCAGTATTATTAATAGGAATGGATGCTGTATTTTATCAAAGGCTTTTTCAGGATCGATTGAGATAATCATGATTTCTGTTGATTTTACTATTGATATGCTTAAATATGTTAAGCGTTTCCCTAATGTTGAGCCATTTCTGCCAATCTAGTAAAAATCCAAACTGATCATGGTGTGTTATCCTTATAATAACTATCTACAGTTTCATTACTAAAATTTTATTTAATATTTTTGCATTAATGTTCATTAGGGAAATTGGTGTATAATTTTGTTTGTCTCTTGTGGTTCTTACTGGATTAGTTATGAGCACCATGTTGGTGTCATAAAAGGAGTATGGCAGAACTCCTATTTTTTAAAATAGTTTATGAAGAATAGGAATGAACTGTTCCTTAAATGGTTGGGTGAATTCCATTGTAAATCCATCTGGACATGGAGACTTTTTCTTAGAGAGTTTATTGATAATTTCTTTTTTTCTGAAATAGAGTTATTTAAGTAATTAGTTCCTCTTTTGTTAATCTGGGCAGTTTGTATTTTTATAAATATACAGCCATTTCACTCAAGCTGTCCAATGTTTTGGCATATAGTTTGGCAAAGTAACAATGAATTATCTCTTTCATTGCTTCTTCATTAGTGGTTATTTCACCCTTAAAATTTTAGATGCTGGTCATTTCTTTCTCTTCTTTTTTTTATCAGCTTAACCAGAGGTTTGTCTATTTTATTGACATTTTCATAAAACCAACTTGGTTTTATTTTTGAGATCAATGGTTTTCTTACTTTTCATTTTATTAATCTATCCCTTTATTTTCACAATTTCTAATTTGGTTTTTAATTGGGGATGTTTAATTTTTTCTTTTTCTAGACGTTTGAGTTGCATACCCAATTCATTGATCTCCTCTTTCTCTATTTTATTCATATAGGAATTTAGAGATATAAAGTTTCCTTTCACAACTGCCTTGGCTGCATCCCATAAATTTTGGTATGATGTCTCATTATTATAATTTTCTTTCTTGGATATAATTATTAATTACTCCTATTATTGGCTGTTTGATCCAGTCATTATTTATGAGAGTTAGTTAATTTCCAATTAATTCTTGTTTTATCTTTCCCTGACACTTTATGACATGTAATTTTTATTGCATCATGGTCTGAGAAGTGTGTCTGCCTTTCTGCATTTGACTATCAGTTATTTTGTGTCCTAGTACATAGTCAATTTTGGTGTTAGGTGCTATGTATTGATGAGAAAATGTTTAGTCTTTCTATACCGATTAACTTTTCTCCAGAGGTTTATCATATCTGAGTTTTCTAAGATTTCATTCATCTTCTTAACTTCATTCTTGTTTTTGTTGTTTTTGTTGTTAGATTTATGTAGTATTGAGAGAGGGAGATTGAGATCTCCAATTATTAAAGTTTTGCTCTCTGTTTCTCCTTTCACTCAACTTTTCCTCTAGGAATCTGGATGCTATACTAAATGCATACATGTTCAATAATGATATAGTTCCAATTCCAGTGGTATCTTTTAAGAAAATGCAGGTTCCTTCCTTACCCCATTTAATGAGATTGATTTTTGCTTTTACTTTGAGAGTAGGATCACTATCCCAGGGTTTTTTTTTTACTTCAGCTTAGGCATAATATGTTTTGCTCCAACCTTTTACCATTATTCTATATGCCTCTCTGTGCTTCAAATGTGTTTCTTGTAAACAACATATTGTAGATTCTGGTTTTAATGAATTATGCTATTCATTTACATTTTATGTTACTTCATTCTATTTACATTTACAGTTAAGATTACTAATTCTATATTTCCTTCCTTGCTATCTTTATATTTGTCTCTTTCCTTTTCTCTTATTTCTCCTCAACAAAATTTTACTAACTTTCTCCTTTGATCTTTTTCTTAAAAAATTAACTTTCAGTTTGTTTCCACTTTTCCCTTCCCTTCCCTTCCCTTCTATCACTCCCTTCTTCTCTTCTCTTTTCCTGTTCCCAGTCCTGCCCCCCACTTCCTTGTAGATTAAGTTAGATTTTTAAACTCAAGTGGGAATGTATCTTATTTCATCTCTTGGCTATACATCTGTTGTATAGAATTTACTATGTATTCCCATTCTCCCTTCTTTCCCTTTAAAATTATAAATATTTGTGCCTCTGCCCTTGCTGCTTTAATATTATTAATCAGGTATCATCAATAACAGTTCAGTTGTTTGCTTGAAAAGGTCCTATTGCTATCAAGATATCATCACATATTGTTTACTTGGTTCCTTGACAAGCAGCATTGACTCAAATTGCATACAATTAGAATTATATTCATTTTTTACCTTACCCTCGTTCCAAGTATTTTTCAAGTACACACAATATACCTCACAAGCCACAGTGTCGCCCAAAGCCATATCATTTCTTGAACTATTTGTTTCTTTTCCCCTGGCCTATTTTCTTTGGTACTTTACCTCCTCACCTAGTCTACTTAACACCTTGTTAGGTGAACCAAGGCCTTTTGTGTCTGGTATTTTACCCTCCCCTTCCCATCCAAGGGACTTGTTAAGTGAAGCATTATTAATTTAAACCTTAATCCTATTAACTGAAGGAATCATGAAGATCTCTAAGTACTGGGAGACTGAAGATTTTACTGCAGAACTTAATAAATGATTGTAACAGAGACTCTGTCTCAGGTCCTCATAGTTTTTATTGCTCTATTAGACAAGATGCTTAGCACCTTGTGATTAAAGTGAATCAATGTATGAGCTACTTAAGCGAAAATTTACACTCTTGCTTTTTTCAGGGCTTTTTGTCTTAGACATAGTAATGTTGTCTTGGACCTCTTCAACTGAGAGACAAGACCCAATTAAACTAATATCCTTTAGGTTTATTCTCTTCAATTATAGTCTAGCCTCTAATTATCCTTAGAGAAGTAAAGTTCTAATGAGTTAGAATTATTATATCTTCCCTTTTAGGGACCAACATTTTTTTTAAACAGTTGTTTTTTCAGTCTCCTTTTTCATTTACCTTTTTTTTTAATATAACCCTTCAGTCAGGTATTTGGCAATTGAATTCCCTGTTCAGTTCTGGTCTTTGTGTCAGGAAGTTCTGGAAGACCTTTATTTCATTTAATATCTACCTTTTCCCCTGACACAATATATGCTGAATTTTGCAGGGTAATACATTCTGGGTTGTATTCTCTCTGAAATATGCTATTCCAGATTTTCCTATACTTCAATGTTGAGGCTGATAGGTCCTTGATAGGTCTGATTTTGTTCTCTTTGTATTTGAAATATTTTCTTTTCTGTTTGCAATATTCTCTCTTTTATTTGATGGTGGAATTTGGCTATTAACAGACCTTGGAGTTTTTATTATCCTGGGGTCTCTTTCTAGAGGGTTCTATGGATTCTTTCAATTGTTATATTGTTATTTTGTTCTAGTGGATTGGGATAGTTTTCCCTCATAATTTCTTGCATGATGTTTTCCAGGTTGTTTTGTTGGTCCAGGCTTTCTAGTAGTCCATTGATTTGTAGATTGTCTCTTCTGGATCTGTTTTCCAGGTTATTTATTTCTGAAGAAGGTATTTTACATTTTCTTCAAGTTTTTCAGCCTTTTCATTTTGGTTGATGTGTGAGGGGCAAAAATGCTGACTTTTCAGAAACATAGTTTCTAAATTAGTTTAAGCCATAGGCCTCAGTTTCTATTTCTCAAGAATCAGGTGAACTTGATGACCTGGATCTCTGGCTAGAAAATTCATGTCACCCTAACCATATAAGGTATAAATAAAGACTAACTTTCCTGGGAAAGCTTAGTTATACTCCCCTTCTCTTTGGACCATCAAGTTTCACTAATTGTTGTAAGGTTCAGCAGAAAAGAGGAGGGGGAATAGGTTGTGGTTTTTGTGGGGGGGTGGGTTTTAACCCTGCTTCAGCTTCTGTAATTCGGCTTTTCCTGATCTATCTCTTTCTCTCTCATAGAAAGTTAGGAACTGCCACACTTCTTGCAAGAACTGAATTAAATTTTATCTCTTTGCTGCCACTTTGAGAAGACTCCGAGTAGTCTGAGTTAGGGTTTCAATACCCCACACAGTTTTGGGGGACTCTCTTCCAGGATAGTGGTTTTAGGGAGAGATGACCCCTGACTCAACTCAAGGGAAGGCACCTGTTGATTGTTTTACTCCAACAGTCCTTGATGCTGGGCATGGAGTCTCCCCCCCCCCCCACTCCCCAGACAACAGACCCAAAGTGGAGTAACTCAGAGGAAGCAAAGAGCAGCAACAGATCTGAAAAATTTTCCCAAAGGAAACCTGGCCAGTGGAGTTGCAGTAAGGTAATTTATATTTCCCAAAGGGGAAGTTGATTCATCAGAATGCCAAATACTCTAGGGTGACTGCTGGTGGGCAGGTGACCCCCAATTTGAGCCTAGTAGAGTGAGAGACTAGGATAATTTGTTGAGTCACAGACTCAGAGGGGGCTGGTGACAGACCTCACACTAAATTATGGGGAAGGAATAATCTAAAGGACAAGTTACAACAGAAGATCAGGAAATACCCAAAGATAGTCCATTAGGCAGCTTGCTACAAGAATGGAATCAATTACCAAAATATGGAGACAAGAATAAGAAAAAGATGATAAAGTATTGTTGTTTTATATGGGAGGATAAAGATATAGGTGGTAGAGTAATTTGGCCCAAATATGACTCCACCAAGGAATGGGTATGTCTGAGTATGAATATATTTGTGAATAACAGGGACCCATCAAAACCTGAGGAGTTGCTATATGCAGTTCTCTGGCTCCCAGATACCTAGTTATTTATAAGTAAAACACAGAAGGAGAAAAAAGAGGAAGCAGAGGTCATATCCCACCCATGGAATCCCCTCCTGAATCTCCCTCCACCCTATGTTTCTTCACGATTGGGTGCATCAGCCCCAATGAGACATCAACCCCCCCCCTTCTTCCTCTACCCCTTTTAACATAAAACAAAACCCTCTGATAGACATGGGGGACACCCCACCCTTAAAATAAACATCATCATTTAAGTAGAGAATTAAAATAGCTAAAGAGGGACTTAGAGAACTATCCATTTCCTGATTTAGAGTCTCTCAGGGCCAAGTTATACCCCATCAAGGAAGTACCTTTTGGACAGGGAGTGGTTAGGTTTATGAATGCTCCTATGACTGGGGCAGAAGTAAGGAATTTTAAGAAAGAATTAAAGTCCCTAATGGAAGATCCCATGGGACTAGCTGACCAGAAAGATCAATTTTTGGGACCTAGTCTATATACCTGGGGAGAACTCATGCATATTATGAATATGTTATTCACTTCACAAGAAAAAAAAACATGATCAGGGCAGCTGCTATGCTAGAATGGGACTGTCACCACCCCCCAAAGATTAGGACAGCAAAGCACGCCCCTGGGGAAGACAAGTTTCCTATCCAGGATCCCCACTGGGACAACAACAACCTAGTGCATCAAGCCCATATGCAGGATTTAAGGGAATTAATAATAATTGGAATTAAGAATGTGGTCCCAAAGACCCAAAATTTAAAGAAAGCCTTTGAGATTAATCAAACTAAAGATGAGTCCCCATCAACATTTTTAGAGAGACTAAAGGCAGGGATCCAGAAATATTCAGGGATAGATCCCTATAATCCGGAAGGGGAAAATATGCTGAAGATTCATTTTGCAACCAATGCCTGGCTGGACATAGCTAGGAACTTATAGAAGATAGACTTATGGAATGAAGAGCCCCTTGGAACCCTCTTGAAGGAAGCTACTAAAGTTTTTATTAGAAGGGATGATGAAAAACATAAATGGACAGCTAATATTTTTATGCAAGTCATGAGACAGGGGCAGTCTAATGGATCTGATAGACGATCTCAGGACAAACACAGCAGGGCAACCAGAAGGGGAAAAACTGAGGGATTCTGGAAAACAGGAATAGGAGCCAGGGCACCTTTTACCTGTTGGACTTGTGGAAAGGTGGGACATATTTCTAGACATTGCCCAAAACAGAAAGAGGACCAGCAGGTGTGTACCCTTATGGAATTTGAGGACTAGGGGTGTCGGGGGCTCACAAAAGAATCCCACCCTGAGCCCTTGATAGATTTAAGGGTGGGACCGATGAGAGAGACTATGAATTTTTTGATTGATACAGGAGCAACCAGAGCTACTACCAAATTACCTCCAGGAACTGAACTCACATCAGAAATAGTCATAATATCGGGAGTAAAGGAGAAAATATCTCCATTCATATGACTAAAATTGTAGAACTAGAGTACAAAGACACAAAATCCCTGCAGAAATTTTTATTATGTCCTGAGGCAGGGACAAATCTATTAGGAAAGGAATCATATAACAAAATTATCAATTGGATTAGTCCCACAGGGATCTTCAATGTTCCCCATTACAATCTTTTAAATAACAGAACAGGAAGAGAAATAAATAAATACACAAGTTTGGGCTAGTCACACCAATCCTGGAAAAATTGACATTGCTCCCATCAAAATTCAGTTAAAGGTACCAGGCAATGTGATATGGGTCCAACAATATCTTATTTCTTTGAAAGGAAGAAGGGGACTGACACTAGTGATAAAAATACTCTTGGAAACTAGATTGATAGAACCCTGTATGTTGCCGTATAACAGTCCAAATCTTCCCATAAGATAAAAAGGCCGGGAATTACTGGATAGTCCAGGATTTAAGAGAAATTAACAAAATACTTCTACTCTCCTATCTGGTGGTCCCTGACCCCTATACTGTCATGGGACAGATTGCAGGAGATGACTCTTGGTTCAGTGTAATTGATTTGGAGCTGCCCCTTAGATGAAGGAAGTAGAAATATTTTTGCATTTGAATGGGAAGACCCAGATCCTGGTAGAAAACAACAATATAGATAGTGCGTACTCCCACAAGGGTATACAGAGTCCCCAAATTTATTTGGACAAGTGTTGGAAGAAGTTAAGGAAGGATTTTCTAAACCCAAAGGTATTACTATCATCCATTATGTTGATGATCTCTTGTTGATTGGTAATGGAAGAAAAAAAGTAGGTCAGGCCCCTGTTGAGTTATTGAATTATTTGGGACAGAAGGGACCTAGAGTGTCCCAGGAAAAGTTGCAATTTGCTGAAAGAGAGGTAAAATATCTAGGACATCTTATAAGTGAAGGAAGAAAGAAAATAGTTGAAGAAATGATACACACTCCTAGGCCTGAGAATAAAGAGGCTTTGAGAAAAATTTTTAGGACTAGTGGGGTACTGTAGGAGCTGCATTAATTCCTCTGTGTCCCTGATAAAACCACTATATGAACATTTGTTGACAGAAAGACAAGATAGGATACTGTGGGATTCACAAAGTGAAGAGAATTTTAAGAAATTAAAGACTATTTCGACATCTGCCCCAGTTCTGTTGCTGCTCTCCCCTGAAAATCCATTCCACTTATTTGTGAATTCAGAGAAAGAAGTAGCTCTGGGGGTATTAGCACAAATAAGAGGAGGGCAGTGACACCCAGTGGCCTTTTTATCAAAGCTTTTGGATCCAGTAGTAAAAGGTTGGCTGGCCTGCATACAGGCTGTGGCAACCACTGCACTCCTAGCAAAGGAAAGTAGAAAAATTACCTTTGGAGGAGGTTTTATTGTGAGTGTACCACATCAGGTGAGGACAATTTTGAACTAAAAAGCTGGCAGGTGGTTAGACTCTTACATATTAAAATATGAGACAATTCTCCTAGAAAGGGATGATTTAATATTAACTCAGAATCATAACCAGAATCCAGCTGAGTTTCTGTCTGCTTCCCCCAAGGATTCTCAGCTATTAGAACACAGTTGTTTGGAAGTTGTGAATTTTCAGACTAAGGTGAGAGAGAACTTACAGGAATCAGCCATTCAGGGGGAGGAGATATTGGTTTGTAGATGGATACTCAAGGGTGGTGGAATGAAAAAGATTTAATGGATATGCTATAATAGATGAGAATAAAAATACAGTTGTTCAAGCGGAAGAACTTCCAAAATGATGGTCTGCTCAGACTTGTGAACTGTATGCACTGAACCAGGCATTAAAAGAATTGCAAAACAAAGGAGGGACTATCTATACTGATTGCAAATATGCTTGGGGAGTGGTACACATATTTGGGAAAACATGGGAAGAAAGAGGAATGATAAATAGTAAAGATAATGATTTGACCCATGATGCGCTAATAAGAGAAGTTTTAAATAATTTGCTTAAACCCCCTATTATTGCAGTAGTACATGTCAAAGAACATCAATCAGGGAGTTCATTTGAAGCTAGAGGTAATCGCCTTGCCAATGAGACAATCTGAGCAGCTGGAGAAGGAAAGTTTGAAGCACCAAAAGGGATGTTATTACTAATACAAAAGATCCCTTCATACATCTCTCCACCATCCTTTACCAGTAAGGAAAAGCAGAAAATGTTGGACCTGGGGGTTAAGTATGATGAGGGGCATTAGCATTTGCCATATGGATGGGAAGTGCTGAACAAAGCAAGTATGAGGCAAGTCTTGCAGACTTTACATCAAGACAGTCACTGGGGAGTCCATAATCTGTGTGATGTGGTTTTAGCCAAGTATGCATCTACTGGCCTCCATACAATAGCTAGGCAATTAGTAGATGGGTGTTTCATTTGTCAAAGGACAAACAGGGCTTCCCAGTGCTGAAAGCTGGCAGGGGGATGGCCTCCAGGAATTCAACCCTTTCAAAGCATACAGATAGACTTTACTGAGCTGCCTCCTGTTGGCCGCCTCAAATACTTGTTGGTCATAGTAGACCATTTGACCTCCTGAGTAGAGGCCTTCCCTCTTTCAAGGGCAACTGCCCCCATGGTCAGCAAGATTCTGCTAGAACAAGTTATTCCTCAGTATGGTATGGTGGAAAGGATTGATTCAGATCAAGAGACACACTTTACCTCCAAGGTTCTCCAGTAGCTGGCTAAAGACTTGGAAATTTCCTGGGAACTATATACTCCTTGGCATCTGCCCTCCTTTGGCAAGGTGGAAAGAATGAATCAGGAAATTAAGAGACAGTTAACAAAATTGTCTCTTGAGAAACAATTACCTTGGACCAAATGCCTGCCCATTGTATTGTTAAAGAGGAGGACAAAGCCTAGAAGGGAAATCAGGTTATCTCCTTATGAAAATCTCATTTCTCAGCCCAATTGAACAATGGAATCTTAGTTTAGATAATAAGGATAAGTTTGCCAGAGAATACATAAAGGTACTGACCCAACATATGAAAGACAGTCAACTTGTGCACAGACTTATTGTACAGACTCCTCCTTTAGGATTTGCAGTCCACAAATTTGATCCAGGAGATTGGGTATTGATCCAGATATGGAAGGAGGAGAAGTTGATTCCAAATTGTGAAGGACCATCCCAGATTCTCCTGACCTCAGACACTGCCATGCAGATGCAGGAGCAAGATTGGACCCACACTACCAGAGTAAAAAGATTTGTGAATCCACCAAAAGAATGGACTGTGGACTCTTGAATTGAAACTGAATTTTAAGCAATTATAGGAGTAATGGACTCTCTAACACCTTGTCTAGGAGGTGGAGGATTCTTGATATTCTCTCCTTTGTTCTAATTTTGTTATCACTCCTTTGCTTCCTAGCTGGTATAATTGTATATAATATAAGGAATTTCCACATGGGACCCACTCCTGGGTGTAATTACAATGTCACTCCCTGAGGTTGGCCCCCTGTCCTTTCTAGGCTCTGGTCAAGACTACAATTCTACAGAAATGTGCCTTAGATATCATGTTCTGAGAGTGTCCCTCTTAAATTTTAGCCTATTGTTATATCAGGCTTCAGATTTAGACATTTTCCTTGAAGAGGAAAACACTTTTCAGAACTTAATTCAAACTATTGCTAATACTTTCAATATAACTAACTGTTGAATTTGTGGGGGACCTCAAGGAGTGAGCATGTGGCCATAGGTGCAGGTTCTACTTGAACCTGTTTGGTTATTGAGTAAAAAGTGCTTAGTACACAGTGGAACTGGATTTTGGAATGAGAAGGAAGAACACTAATGACCACTGGCAGAATCCATGACAGGGAGAAATTGCCTTAATCAAACTGGGAAGGGACTTGACTTAGGACAAAGTAGTTGCAGGTGGTCTTTCTCTGTTAAGGTTGACAATGTACAATTAGGGCCAAATTGTGGGAAGTATTAGGACCGTTGAATTAAGACCCATTTACAGTGTAATGATGGCACCTGGGTTAGATGTCATACTGACAAAATGGATGAGAATCATTGCCAATATATACTCAGTGGAGTGGGAAAGGGTAAAGGCGACCTATCCATAGCAGAAAGTAAAAAGTATAATCAGAATAATGGTCCCCTGATTACTCAGCTCTAAAGTTGGAGATGGGTAAACAACATTGGATGGGAAGGGTTCTTTATTACTTTTTGGAGTGCCCAAAATAGGGGTGGAGAACCTTGCATTGAGAGATGTAGCTGGGAGGAAGGGCCATAATTGTGGAAATGCCAGTACAAAAATGATGAGCAGATGAAGTATGACAGAGGCCCACTAGGGATCAGGATATGCAGTATTACCCTGTAACAGGGTATAATCAGACCAGGATTTTCCAGAAAAAGAATCCAGCCCTAAAAGGTCATTATTGGGTATGTGGACAAACAGCCTATACACACCTCCCAATAAATTGGACAGAGAGCTGCTATATAGGAGTAATGAGACAGAAATTCTTTTTCCTCCCAGATCAAATAGGAAGTTCTTTAGGTATTCAACTAAATGATATCACAGAAAACCAGAAACAGAATATAGAAACTTCTCAAATGACGACTGGAGATGCTAATGGTTGGGGGAAGGCCTGGCCCTCACAAAGGTTAATTAAGGAATATGGTCTTGCTATGTGGGCACAAGATGAGAGCTGGGGAAAGAGGACACCAATCTATATGTTAAATAGAATCATTAGACTCCAGGCTGTAGTGGAAATTATAACTAATCAAATGGCAAAGGCACTAGACTTATTGGCAGAGGAGATCACTCAAATTGGGGAAGCAGTACCACAGCACAGATTAGTGTTATATTATCTATTATCTGAGCAAGGGGGTGTTTGTGGAAAATTGAATTTGTCCACTTGTTTTATGAAAATTGATGACAATGGAAAATTGGTGAAGAATATCACCACAGAAATTAGAAAAATAGCCCATGTCCCTGTCCAGACTTGGTTTGGAGGGAGCTGGTGGCATCAATTAGTGTTGTATGGACTTCTAATATTAAGAGTCTTGATAATCCTCCCTGCTTGTATACCATGCATGATACAGTTGGTTATTAGTACAGTTCATAAAATCCTCCCTCAAATACTTTTGACTGGACCAAGCTTGAATGCTGATGTTAAGGAGAGAAGGTTGGACTCCTGTGAGCTGAGATAATGGAGACGAAGAAATTGAACCCCATTGTGAGGAGTTATGACAAAATTTCAAGCAGAACAGGGGATAGAATGTGTAAAAAGTCAACAGAGAATATAATAAATAAGAGGAGGGATTGTGAGGGACAAAAATGCTGACTTTTCAGAAACATAGTGTTAAATTAGTTTAAGCCGTAGGCCTAAATTTCTATTTCTCAAGAATCAGGTGAGCCTGCCTAACCATATACGATGTAAACAAAGACTAACTTTCCTGGGAAAGCTTAGGTATATTCCCCTTCTCTTCTGACTATCAAGTTTGACCAGTTGTTGTAAGGGTTGGCAGAAAAGAGGATGGGCAATGGGTTGTGGTTTTTGCAATTTTTTTTAACCCTGCTTCAGCTTCTGTAAGTTGGCTTTTTCCAATATCTCTCTCTCTTAGCGAGTTAGGAACTGCCCCACTTCTTGCAAGAACCTAATTAAAATTTTAACTCTTTGCTGCTACTTTGAGAGGACTCTGAGTAGTCATTTTGGGTTAGGGTTTCAATACCCGGGACAGATGGAATCCTGTAGTCTTGTAAGATTCATCAGTTTCTAGCTCTCCAATTCTAATTTTTAGCTTTATTTTCTTCAAGTACCTTTTGTGTTTCCTTTTTAAAGGTGTTGAATTCTCTGGTCAATTTTTCACAATTTTCCTGTGTGACTTCTATTTCTTTTTTTTTCCATTTTTCTTCTTCTCTTCTTTGGCTTTCCAGTTTACAGACTGTTTTGATACTTCTCCTTTGAGTGGTTTTTCACTGCTTTATTCTTCAAATATGGCATTTGCTATAATTTTTACCTGTGAAATAGTTTTTGATAGAGACCATTCTTTTATCATTTTTTGCTCATTTTGGTTGTTGTAGTTCTGTTCCTGTGGTATATGGAGCATAGATCTAAGGTTTTATTTTTCTGGAGTTTCAGTCTGATCCCTGGCTTGCAGTTAGCCAAGATGTTGCCTATGTAGTCCAGGCCTTGCCTTTGCAGAGGCTTCCCGCCACCCCCCTCCTTTATGTCTAGTTTCTGACTTAAAAGAAGATGGTTCCCAACACAGTCTTGTCTTTTACCCCATGCTTTCAGGGTTTAGACTTTGTTTGGGGTTGGGTTCCTCAGTGCTTTTCTGCCATTCAGCTTTTGGGACTTCTGTTAGTATTAAGTTGTCGGGACCTGGATTGCACTGTGGCTAAAAGCCTCCTGTTGGCTTTTCTTGCTCTCCTGCCTCCTGGACTTTTCTTCCTCCTTTCCCCCCAAAGGGACAGACCTTCATTGAAGATCCTCTACAATGTCTGCAGTTGAAATCTTCTTTGAATATTCTTTTTTTCTTGGTGGGATCTGTAGTGTGAGTGTCAAAGTAGAGGCTTCATTTACCTTTGATAGGGAAAGGCTCCTAGAGCTTATAAGCTTTGGGCCACAATCTTGGCTCCTCCCTGGAAGTCAGAGAGTAATCACTTATAATTTGTAAGCAATTTCCTTCTAGCCCTATACATTTAGTGATAGGGAGGAAAAGAAGAGTTGTTATTAATGTTTGAGAAAAGGATGCTTCAACATTTCAATAATATAGAATTTCTTCATAATGTTTATTCCTTGCACTGATACATTCTGTATGTTTCAAAAGTCTTAGTGTGCTTTATCATTTAAAAATGCATTGAGAGGAGAACCAGAAGAACATTATATACACTAACAGCAACTTTGGAACAATGATGGACTTGTTCATTTCAGCAGTACAATAATCAGACAATTCTAAAAGACTGGTGATGGAAAATACCTTCCGTATTCAGAGACATAGAGTTTAAATGCAACCAAAGCATGCTTATCTTCAACTTTTAAAAATTGATTTATACATTTCCTTTTTTATTTCATTTGGATTTGATTCTTTTTTCACAACATGATTAATTTGTATCTATGTTTTGCATTAATATATATGTAGAGCCTATATTAGATTGCTTTCTGTCAGGAGGAAGCGATAGAAAAAAGTGTAAAACTCAAAACCTTGAAAAAAAAATGATTACTGAAATTACCAAAAAATGTAGTTGGAAAAATAAGCAAATATTTATTTTTTTAAAGTGCACTGAGTTTTGGGACATCCCATTTTGTAGCATGTTTATGGATTAGTAAATATTCCTTAAGATTTGTTGTAGTAAAACAAACAAATTCAGTCACTGTTGTCAAACCTAGTGATGAATTTCGATAAAGTTATGAAGGGTTAGTATCCAAGAGTAGACACATTTTTTTTTAGTTTTTAGAAGGCAAATGGGATTAAATGGCTTGCCCAAGTCCACACAGCTAGGTAATTATTATGTATCTGAGGCCAGATTTGAGCTCAGGTACTCCTGACTCCAGGGCTGGTGGTCTATCCACTGTGCCACCTAGCCACCCCGAGTAGACACATTTCAATTAAAAACAGTGTTTCTATTTATAGGAAAGAGTATAGAAATTTTTGTGGGAGTCATATTTCAGGCCACTTAAGTATGAGGATTGGTAACTGAGATTTTTACAAAATTTGAATCTTGTATTATAATTTCATAGAAATAAATATTGTCTAATAATAATTAGCAGCATAAGCATTGAACAAAGAAACTTCAAGAAAAAAATTACAATGTGAATTCCCAGTATCTCTTCCTTCTAGAATTTATGCAATAAATCAGTTAAAAATAAAATAATCCTTAAGTTACTTAATGACTTCAAATCCTTCTGCTGCTACCAATGATATATTTTAAATTTCTTTATTAGTTTGGAAATTATACTGCATTTCTCCAAAATCAAATTTGCTGCTAATTAACCTATTTTTCATAAATATATGTTAAATTGTATTTGATATTTCAGGAAATTTTTGGAAAAGCATTACTGAAGTCATCACTGAATTGGTAGTAAAACCCAAGGGGACTCATATTAATTCATTTATACAATATCCCATTTCAAACTGGAATCAACACTATCTTTCATTTTTACTTTGAACTATAAAGTAAATTACTGATGAAAAGATTTATCCAATTACTAAGAGCAAAGGGCCTTTAACTTCCTTTAGATATACACTATCAAGTATTAAAATGACACTTTCCCCGGACACATCACTAGCACAATAGGGCCTTTTATTGATTTTCATATCATGTGCTTCAGTCTGTGAGCACTCTCTTGAGGACTTCACTTCCCAGAAGGAAAAAAAAAATATGCCTTTGCTACAATTGAATTCAGGTCTACTAATGCATCTCAAACTGGAGACAGTGTTATTTTAGGTCTTTTTCTCTGTAGTTGATGTGTCTACACCTTGCTGATGCAGTGTGCTAATGGAATTTATGGTAACAGGTCAAAATACAAAAACAAAACAAAATAAAAATCAAATTGCTTAGCCTAAGAATCAATAAAAATGACACTAAACACTTTTTCTAGAGATTAAATATGCAATCAATGACATGTGATGAGTATTTTTAACCTTATACTAAATCTATGAATAGAGTCTGTAACATGTCAATTAAAAATACTATAAAGAAGAAAAAATGATCAATTACATTATTTGAGTTCTATCATCATCAGGGGAAAAAATGGAATCAAAGAAAACTTTTAACACCTACAATATGCTATGATGGAAACTTTTCAGTACATACCTCAAAAATAGAATCTATTTTATAATTATAGCCCTCTGCTAATAATCTAATTTAATTTAAATCCTATAAAATTTAGACATATTGAGAACAAAATAGTATTTTAACCTTATCTCTTGAAAAGTAGACATTTGATTATTCATATTGTCTCATGAGAAAAAGAAAGATCATACAGTTTGAAATTAAGTGTGAAAAAAGACCAGATAAGATAATCAGTTGCATTAGAAAGAAGAAAATGTCTGCTATTGATGATCTTTTCTCATTAAATACAGCCTCCTTTTTATTATCATCATTTTCTAACTTTCTGTTTCTTTGCTGAATACTATGATTTATATATTGAGATTGTTTTCTTTTAATTTTAGCACTTAGAGATATTTTAAAATGATTGTAAAATTACTATCTTTATTCAATAGAAATTTTAAAAAAATCATGATGGCAATAATATTATTTAACCATATTTTCAGTTTAATCTTTTGAGAATCACTTATTTTTACTAGTGCTAAATATCTTTTCTCAATTGCTCCTATCAGACTGGAGATATTTCCAGGATGGACCAGTTGACAGACTGTGTCTATTGTCTGAGACCAGTCAATAAATTTGGAGAATCTCATCACTAGATTGGCCACATTTTTTGGACCACAGAATTTTTGCTTTAATGGGGGGAAAAAACTACGCACACTGACAAAATGAGTTTCTTAATTTCTTTAATTTATTTTTTATCCATATGCACATGTATATTTTTAAGTTATAACCATTCTCACCCCCTCTCTTCAATGACAAAGTCAGATTAGTATTGTATATACTTATTTTTGTTAAACATGTTTACAGAGTAGTCATTAAGAATTAGGATTAAGGGAGGGAGATACATAGGAGATAAATTTTATAAAGTGTTCATCAGATTCTGAAGAGTTGTTTTTGTTATTTGTTTTATTTTGTTTATTCTTCCACCAGATGGGGATGACATTGTCCATAGCTGAACTAACAGAGTTATCCCAACTCTCTGAAATATTCAGAGAAATTGTTTCCATCAAGGTTCATTATTTCATAATGTTATTGTTGATGTGTACATTGTTCTCTTGATTCTGCTCCCTTGGATCAGCATCAGATCTTGTACCTCATTCTATGCTTCTCTAGATTACGATCATTTATAGTTTCCTATAGAACAATAAAATCCCATAATATACATGTATCAAAACTACTTTAACTATTCCCCCATTGAGGGGCAACCCCTTAAATTCCAATTCTTTGTCACTACAGAAAGAACTGCTATGAATATTTTGGAACATGTGGGACATTTTCCTTTTTTATATCTTTTTTTTTCTGGATATAGGCCTATTAGATTAGCCAAGATGAAAAAAAGGAAAGATTATTAATGTTGGAGAGGTGGTAGGAGGATTGGAACATCGATGCATTGTTGGTGGAGTTGTGGGTAGATCCAACCTTTCTGGAAAGAAATG
This sequence comes from Macrotis lagotis, assembly GCF_037893015.1. NCBI lineage: Eukaryota > Metazoa > Chordata > Mammalia > Peramelemorphia > Peramelidae > Macrotis > Macrotis lagotis. The sequence goes on from NC_133663.1 coordinate 217,444,774, forward strand.
TGAAACTATGCCCAAAGAGTGATGAAAGTGTTCATACCCTTTGACCCAGCAATTCCAATTCTAGGTCTATATCCAGAAGGAATTATAAAAAATTGGGAAAACCCTACATGTTCCAAAATATTCATAGAAGTCCTCTTTGAAGTGGCAAAGAATCAAAAATTGAGGGATTTCCCATCAGTTGGGGAATGATTAAGCAATTTATGGTCCATGAATATTGTGGAATAAGAAACCATAAATGGTCAGACTCTAGAGAAGCATGGAGTGACTTGACATCTGGTGCTGAGTGAAGGGAGTAGAACCATCAACAACATCATGATGAAATGAATATCCTTGATGGAAGCTACTCCTCTTGGCAATCCAGAAGTTTGGGACCACTGTATCTGCCTGGATATGGACTATATTATCCCCAAACAGAGGAAGGAAAAAAAGCAAAACAAAATACATGAAAAAAACCTTCCAAATCTAATGAACAAGTTATAAAAATTGTCTCTTATGTATTACTTTCCCTTAGTCCTAAATCCTCATGCCAAAATTTACTAATTTGTAAATGTGTTTAAAAAAAAATAAGTGTGTAAAATGATAACCTGACTTTTCCCTCCTGAGGGGAGGTGGTGGGAAGGGAGGGTGGAGGGAAATTTTGTAACTTGGAAATAGGCATGGATGTAATGGATGAAAATAAATGAATTGTTTTGAAAATAAATACATAGAATGACAAAGAAAAAATAAATGAATTTGGTAGCTTCTCAAAGGCTTTTTCAGCATCTATTCAGATAATCATATAATTTTTTCATGGTTGCATTTCCTAATTTTTTGAACTATGGAAAATCATTCATATTTATTTAAACATAAAAACATAAACATATGTTTAAACACATATTTTGTCAAATAAATCTATAAATGTAATTATTGCTAAAATCTCATTCTTTTAGACCAGTAATTCCTAATAGAAAATAAAATAATAAAAACAACAACAACACCAAATGTGATATTTTTTGTGATATATTTGGAATTTTCCTTTATCAACCATAAACATTCTTTCATCTAGCAATGTGTTAATAGTTCTTCAGAGGAAAAGATATAATTTTGAACTATACAGTCAATTGGATAAGAAAAATAAAATGGATACACTTACATATGGCATTTTAAAATTAATTGATTATTCCTTTTAATGTTATTAGTTGTGCTATTTGTAAGACTAATATTGAAATTCTAAGAATGAATAGTGTGAAATCAGAGTTCTTTAAAGGTTCTAACTTCACTTTTACAAAACAAAATAGTAGTATTTGTCACTAAAATAAAGGATCACTCTGAGAGAATTATATTTTTTACCAATGAACCCAAAGGGTCACTTAGATAATAATGACTTGTGGTGTAAAATTCTCTGTTTAGTATATTGGCACATACCTTCTACCTTAAATTTTAGAAAAATGTATCTTCTAGACTTTATATTACAGATTGTTTATATTAGGAATCACTTCAGTATTGGCATGCATCAAATGATCTGTTAGTTTGAATGAATTAATTTTAATCACTTCAAATTTTCAGAATTATTTCTTTTATTCAAGTGAAAAAGATGAATTAGAAATTTCCAGCCAAGATTGGAGAGAGAAGGCAGGCATTGTTTTAAGGTCTCAGGGCTGTCTTTCAGAACTAACATGAATCAAGTCTCTTAATAGATTATGGATCCACAAAACTCAGAAAACCTAGGAGAACATCCCTCAGGAAGTCCTGATAGAGGGGATTGGGGTGTGCTGGTGGCAGAAAGTAGAGACCCAGAGCAGTGGCAGTGGGATGAGCTGGGGGAAGTGTTTGCTGTGTGTGTGTAGCAGGTGGGAGAGCTCCAGCACAAGGGCCCAGACATATATCTGGTAAGCTCTATTGTTCTGTAAGACTGGGCTTCAAAGCAGCCTGTTGTGAGCAGAGTGCTGGTGTTTCCAGAATCTCCCCCTCCATTCCTGTGGAAGAACTTGATTTTATCCAGAACCTTATCCTAAGACTCAGATGTGAGGTACAGATTTCTCCCAGCATTGATTGCAGGTTAAATTGATTAACTGTCTAGCCCACATTGTGCAAGGTACTGCCACCCCAGACTTGGGAGTAGGCCACTAATCAACATCACAGACAATCCAGAGAAAGCTTACGGCATCCCTTATAGGCCACTCATGTGAGTAAGGTCTCTAGCAGTCTCATCATCAAAGGTCTTTGACCCAAACCTCTCCTAACCCAAGTCCATAGGAATAGGGCCTCAAATGAAGAAAGACCAGTGCAAAGCAAGGTCCTTTGAATGTTACCTTGAAAACAAGGATCCTAACTCAGAGAGGACTAGGACTTCAGAATAGAATATGAATTGCTCTCCATTCTAGAAAGGCTTCTTAGAAGAGATCATAAAGGAGTTTAAAAATCTATTGGAGATCAGCTAGGTGGCTAGACCACCAGCCCTTGAGTTAAGAGGACCTGAGTTCAAATTTAACCTCAGACACTTAATAACTAGATAGCTATGTGACCTTGGTAAGTCACTTAATCCCATTGCCTTGCCAAAAAGATCAGTTGGTAAAATTGGAAAATGGAAAGAGAAAACTGACATTATGTAAGAAAAAATTAACACTCTTAAAAAAGAAAATGAATCCTTTGAAAATACAATTTGAGGGGTGGCTAGGTGGCATAGTTTATAAAGCACCAGCCCTGGAGTCAGGAGTACTTGGGTTCAAATCTGGTCTCAGACACTTAATAATTACCTAGCTGTGTGGCCTTGGGCAAGCCACCTAACCCTGTTTGCCTTGCAAAAACCTAAAAAAAAAGAAAATCCAATTTGAAAAGAAGAAAATGAAAATAATTTTCTCAAAAACACAATCGGTCAAATTGAAAAAGACAACATCTACTTCAACAGTGGAATTGGCCAATTGGAAAAGGATATGCAAAACATAAATGAAAGAAACCTTTCTCTAACAAAACTGATTGGAATCTATAGAATCTAATGACTTCATGACACACCAAGAATCTTTTAAATAAAATTTTTAAAAAAGAAGAAAATGTAAAATATCTCATTGGCAAAATAAGAGACCTGCAAAAATAGATCCAGAAAAGACAAATTAAGAATCATAGGACTTCCTGGACACCCTGAAGAAAAAATGAAAGCCTGAATCCATTCTTCAGAATGTATAGGAGAATTGCTCTGATATCCTGGAACCAGAAGGCAAAATAGTCATTGAAAGAATACATTGCTTCCCTCCTGAAAGGGGTCCCAAAATAAAAACACTGAGAATTTTGAGGTAAAACCCCAGAACTTTCAGATCAAGAAGAAAATCCTGCAAATTGGTAGAAAGAAACAATTCAAATACTAAAGGACTACAGTCAGAATTACATGGGACTTGACTGTATCAAAATTGAGAGATTGAAAGGCCTGGAATATAATATTAAAGAGAGGAAGGAACCTTGGAATGCAGCCAAGAATTCACTATCTAGCAGAACTGATCTTTCCCTTCCACAGGAAAAGAAGGACATTCAATTAAAGAGGAGACATCCAACATTTTCTTATCAAAACATCATAGCTAAACAGAAATTTGGCTTCATGCCAAAGACTCAAGAGATATCTGAAAAGGTCAACAAGGGTAAAGGAAAAAAAAACATTATCCAATATGAAACTAGCTGGGAGGAAGATTGGCACAGTGGAGAATTGCAAGGGGAAATATACTTAGCCAGAAGTAATGAATACTAATGTCTTGTCAGTAATATATCCTTAAAAAAGGGGGAAAATAAAATGATGGGAGAAAGGGATAAATTGAATAGGATAAATGACATCATATGAAGAGGTGCAAAAGGACTCATTGCAGTAGAGGCAAAGAAGGGAGGAAGTGAGAAACACCTGAATCTTAATTTTAACAAATTTGAGTCAAAGAGTGATTGACACACATACTCAGTTGAGTTTAGAAACTTACCTTACCTTTCAAGTATTAAGAGGGGGAAGGAGGAGGGGAAGGAAAAGAGGAGCTTACAGAAGGAAGGGAATGAAGAAGGGATAAAAGGAAAAGGGAAAGAAAGGGGAAGGGGGTTGAAGAAAAGGGGAGCAAACCCCCTGAATGTGGTGGTATTCAGAAGCAAAATACAGGAAATTAGGGATAAGGTGTGAATAAAGGGGAAATGTAAAATGGAGGGAACATAGCATGGAAGGCAATAAAGAATTAGCAATTTTAACTTTGAATGTGAATGGAATGAACACACCTATAAAAAAATAAATGGATAGCAGAGTGAATTAAAAACCAGAATCCTACAAGATGCTGCTTACAAGAAATGCATTTGAAGTAAAGAGATGCATACAGAGTCAAGATTGTACAGTAGATACAGTACTGGCTTTGTAATCAGGAAAACAAACATTCAAATCCAGCCTCTGGCACTTACTAGCTATGTGATCTTGGTCAAGATACTTAACCCTGGTTGCCTCACAACCAGGGCCATCTCCAACTGTTCTGACTCAGATCTGAGCAGAAATAGAAAATTAAAAACCTCCAATTAAACATAACATTAGGAATTCTAAAAATATAAGGAGAAATTAATAAAATTGAAAGCATGAAAATTATTGAACTAAAAAGTAAAACCAAAAGTTGATTTTATGAAAAAAACAGTAAAGTAGATAAACCATTTATTAATTTGATTAAAAAAGAAAAAAACCTAAATTACTTGTATCAAAAATGACAAGGATAAATTCATCACCAATGAGGAATAAATTAAAGAGATACATCAGAAATATTTTGCTAAATTGCTAATAAATTTGATCATCTATGTAAAATGGATACAAATTTACAAAAATATAAATTTCCCAGGTTAAATGAAGAGTAGATTAAATACCTAAATAATCCCATCTCAAAAAAATAAATTCAACAAGCCATAAATGAAGTCCCAAAGAAAAAATCTCCAGGGCCAGATGGATTCACATTTTTATCAAATGTTCAAGGAACAAAGGGTTCCAATTCTATATAAACCATTTGGAATAATAGGTGAAGACATACATCTGCCTAATTTCATCTATGAAAGAAATATGATGCTGATGCTTAAACCAGGAAGAATCAAATCAGAAAAAAATGTATAGAACAATTTTCCTTATGAATATGGATGCAAAAATCTTAAATAAAATATAAGCAATAATGATTAGAGCAAGTTATTACTAGGATAACACATTATGACCAAGCAAGATTTATTTCAGAAAAGCAGCGTTGGTTCAAATTAGGGAATTTGTCAGGATAATTGACTATATCAATAACAAACTTATCAGAAATCATATGTTTATCTCAATACATGCTGAAAAAGCCTTTGGAAAAAATATAGCACCCATTCTACTAAAAACACTAGAGAGTGAGGGCATAAATGGATTTGTTCCTTAAAATGATAAGCACTATCTATCTGAAAACATCAACAAGTATTATGTGCAATGGGGATAAGCTAGGAACATTCTGAATAAGATCAGGGATGAAATAAAGATGACTTTTATTACCACTACTATTCAATATTGTATTAGAAATGCTAGCTTCACAATAAGAGATGAAAAATAAATTTAGGTAATAAGAATTGGGAGGGAAGAAAGAAAACTCTCACTCTTTGCACATGACATGATGATGATATACCTAGAGAACCCTAAAATGTCATCTAAAAAACTACTAGAAACAATTAGCAACTTTAGCAAAGTTACAAGATATAAAATAAATCCACATAAATCCACAGCGATTTTCTATATTACCAACAAGATACAGTAACAAGAGTTAGAAAGAGAAACCCCATTTAAAATAACTTCAAACAACAAAAAAAAAAATACTTGGGAGTGTGCTGTAAGACACTTTTCATACAAATAAAATCAAATAACAGGGCAAATATCAACTGCTCATGAGTAGTCTGAGCTAATATAACAAAAATGACCATATCCTAACTAAACTACTTGTTTAGTATCATACCAAAAACAGCTCAAAAAATTACTTTAATGAGCTAGAAAAAAATGCAGCTACATTCATACGGAGAAACAAAAAATCAAAATATCAAGGGATTTAATGAAAAAAATCCAAAATAAGGCAGTTTCACCTGAATAGATCTAAAATTTTATTATAAGACACTGACATCAAAATGGTTTGATACTGGCTAAGAATTAGAGTGGTGGATCAATGGAATAGATTATGTGGAAAAAAGACAGTAAGAAATGATTATAGTAACCTGCTGATTGATAAACCCAATTTGTTGACATAAATCCAAAGAGTCCAGCTTCCTGTGTAAGAACTCATTCCTTAATAAAAACTGCTGGAAAAACTGGAAGATTGTTTGTCAGAAACTAGGATTAGACCAACATCTCATATACTGTCCTTATACTATGACAGTAAGAAAATTGGAGCAATATTTAGACATAAAAGACTATATTATAAGCAAATAAGTAATAGTTTACTTGTCAGAACTATGGAAAGGGGAACAGTTCATGACAAAGAAAGTGATAGAGAACATTTTATATATTTATTTATTTTGTTTGCTTTTCAAGGCAGTGAGGTAAAGTGACTTGCCAAAGGTCACACAGCTAAGTAATTATTTCTTTCAACTTTTAAATTTTGAATTTTACAATTTTTCCCTTAATCTTGCTTCCCTTCCCCCACCCCACAGAAGAAATTCTATTAGTCTTTACATTGTTTCCATGGTATACATTGATCTAATTTGAATGTGATAACAGAGAAATTATATCCTTAAGGAAGAAAAACAAAGTATAAGAGATAGCAAAATTACATAATAAGATAATGTTTTTTTAATTAATTTAATTAAATTTAAATTAAATCTTTGGTCTTTGTTCAAACTCCACAAATCTTTCTCTGGTTACAGATACTATGCTCCATCTCAGATACCACAAAATGGTGCTTCACTGTTGCAGTGGTGAAATGAGCAAGTCCATTCAGTTTGATCATCATCCCTATGTTGCTGTTAGGGTGTATAATGTTCTGATTCTGCTCATCTCACTCAGCATTAGTTCATGCAAACCCTTCCAGTCTTCCCTGAATTCCTATCCCTCCTGGTTTCTAATAGAACAATAGTGTTCCATCACATACATATACCAAAGTTTATTAAACCAGTCCCCAACTGATGGGCATTCACTCAATTTCCAATTGTTTGCCACCACAAACATGGCTGCTATGAATATTTTTGTACAAGTGATGTTTTTACCCTTTTTCATCATCTCTTCAGGGTATAGACCCAGTAGTTGTATTGCTGGATAAAAGGGTATGCACATTTTTTGTTGCAATTTGGGTGAAATTCCAAATTGCTCTCCAGAGAGGTTGGAAGAGTTCACAGTTCCACCAACAATGTATTAGTGTCCCAGATTTCCCACATCCCCTTTCAACATTGAACATTTTCCTTTCTGTTCATATTGGCCAGCCTGAGAGGTGTGAGGTGGTACCTCAGAGATGTTTTAATTTGCATTTCTCTAATAAGTAGTGATTTAGAACAATTTTCCATATGACTATGGATTGCTTTGATTTCCTTATCTATAAATTGTCCTTGTATATCCTTTGACCATTTATCAATTATGGAATGGCTTGTTTTTTTAAAAAAAGAACCATTTCTCTGTATATTTTACAAATGAGTCCTTTTTCATAAATACTAGTTGTAAAAACTGTTTCCCAATTTACTATAGCCCTTTTGATCTTAATTACAGCGGTGTTGTTTATGCAAAAGCTATTTAATTTAATATAATCAAAATTATCTAGTTTGTTTTTGATGATGTTTTCCATCTCTTCCTCTTCCAACTGCTTCCCTTTCCAAAGATTTGAGAGGTAAACTACTCCTTGATCTCCTAGTATGCTTATAATACTGTTTTTTATCCTGTATCCATTTTGATCTTATCTTGGTATAGGGTGTGAGGTCTTGGTCTAATACAAGTTTCTGCCATACTGACTTCCAATTTTCCCAATAGTATTTATTGAAGAGTGAGTTTTTATCCCAATAGCTGGATTCTTTGGGTTTCTCATACAGTAGATTACTATAATCATTTCCTGCTATTGCACCTAGACTATTCTACTGATCCATCACTCTATGTCTTAGCCAATAACAGATAATTTTGATGACTGACACCTTATAATATAATTTTAAATGTAGTAGGGCTAAGCTACCTCCTTTTGTACCTTTATTCATTAAATACATGGAAATTCTCAACTTTTTATTTCTCCATATTAATTTACTTACAATTTTTTTCTAACTCATTAAAGTATTTTTTTTGGAATTTTGATTGGGAGGGAACTAAATAAGTAGTTTAATTTAGGTAAAATCGTCATTTTTATTATATTATCTATCTATGAGAAATTGGTATTGGCCCAGCTATTTAAATATGAGTTTATTTATGTGAGAAGTATTTTGTAATTGTTTTTGAAAAGATTCTGAGTCTGCCTTACAGTTAAGTAGTAATTAAATGTCTGATACCAGATTTAACTCAGGTCCTCCTGACTCCAGGACCCTTGCTCTGTCTACTATGCAACCTAGCTGCCCACTGATAAAGAATATTTTTAAAAAACCACTGGATTATTTTGATTACATCAAATTACAAAGTTTTTGCACAAACAAAACCACTCTAACCAAGATCAAAGAAATGCTTAAATTAGGAAACCAGTTTTACAACTAGTATTTCTGACAAAGGACTCATTTCTAAAATATATGGAGAACTGAGTCAAATTTGTAAAAAAAAAAAATAAACAAGCCATTCCCCAATTGTCAAGTGGTCAAAGGATATGCAAATCCAATTTTCACATAAAGAAATCAAAGTTATCTATAGTCATATGAACAATTGCTCTAAATTGCTACTGACTAGAGAAGCACAAATTAAAGCATCTTTGAGGTACCTTCTCACAGCTCTCAGACTTGCCAATATACCCAGAAAGGATAATGACCAATGTTGGAAGATATGCGTAGAATTTGGGACACTAATGAATTGGTGGTGCATTTGTAAACTGGACCAACCTTTCTGGAGAGCAATTTAGAATTACGCCCAAAGGGCAATAAAAATTGTGCATACTCTTTGATCCTGCACTACTGCTACTGGGTCTATATCCTGAAGAGATCATGAAAAAGGGTTAAAAATTCCATATGTACAAAAGTATTTATAAAAGCTCTGTTTGTAGTGGCAAAGAACTGGAAATCAAGGGGATGTCCATCAGTTTTGGAATGGCTGAACAAATTGTGATAAATGTATGTGATGGAACACTCAATAGTGTTTTTCTATTAGAAATCAGGAGGAATAGGATTTCAGAGATGTCTGGAAAAAACAAGCATGAGTTGATTTTGAGTGAGATGAGCAGAACCAGAGGCACAACGTATACCTTAACAAAAATATGACGTTATGATCAGCTTAGATGGACATGTTCACTCCATCAGTTCAATGATCAGGGATAATTTTAGCGGATCCATGGTAGAGAATGCCATCTGTATTCAGAAAAGAAATTATGAATTTGAAAAAAAGACCAAAGATTATTATCTTCAGTTTTGAAAAATATGTTTTAAATATTACATATAATATTTTCTTTCATTCTTATGTATATTTTCTTTCTCCTAACACAGTCAATTTTGATCTATGATTATCATGGAAACAAATGTAAAGAATATATCAAATTATCTTCTGTTGGGGAAAAAGGAGGAGGAAAGGGAGGGGGAAAATTGTAAAATTCACAACCTTGCAATAATGATTGTTAGAAACTACTATTGTATAAAATTGAAAAAACAAATAAAATATTTATATAATTTTAAAAAGAAAAAGATGAATATAAGGACATAAAGGTGTTGTATATATGTACACATTATTTTTATTAAAATATTCATGTCATTGATTTGCTATTGTTTTAAACAATTTGAATTAACAGAGTAAAATGCTTGAAAGTATTTCTGTCAAGATAGATGACAGCACTTTATGAACATGAACATAGAACACTTTATACAGATAGAATGAATAATTTTAATTCTTTCAAATTGTAATGTCTTGCATAATATATACAACCAATGTAACCAAATTTAGGAAGAAATCAGGGATGATGTTGGGGAGAAACTTCCATAGATAATGTCACAACTAGGATATTGTTATGATGGAATATAGCTCAGGAAGAAGAAATAATGAGCTTATTATTTTAGAAAAGCCTGGAAAGTCATTAAACAATGAAAGCAGATGCTATCTAACTCTAGAGAAAAATAGAAATAAACATAGCATGGTAGTGCATATTTGTATTTTGTCTGGGTGCATATATTAGATATATATGTGTGTGTATGTATGTATGCATATTCATGTATATATTCATATTTAATTATAATCTTCTCAGGGCAAAGAAATGGGATGGAAAATAATCAAATAACCAGTACATAATCAAGAACAGCAACAATAGCAGCAAAAGCAATATAAAAAACCCTAGAAGGAAGCAAAGAAAAAATGGATTTATTTGATAGGATTTTTTAAAATAGTTTTTTGGAAAATGAAATGGGAATTTTTTTATGTTGAATTTTTCTTGTATTTTTCTGAGTCTAAGGAATCTCTCTTTTCAAATTTTGTACTTAAATTTAAAATGAATAAAAGTTTAAAAAATATTCCAAATGAACTTAACTGGTTCCTTGAAATAAGCAGAGGAAGAGTTGTATAAAATAACTTTATATATAGATATGTATGTATATACAGATATAGACATATATAAATATATACACACACACACACACACACACACACACATATATATATATATAGATAGATAAATAGATAGATAGATAGATAGATAGATAGATAGATAGATAGATAGATATTTATGTATACCTGCACATATACCTGTTTGTGTTTTATGGTAGCTATCTCTAGAGCAGGAGGGAAGAGGAATAAAAAAGAAAGACAGGAAATATACCTGATAATTTTTTCTCTACTTAAAACAAATAGCAAGTCATGCAAAGTAGATTTAGACTTTCATGTACAATCATCTTTTTACTTTTTAAAAATTCATTTATTTATTTATTTATTTGCATCCACGTGCACATGCATATTTTTAAGTTACAAAATTTCCCACCCCCTCCTATCAGTAGCAAGTAGTAAGATTATCATTTTACATAGATATTTTGACAAACATATTTAGAAATTAGTAATTTTCATTACGAGAAATTAGGATTGGGGCTGCTAGGTTGCACAGTGGATAGAGCACTGGCCTTGGAGTCAGGAGTACCTGAGTTCAAATCTGACCTCAGACATTTAATGATTACCTAGCCATGTGGACTTGGGCAAGCCATTTAACCCCATTGCCTTGCAAAATCTAAAAAATAAAAATAAAATTAAATAAATTAGGATTTATTAAAGCACATATCCATAGCTTGAGCCATGATTTTGGCTGCATATGCTACAGAACCTATGCTAGAACATCGTTGATTCAGCTCTTCCAAATGAGGCATACTGTCTGCTCCCTATTGAAGCCTTTTTACATTCTGTATTGCAATTATTTCTTATTAATTGTTTCAATAGAGTGTCTGTACCTGGGGTGTCCCCTATACTCTTAGCTACAGCATCCTGCATTCTGGCCACAAAGTCAACAAAATGTTCATCAGGTTTTTGTATGATAGTGGCAAAGGTTTTTTTTTTACTTTCTCCAGATACAGGGACTCTACCCCAAGCCTCTATTGCACATTTTGCAAGTCTTTCATAAGTTTCCAAAGTATAGGTGATCTGCTGACCATCTGTACCATACTGTTCAGTTGCTGTCATTTGCTCAAACTATGTGTTAGCATTGATTGGATTACCTGGATTTAATGAAGCTGCTAGGTTCCTGCAATGTTCCAGAAATTCTGAAATCCATGCTACTGCTTCACCAGGTGTTAGACAAGCCCTGATTACTACCTTCCAATCATTTGATGTAAGAACATAAGTTTCCAAATTTTTTAACTGCAAATGTACATATGATGATTTCACCCCATATTCTTTACCTGCCTTCTTTAACTCTTTTAGTTGAGTAATAGGAACCACATTATGTCTTCTGATTCTAGCTTGTTGTCCAGTATCAGGATCCACTTGAGTGTCTTCTAAAATAGGCATCATTATTCCCAAAGCTGTGAGGTTTTCTCCCTGTTGTAGTACCTGAAATAACCCCTTTTTAAGAGGTGGTAAGTTGAATTCCTTATTTTCTGAACTAGTTAATGAATTCTCAAACCCTTTTTGGCTATCTATGGGTTTGTTCATAATGCTCTTAGATGGTTTTTGACCTTTTAAAAGCATAGTCAACTGAATGCATTTCTCAGCTAATTCGGTGACTTCTTTTTTCTAAATTATCCATTGTTTCCTTGTTAACCCTTTCTCTTTCATTTTTAAAAGGACCTAAATCTGGATACAATAAGTTGTTAAGGACCTGAGAGCTCTTGACCAGACCTAGGAGCAGAAGTTTGCTTTTCTGTGTTAAACTTCCTAGGGCATTGTAAGTGCAATTCATCTGTATAAACAGATCTAACCAAATTATACATAAAAAATATTCCTTCAGTGACAGGTTCATGCTTATGAAATTCAGCCATTTGTTCCCCTACTATGATCCAATCCTTCATGTCACTGGGCATTCTTTCTAGCACCCAGGGGAATGCTTTATAAACTACTTATATTTCCTAATATCTCTGATTTCTACAGTACAACCTTGTTTCTTTAAGGCTTTATATAATAATCTTATCTGTCTGTCTTTATCCAAAATCCCTAATACTTGTCCCATGATAAGAATAATCTGTACACTGGGCTGTAGATGGAGACCTCCTGGATCCACAGAGGCTGATCTTCCCTGTGGTTGAAGTCCTTCTAGGATCTTCCCCTACCACACTGGGCACCAAGTGAAATGAAATGGTGCACCAATGAGTTCTTTGACCAGCAAAGAACTTGTTCTCAGCTACAGTGAAAGGACAAAAGACACGAGCCTCTTTTCATAAGAACAAAAGACCAAAAGACCACTTTATTGAGTATCCTTAACCTCTATATATCTTACCAATGCCCTTGGACAGCACAAATGTATCTTGTGAGATAATCAGTGGGAGCCAACCATACAAAAAAGATCATAAATTTGTTTGCCCAAATTCTTGTCATACTTCCTTATCTATACAGTTTTGGTATAATCCTCTTATCTCAAGATGAGCTGCTTCCTGAGCAAATGCAAAAGTAGGAGAATGAAGATGTCCTGAGATAACCAGCCAGCACTATTGCAAAACAACAGAGGGGCAAGAGGATCTTGGAGACCTTTGTCCTTGTTATCTCACAGCTGTGGTCCTCAAGGATCACTAACAAACTACTATAAATATTTTGGAACATGTAGCATTTTTCCCTTTTTTTATAATTTCTTTTCTTGATATAGACTTAGAATTGGAATTGCTGGGTCAAAGGATATGAACAGTTTTAATGTTCTTTGGGCATAGTTCCATATTGCTCTCCAGAAAGGTTAGGTTCACAATTCCACCAGCAAAGCATCAATGTTCCAACCCTCCCAAAACCTCTCCAACATTAATAATTTTCCCTTATTCTCCCTTGGACAATATAATGGTTGTGAGATAACTCATACTTTGTTTTAATTTGCATTTCTCTAATTAATAATGATTTGGAGTATTATTTCATAGGATTATATATAGCTCAAATTTCTTCATTTTAAAAACTGTCTGTTCATATCCTTTGATCATTTATCAATTGGGGAATGACTTTTGACCTTATAAATAAAATGCAATTCTCTATATATTTTAGAAATGAAACCTTTATCAGAACTTATTTGTGAAGATTGTTTCCCAGCTTTCTGCTTTCCTTCAAATTTTGGCAGCATTAATTTTATTGTTGCCAAAACATTTCAATTTAATGTAGTCAGAATTATTCATTTTGCAATTTATAATGTGCCCTAATTCTTGTTTGGTCATAAATTTATCCCCTTTCCTTAGATCTTATAGATAGAGTATTTCTTGGTCTATTAATTTATCTATGGTATCACTCTTTATGTCTAAATCTTGTACCCAATTTGACCTAATGTTGGTATAGAGTGTGAGATGTAGATTTATGCCTAGTTTTTGCCATATTATTTTCCAGTTTTTCCAACAATTTTTTTGTCAAATAGTGTGTTCTTATCCCAGAAACTAACAAACTTGGGTTTGTCAAGTAGTAGATTGCTGTAGTCATTTAAGGTGACTTCTTTTGTACCTATCCCAATTCACTGATCCATTACTCTATTTCCTAATCAGTACCAGGCAATTTTAACGACTACTGCTTTATAGTTCAGTTTTAGATCTTGTATAGCTAGAGCCACCTTCCTTTACATTTTTTTGTTAGGTTTTTGCAAGGCAAATAGGGTTAAGTGGCCTGTCCAAGGCCACACAGCTGGATAATTTTTAAGAGTCTGAGGCTGGATTTGAACACAGGTAGTCCTGACTCCAGGTCTGGCGCTCTATTCACTGTGCCACCTAGTCGCCCTCTACATTTTTTTTATCAGTTCCCTTGCTATTCTTGAAGTTTTGTTGCTCCAGATGAATTCTGTTATTATTTTTTCTAGTTTGGTAAAGTATGTTTTTTAGTTTGAATGGCATGGAACTGAATAAGAAATTTAATTTGGATAGAACTGTCATTTTTATTGTATTAGCTTGATCTAACTATGAACAATTGACATTTTTCTACTTCTTTAAATCTGACTTTCCTTGGGTGAGAATTGCTTTATAATTATATTCATATAGTTTCTGGATTTGTCTTGGGAGATAGGTATTTAATGTTTTCTAAAGTTATCTTAAATGGAATTTATTTTTCTATTTCTTGCTTTTTGGCTTTATTTTTCATATAGAGAAATGCTGGCTTATGTGAGTTTATTTTTTATCCTGTTACATTGCTGAATTTGTTAATTGATTCAAGGAGTTTTTCAGCTGATTTTCTCTGGTTTTCTAAGTATAACATCATGTCATCTGCAAAGAGTAAAAGTTTTGCTCCTCATTGCCAATTCTGAATCCTTCAATTTCATTTTCTTCTCTTATTTCTACAGTTAGCATAATACTGTATTGCATAATAATGGTGATAATGGGTTTCCTTGTTTTACCCCAGATTTTATTGGAAATGTTCCAAGTTTGTTTCCATTACATCTAATATCTGTTGAGGGTTTTAGGGAAAACTCCATTTATTCCTAAACTTTCTAATTTTTAAATAGGAATGGATATTGTATTTTATGAAAAACTTTTTTAGCATCTACTGAGACAAAATTATAAATTGTATGATTTCTGTTAGCTTTGTTAGTGATATGTTTAATTACATTGAGTATTTTACTAATGTGTAACCCTTCCTTCCTACTTGGTATAAATTCTATCTGATCATGATGTATTATTCTAGTAATAAATTGCTGTAGTCTCATTGTTAAAATTTTATATAAGATTTCTGCATTAAACTTACTTTGGGAGATTGGTCTATACTTTTCTTTGTTCTGGTTCTTCTTGGTTTAGGTATCAACACCATGTTGGTGTCATAAAAGGAGTTTGAGAGAACTACTTCCTCTTCTATTTTTAAAAATAGTTTATGTAGAATAGGAAATACTTGTTCCTTAAATGTTTGGTAGAATTTACTTGTAAATCCATCTGGACCTGGAGATTTTTTCTTAGAGAGTTTATTAATGTTTTTTTCAATTCCTTTTTCTGAAATGGGGTTATTTAAGTATGTTACTTCCTCTTCTGTTAATCTGTGCAGTTTGTATATTTGTAAATAGTCCATTTCTCTCAAGTTATTCAGTTTATTGGCATACAATTGAGCAAATTAGCTCTGATTATGTCTTTAAATTTCTTGTCATTGGTGGTAGTTCACTCTTTTCATTTTTGATAATAGTGATTTGTTTATTTTCTTTCTTTTTAGATTAGCCAAAGGTTTGACTAATTTCTTGGCTTTTTCAGAAAGCCAACTCTTAGTTTTATTTATGAGATCAAGGGTTTTCTTTCTTTCAGATGTATTAATCTCTCCCTTGATTTCCAGAATTTCTAATTTGTTATTAAATGGGAGAGCTTTAATTTGTTCTTTTACTAGCTTTTTTTGGTTGCATACTCAATTCATTACTCTTTCCCTGTTATATTCATATAGGCATTTACAGATATAATGTTTCCACTCAAAATTCCCTTGACTGCATTTCATAAATATTGGTATGTTTCATTATTATCATTTTCCTGGATATAATTATTGATTATTTCTATTATTAGCTGTTTGATCACCCATTATTTAAGATTAAAGTTATTTAATTTCCAATTAGTTTTTGGTTTATCTTTCCAAGACCCTTAATTTTTATTGCGTCATGGCCTGAAAAGTATGTCTGCCGTTCTGCATTTGATTATAAAGATTTTGTGCCTTAGTACCTGGTCAATTTTGGTGTAGGTGCCATGTGCTGCTGAGAAAAATTTATTGTTTCTATTCTCACTAAGTTTTCTCCAGAGGTTATCATATATAAGTTTTCTAAGATTGCATTCAGCTTCTTAATGTCCTTCTTGTTTATTTTGTGGTTAGGTTTATCCAGTTCTCAGGGAGGGAGATTGAGGTCTCCCTTTTTAAAGTTTTGTTGTCTATGTGTTCTTTTGATTCATTCAACTTTTCCTCTAGGAATTTGGATGCTATATCAATAGGGGCATATATGTTTAGTAATAATATAGCTTCAAGTGGTGGCTAGGTGGCACAGTGAATAGAGCACCAGTCATGGAGTCTTGAGTACCTGAGTTCAAATCCAGCCTCAGACACTTAATAATTACCTAGCTATGTGGTCTTGGGCAAGTCAATTCACCCCATTTGCCTTGCAAAAAATAACCTAAATAATAATAATAATATAGCTTCAAATGGGGCAGCTAGGTGGTACAGTGGATAGAGCACTGACCCTGGAGTCAGGAATACCTGAGTTCAAATCTGGTCTCAGACTTGTAATAATCACCTAGCTGTATGGCCTTGGGCAAGTCACTTAATCCAATGGCCTTGCAAAAAAATCTAAAAATATATAGCTTCCTTCCCAATGGTAACTTTTAAGAAGATGTAATTTCCTTCCTTATTCCTTTTAATGCAATTAATTTTGCTTTTTGTTTAATCTGTGATTAGGATCAATACCTCAGATTTTTTTACTTCAGCTGAGGCATAGTATAATTTGTTTCAATATTTTACCTTTACCTGTATGTATCTCTTTGCTTCAAATGTGTTTCTTGTAAACAATATAATGTAGCATTCTGGTTTTTATTTCATTCTGCTATCTGCTTCCATTTCATGGTACAGTTCATTCCATTCAAATTCACAGTTAAGATTATTAATTCTGTATTTCCCTCCATGATATGTTTCTACATTTATATTTTATCTTCTATTTCCTTTTCTCTTATTCTTCCTCACCAAAATTTTACTACCTTTTCCCTTGGACTTTTCCTTAAAAATTTAATTGTTTATTTTCACTTATATCTTTGCCTTCCCTTTTACCAGTCCCTTCTACCCTTATCTTTCTCTTTCCCAGTCCACCGCTTCCATGTAGATTAGGGAATATTTTTAAACCCAAATGGCAATGTATCTTCTTCCCTCTCTGGGATAAATCTATTGAATAGAATTTACTCAGCATTCACATCCTCCATTTTTTTCCTCTAAAATTATAAATCTTTGTGCCTCTTCCCTTAGTGTTATTTATGATCTAATACTATTAATCATGTACTATCAATCACAGTTTCATTATTTGTCTGCTTGAAAAGCTCATATTGTTATCAAAGTATCAGATTCTTTGCTTCATTGTTTGATAAGCAGCATTGACTCAATTTGTATCAAAGCATAATTATAAACATATTTTCAAATATCTTTCTTTTTTGTTTTTTGTTTTTGCAAGGCAAATATCTTTCTTTTTTTGTTTTTTGTTTTTGCAAGGCAAATGGGGTTAACTCACTTAAGTGGCTTGCCCAATGCCACACAGCTAGGTAATTTTCAAGTGTCTGAGACCAGATTTGAACCCAGGTACTCCTGACTCCAAGGCCAGTGCTTTATCCACTATGCCACCTAGCCCTCCCAATATCTTTCAAGTACCCACAATCCTCCTCATTAGCCAGATTATCATCCAAAGTCACATTATTTCTTGAACTATTTTTCCCCTCTCCTCTGGCCTATTTTCTCTCCCATAATATCTACCCTTCTAGTCTGCCACCCAGGATCAGGGTTCTTAAATCTTTGTTAAGTGAAACAAGGCCTATTTTCTTTCACACTTTATCCCATCCCTCCCCACCCAGGGTAATTAGCACCTTTTTAAGTGAAGGAAAACCTTTTCTCTCTCCCACTTTAACCCACCCCCTCCTCACTCTGGGTACTTAACCCTGTTAAAAGAAACAGGATTAAGTCAAAGTTTTTCTTTTTAGGTTTTTGCAAGGCAAATGGGGTTAAGTGGCTTGCCCAAGGCCACACAGCTAGGTAATTATTAAGTGTCTGAGCCTGGATTTGAACCCAGGTACTCCGGAAGGTGCTTTATCCACTATGCCACCTAGCCGCTGTTAAGTCAATCTTTGATCTAAATAACTGCAAGAATCCTAAAGATCTCTAAGTACTAAGAGGTTCTGGAGGTCTCACTTGTGAACTTTACAAATGATTGTAAGTTACTGGAGACACTTTTTCAGGACCTCACAAGTTATGATGCCCTCCTTAGGTAAATTGCTAAGCACAGTAGAATTAGAGTGGGTTGAAGTATAATGAGACACTTTAAGTTTAAAGTTAACACCCCTGAATTTCTTCAGGGCTTTTTGTCTCAAATGTAGTAATATCATCTAGGACCTCTTCAAAGGAGTTATAAGAACCCATTATATCCATATCCTTTAAGTTTATTCTCTTCAATTATATGCTACCCTTTAATTATCCAAAGAGAAGTAATTAGATGTGTTATATCTTTCCTTTTTAGGGTTATATACATTTTGATGGTCTTGATCAACATTTCTTTTCTTTTGTTTTGTTTTTTCCTTCCCCTTTTCATTTACCTTTTTTTATGCAATGTGATTGAATTCTTTGTTAAATTTTGGTCTTTGTGTCAGAAATTTTCGAAGTCCTCTATTTCATTGAACATCCATCTCTTTCCCTGACAATATATGCTGAATATTGCAGGGTAGTAAATTCTGGGTTGTATTCTCAGATAATTTGAGCTCCAAAATATGATATTCCAGTTTTTCTGATCCTTCATTGTTGAGGTTTATAGATCCTGTGTGAGTCTAATTGTATTTCCTTTATATTTGAATTATTTTTTTCTCTGCTTGCAATATTCTCTCCTTTATTTGAAGTTTCTGGAATTTGACTATTACAGTCCTTGGAGTCTTCATCCTGGTATCTTTTTTCTGGAGGAGTCCCAATAATTCTTTCAATGTTTATATTTTTATATTGTTCTAGTAGATTTGGACAATTTTCCCTTCTAATTTCCTGAATGATGATTTTCAGGTACTTTTGTTTGTCCAGGTTTTCTATTAATCCAGTGATTTGTACATTGTCTCTTCTAGATCCATTTCCCAGGTCATTAGTTTTCCCTAAAAGGTACTTTATATTTTCTTTAATTTCTTCATCCTTTTTATTTTGTTTAATGGAATCTTGTAGATTGATTGGTTTCTATTTGTTCAATTCTAATTTTTAGGGTTTATTTTCTTCAATTAGCTTCTTTGTTTACTTTTCCAGTTGGAGTTTATTTCTTTGGCCAATTTTTAATAGTTTTAATGCATGATTTTCATTTCTTTTATCCAGTTTTCTTCTCCCTATCTTCTTTGCTTTTTGAATTCTTTTGTAAGTTCCTTGATGAACTTCTTTTATTTGAGTCTGATTTATAAACTGCTTTAATACTTCCCCTGTGATTTTTTACTGCTTTCTTCTTTAGATATGGCTTTGTTATCACTTTTGTAAAGTAGTTTTCTATAGTGAGTGTTCAGTTAAGTTTTTTTGTTCATCTTTGTTGTTTTAGCTCTGTTCCTGGGGTAAAGGGAAAATAAATCCAGGCTTTTTTTTTTCTGGTACTGGGGTCTGATCCCTGGCTTGTCATTGGCCAAGATGTTACCTGTGAGGGGCAAAAGTGCTAACTTTTCAGAAACATAGTGCTAAATGAGTGTAAGCCATAGACTTCAGTTTCTATTTCTCAAGAATCAGGTGAGAGTGAGAACCGGATCGCGGGTTAGAAAAATTTTGCCACCATAACCATTAAAGATGTAAACAAAGTCAAACCCTTCTGGGAAAGCTTAGGTATATTCTCCTTCTCTTTAGACCATCAAGTTTGACTAATCGTTATAAGGGTCGGCAGAAAAGAGGAGGGGAAGAGGGTTGTGGTTTTGGTTGTTTTTTTAACCCTGTTTCAGCTTCTGTACTTTGGCTTTTCCTGTTCTCTCTTTCATAGAGTTAGCAACTGCCCCACTTCTTGCAAGAACCAAATTAAATTTTAACTCTTTGCTGCCATTTTGAGATGACTCTGAGTAGTCATTTTGGGTTAGGGTTTCAATACCCTGCACATTGCCTATACAGTCCAGGTCTTGCCTTTGCAGAGGGTTTTTCCCCTCTTTTATGTGCAGTTTCTGATTTAACAGTGGTTTGTTCCTGATCCAGTCTTGTCTTTTACCCAGTGTCTTCAGGTTTCAAATTTTGTTTGGGGTTTCCTTGTCTTGTTATATAAATGCTTTTTCCTTCAGTAAATTAAATAAAGAAATATAGTGAGGTATCTGTACTTATACAAGTGGAAAGATACACAATTTTCTATCTGTCTATCTATCTATCATTCATCCATTCATGATATACCTGCTTAATCTTCAACTACAGGCAATGGATTGTACTTTGAATTCAGTAGACAGAATACAGTGAGCTGGACTGAATTTAGAAAATTGCAAAGTCCAGTTAATGTTGCAAATTTCTGTAAAATGTAAAGATTCTTCTTTGAAATAACAATATTCAACCATTTTGATCACTATACAGCTTCTGCAATATGACAAAAATTATTGCTATTCGTAAGGTAATTGACAATCCCATGATAAATATAAGAAGAATATCATGTAAAACAAATAATGCACTTCAAGTAAAAACTGAACTAAAAGGTATTATTAAAAATGTATGGTTGATAAACTCAGGCTGGTCATATAGGACAAGTAAGTGATGATACACCCATCAACAAAAATATCAGAAATATCCTTGCAGTGTCAAAAGAATTTGTAAAATGTTACTATTTTATTGGGTGATACTCATGAAAAAGCATAGGGTATTAAAAGAAACTTGAAGAATTTATAGATATGAATGATGTTGATTTAAATAGAATATGTAAATTTATACATACACTCCTCTGATGTTTCACGAAAAATGTTTTTTCTGACCTCCTTTTCTGAACTATCCTTATCTCCAATATAATATTCAATAGACACAACTTTGCACTGGCCTTTCTTTATATTGGGATGTTAGCTTTACTTGGAGTCTTGTGTTGGGAGAAGGGTTTGTTCACAGACTTTTGGTGTTGAGAATTGTAGAAGCCTTGCTAACTGGAGTAGCAACTCCAATGTGCTGCTCAGTGGACCAACCAGTTAGGATCAACAGTTTATTCTTGATTATCTGTGTTGGGGATATCAATGGCCCATTCACTAGACCTAGGGTTGGATCTGGGATATACTTATTATAACCTAGTTGCTGCGCTATGTTGTCAGGGCTGGAAATGCCTGGTTAGTCAGTGCTGGAGAAGTCCACTGCCCACACCCATGCTTAGGAAAATCTGTGAACACTTGGGGCTGTTTCTGTGTTTGTATTTCAGAGTTCTCTTAACTGGAATACCACAAATGGCTATGCTCTCATAATGGAGCATCTCAGATTAGTCCCTGGCCTCTATGCTGAATCTCTTCTCTCTATATACCCACTTTTCCCCACCCCCCCAGGCCTGTGACAGACCTTGATGTAAGATGTTCTTCTTTGTTCTTTTGTAGACTCTGTCTCTCCAAAAATCAGTTAAAAGGCTTGATTTTTATTGGTGCTTTTGGAAAGCCAGAAGAACATAAAAGAGTACCTGGCTTGAGTCCACTATCTTGACTAGAAGTTCCCTTCAACTATTCTGAAGAGTTACAAGTGTTATATTCCCTTGTAGGGATTTATATAGTTTAGTATTCTTAACTAGCATTTCCTCCCTTTCTGTTTACTTTTTCATGGATCTCTTGACTCTTGTATTTGGAGATAGAAGTTTCTGTTCAATTTTGATCTTTTAATCAGAAAATTTTATAAGTCTTCCATTTACCTGAAAGTTCAACAGATATCCTGACAGCACATGCTCAAATTTGCAAGGTAGTTAATTCTTGATTGTAATCCAAGGGCCTTTGCTCTCCAGAATATTATAGTCCACAGGCTCTGATCTAATAATGTTAAAGTGAATTAGTCCTGTGTATTTCTGATTGTGCCTCTTTTGTATTTTAATTACTTCTTTTTGACTCTTTGTTGTATCTTCTTCTTTAGTTGAGAATTCTGGAATTAGGCTATGATATTCTAGGGTCTCCTTTTGGGAGTGTTCTGTATATTCTTACAACGACTATTTTGTTTTCTTGATTGAATATAGAGAGTTTCCCAAGGTAATTTCCTTAAAGGAATTTTCCAAGCATATTTTTTATCTAGGCTCTTGGGTTGATCAATAATTTGCAAATGTCCTTTCCTGGATCTGTTTTCCAGGACTTTTGTTTTTACTGAAAATTAATTTATATATTCATTTTTTTTCAAAATTTTGCTTTTGTTTGATGGAATCTTGGTGTCTCACAGACTCAATAGTTAATATCTGTCCAATTTTAATTTTAAGGAATTTATTTTCTTCACTTAGTCTTTGTGTTTCCTTTTCCACTTTGGTTAATTTTACTTTTAAATGAGTTGTTTTTTCCTAATTGCCTAATTTCATTTTTTGATGAATTTCATTCCCTTTCCACTATAAAAATTGCTTAAAATAAGAACTGAAATAGTAAGTACTTAACACATGTTAACTTGATGGATGAATAGCTAATCAAGTTTTTATGAATAACAAGCTACAAGCAAAGAAAACTTTTACAATATTTTTTCCTTTTAAGTAAACTAATTATAAGATATTCTCATAAAATATTTTTGTTTCCTCTTTAAAAATAGTATGTACTAAAAAGACTAAATTATACAACACACACATTTACTGATTACTGTTGTTCAGTTGTTCATTCAAGTCCAACTTTTCATGACCTCCTGGACCATAAACTGCAAAGTTCTTAAGCTGAAGGGTTCATCTTCCCATTTTAATACTGTCTATAGTAGCATATTTTTTGTTTGCTTTGTTTTGTTTTTGCAAAGTTACTGGAGTGACTTCTTGTTTTTTTCTCCAGAAGATCACTGTTTTTTAAGAACACTCAACTATTGTCTACCTTGCACAGCATACCACATAGTTTCATTGAGCTTTCCAACCCCCTCCATGAAAAATCAGTTTTCCAGAAGAAAATATACCTATATATACATGCATACATTCTTACAAATAATTATATTTATATGTGAATGTATGTGTATTGCAACAACCTTCATATTAGACTTGATGTATTTCACATTAATATGAATTTGAGTTCATAAATTACAAGATACTCATTATTACTATTATTTTTAAATGATCAAAATTAGCAAATGAACTCTATATTTTTTCATTGCTATATTATCAATGGAGGGAGAAATATGGCCCTTTTGTCTGTTTACTTGGTCCAATGTTGATTATGATATTTTGATAAGATTTCCTATTTTTAAAAATGCAGTGTTTCAAAATTTTTTCAAAATGATTTTCATTGTATAAAAAATTTCACATGTACTGACTATTATTATTAAAATCACCTGGAAGATCAATTGTGAAAGACTTAGCTCTTATATTTTAGGCAATTATCATCTTTGTTTATATGACACTTTAATTAATGAGGGTTATTTTTCTATTTTGAGGACAGGACATAAATTATGAAAAGATTTTGCTTTATTGCATATTTTATTCAACAAGTGTTGTCATATATACTAGATTGAACTTAGAGGGGCTGGACATAAATAGAACCTAAGTTATTTCAAATTACATGAAACTTCAGCTCATGAGAATTATGTTTCTATAGAGGGTGATTGAAAAAAGTTTATGGTATAAATTTATTATAATTTGATTTCATATATGAATCTGGAGAAGAGCATTTTTTTTTGTAGGTTTTTGCAAGGCAAATGGGGTTAAGTGGCTTGCCCAAGGCCACACAGCTAGGTAATTATTAAGTGTCTGAGACCGGATTTGAACCCAGGTACTCCTGACTCCAGGGCTGGTACTTTATCCACTGTGCCACCTAGCCACCCAGAAGAGCATTTCTAATAGGAGAGGAGTATACTGGAATGGAGCCTGTGGGCATGAAGTGATTACAAACCCTTGAAAATTGCACATTTAGCAGGGCAGATAAAAGGAGTATATTTCAACAGACAGCATTACAGTCAAGACAAGAAAAGAACTATTTTATTGAAGAAGAGTAGGAGTTAGAGGAAAAATAACAATGCACGAGGAGGGACAACAACCTTTTAGAGCAGAGGGAAAGAAGGGAGCTTGTAAACATTGAGTAAATACTACTCTCAACAGATTTCAGCCTATGAAGGAAAAAAAATACATTCCTAGTTGGATTTTAAAATATATCCTACTCTACAGGGAAGTAGGAAGGAAGGAGAAATAAAGGGGAAAACAAGTGAAGAAAGGGAAGGCAAAAGCAAAAGTAAAGTTAAAATTAAAATTAAAAAGAAAAGTTAACAGAGAAAGAGTGCAAAACCTTAGGGAGGACAGATAAGAGGAAAGGAAAGAGAAAAGTACAAACAGGGGAAATCAAAGCAGATAGCAAAATGTATTAATAATCAAAATCCTACAGGATATTGCTTACAAGAAACACATTTGATGCAGAAAGATAATATAGGGTAAAATGAAAGTGCCGGAGCAAAAAAAAAAAAATGAACCTAACTAACTTCTGCTGTTTCAGCAGAAGGTAAAAAGTCACAGGCAGAAATCCTGATCTTAGACTAAGTGAAAATAGATCTCATTAAAAGGAATGAGGAAAGAAACTAAATATTCTTAAAAGTCACCATAGGCAATGAAGAAAGGTCATTATTAATTATATATGCACCAAGTGATATAGCCTTCAAATTCTTACAGAGGAATCTAAATGAATTATAGCAAGACAGAAGAAAGCTTATAATTGAATATGATAGAATATGGAATGATATGATATGATATAACATGATATGATATGATATGCTATAATTAATATGATGTAATATAATGTAACATAATGTAATGTAACATAACATAACATAATAAATATAATGTAACATAATATAATGTAATGTGATATGATAGATATGATATGATGTGATATGATATTATATGATATAATGATATGATATGATATGATATGGTACAGTACACTGCACTGCGATATGATACGATACAATATGATACGATATAATTCTCTCAGAATAAGATAAATCTAACCACAAAATAATTAGGAACAAGGCCATGAAGGTGAATAGAATTTTCAAAATTTAGATATGATAGACTTCTAGTGAAAATTGAATTGCAATAGAACGGAAGATATTGTTCTCTATGCAGCATATGACATTTACACCAAATTTGAACTTATTAATTAGGGAATTAATTAGAGTTTTAAAAACCACAAAGAGAGAAAGAAATCATAAACATCATTTTCATATCATGATATTAAAACAATACATGTAATAAAGGACGATGGAAAGATAAATCAAAGGTTAATTGAAATCTAAAAAATTTAATTTTAAAAATGAATGTTTTAAACAGCAAATCAAATAACTAATCAGCAATTTCATGCAAGATAGTGACAACAATGAGACATCATGCCAAAATTTATAGATAAAGCAATCTTTGGAGTCATTTTATAACTCTAAAAACTTCTATGACTAAAATAAACAGGAGATCAATGGATAGTAAGTACAACTTAAAAACTATAAAAGGAACAAATTTAAAATTCTTAATTAAATTCAAATTAGAAATTATGAAAGTCAAAGGAGAAAGCAATAAAATAGAACATAATCAAGCCATTGAATAATAAATGAAACAATTTGTTGGTAAAAAAATAAAATATATAAAACTTTAGCTATTCTGATTGTAAAAAATGAAAGAAAAACAAATTAGCAATATCAAAAATATAAACAGTAGGGCAGCGAGGTGGCATAGTGGATAGAGTACTAGCCCTGGAGTCAGGAGGACCAAAATTCAAATTTGACCTCAGACACTTTATAATTACCCAATTACCCAGCTGTGTGACTTTGGGCAAGTCACTTAACCCTATTGCCTTGATATATATATATATATATATATATATATATATATATATATATATATATATATATATATATATATATATATATATATTGAGCTCATCACAAATAAGAGGGAAATTAAAATAATAATTTGAAGCTATTTTACCCAACCCTATGCCAGCAAATTTGAATAAGTGAAATGGATATTAATATTTATAAAAATGTAAGCTGCCCAGATTAACATAAAAATAAATAAAATGCTTGAATAATCTCATTTCAGAAACAGAAACAGAAAACAATGAATAATTTCCCTAAGAATAAATCTCCAAGTCAAGATGAATTTATAAGTGAATTCTACTAAACATTTAAGCAGCACTTCCAATTACATATGAAGTATTTAATTTTGTCAGATTCCTTTGATTTTATAAAAATGGTGCTGATACCTGTACCAGAAAGAACCAAAACAAACAAGAAAAATTAGAGAACAACCTCCCAAATAAAAATTTCTGCCAAAATATTAAATACAATTTTAGCAAAGAGATGACAGCATGATTAGGCAACCATAATTAGGCAAGATTTATACCAGATAGGCAGGGATGGTACAATATTAGGAAAATAATCAACATGACTGGCCATCTAAAGCAAACTAACAGAAATCATATGACTATCTCGATACTGAAAAAGGCTTTGACAAATCAACAGCATCTCTATTTATTAAAAACCCTAGAGTTTATAGAGATAAATGAAGTTTTTCCTTAAAATAATAAGCAGTATTTATCTAAAACCTAAGAATAATATGTAATGGGGTTAAACCAGGAGCATTTTCAATAACATCAAATGTGAAACAAAAATGACCATTATCCCCATTTCTATTCAATATTGTATTAGGAATGTTATCTTTCTCAATAAGAGAAGAACAAAAAAATTAAAGGATTTAGAATTGCCAATAAGGAAACAGAACTTTTACTCTTTGCAGTTGATATGATGATATGGTTAGAGAATACAAAAGATTCATCTAAAAATCCTTGAAAAAATTAACAAATTTAGTAAAAATAGCAGGATTTAAAATAAACCTACATAAATCAGCATTTCTCTATATGAACAACAAAGCACAAGAGCAAGAGATAAAAAGAGAAATTCCAGTTAAACTAATTACAGATGACATAAAATACTTGGAAACCTAACACCCAAGATAAACCCAAAAACTATATAAACATAATCACAAAACACTTTTCACACAAATAAACAGCTAAACAATTGGACAAATGTCGAATACTCATGTTTAGATTGTTAATATAATAAAAATACTAATTAAATTAAATTAAATTAAATTACTTACATAGTACCATGCCAATCAAACTATCAAAGACCTATTTTAAAGAGCTAGAAAATAATAGTAACAAAATTCATCTGGAAAAGCAAAAGGTCTGGAATATCAAATGAACTGATGAAAAAACTACAAAGGTAGGTGGTCTAATGGTATCAGATCTAGTAGTATAAGATAAAGTGGCAGTCACTAAAATTGCCTGGTAGTAGTTATGAAAAATAGTAATGGACCATGGATCTGAATAGGTATAAAGGAAATAGTTATTACTATAATAATCTGCTGCTTGATAAACCCAAAGATTGCTTCTGGTAACGAACTCACTACCCAACAAAAACTGGGAAAATTGACAAATAATAAAGCAAAAGCCAGAGATCCACATTTCACACCCTATAGCAAAATGGAGTCTAAAGTATTTTGACCTAAAGAATGATGCCATAAATCAATTCAAAAACCACAAATACTCTATCTCT
This sequence comes from Macrotis lagotis, assembly GCF_037893015.1. NCBI lineage: Eukaryota > Metazoa > Chordata > Mammalia > Peramelemorphia > Peramelidae > Macrotis > Macrotis lagotis. The sequence goes on from NC_133663.1 coordinate 217,472,819, forward strand.
AGCATCTATGGAGAGGGGAGAAGTTTATGATGAAACAAGAAATAAAAACATTATAAATTGCAAAATGCATGATTTTACTTTATTAAATTTAAAGTATTTTGCACAAATAAAACAAATGCAGCCAAGGTTAGAAGGGATGCAGAAAGCTGGGAAACAATTCTCATTCTAATGTTTCTGATAAATGACTGATTTCTAAAATAAATAGAGAACTGAATCAAATTTATAAGATTACAAATAATTTCCCAATTGATAAATTGCCAAAGGATATGAACATACACTTTTTGGATGAATAAAACTATTCAGAATCATGAAAAAAAATGTTCCAAATTATTATTGATTAGAAAAATGAAAATTAAAACAACTATGAGGTACCACCTCACAGATTAGTTAAGATGAGATAAAAGGAAAATGATCAACATTGGAGAGGATGTGGGAAAATTGTAACATTCATGTATTGTTCATGGAGTTCTGATATAATCCATTCATTCTGGAGAGCAATCTGGTACTATGACCCAAGGACAAAATTCTGTCTACACCCTTTGATAGAGCAAAACCAATATTAAATCTATATCCCCAAGAGATCATAAAAACTAGTAGAAGGCTTTCATATTCAAAAATATTTATAGTAGCTCTTTTTATAGAGAAAAAGAAGTGGAAATTGAGGGAAAATCCATCAATTGGGGATGACTGAACAATTCATGGTAAATGAATATTATAGAGTACTATTATTTGGTAAGAAAAAAATGAGTGGTCAAACTTTACAGTGGCATGTAAAGACTTGCATGAACTGATGCTGAGTGAAGTGAGAAGAACCAGGAGAACATTGTACACATTACCAGCTTTATTGTGAGATCCTCAACCATGTTGGATACAGCTCCTCTCATCAGTTGAAAGATCAATGACAAACCTGAGAGACCTGCTATTGGCAATGCCATCCGCATCCAGAGAAAAAGCTATGGTGTCTGAATGCAGAGTGAAGTATACTATGTTAAATGTTTGAAACTTCTTTTATGTTTCTCCTTTATTTCTCACAACTTTTTCTTTTCTCCTTTGTTCTAATTTCTCTTTCTCAGAATAACTATTATGGAAAGATGTTAAGTACAATTGTACATTTACAACTTTTACTAGATTGTTTGCTACCATGGGGAGGGGGGAGGAAAAGAAGGGTGGTTAAAAAATATGAAACTCATAAACTTGAAAATGAATGAATGTTGAAAACTACCTTTGCATGCAAATGGAAAAGTAAAATAAAAATTCAATAAACAGGATAATATGAACATAAACACAATAGATAAATAATGAATACAAATTGGGTTTTATATTGAAAGGATTAGCCAGTGGCAGGGTGAGTATAAAATCAGGAAAATTTTCAATGTAGAAGGCATATTTTAGCTGAGTCCTGAATGAAGTGAAGGCTTTTATGATTTGCACACCAGAAAGGAATACAGGTGAGAAATAGATTACAACCAGGGCAAAGACACAGATACAGGTGAATGAGTATTTTGAGTGAATAGTACTAGCTTTCCTTTGGTGGAATGCTAGTACTATTCACTTCAGGTCAGGTGCTTTTTTTGTCTGTGATTTACAGAACTTAGATCAATGCCTGTTATATAATAGAATCTTAATAAATGCTTGTTCGTTGATTGATTAATTTAAAAAAAAAGAAATTTAGAGAAAAAAGTGAATCACTGAGGATTTTAAAGTTAATAGTAACATAGACTTTGCTTTGGAGAAATTTTCTCCCTCTGAGAGAGGCTGACTTGTTGGATGAAGAATAAATGGAAAGATATTTCAATGCAATGAAGGTGTAAACTTAGAAAATTGGTGTATGAATATAGAAAAGGAAAAGAATCCAAGAGATGTGGAAACAAAAATGACTAAAACATGTCAATTAATTACAATTGCATATAGAGGAAAATTAAAGACTCAAGCTTCCCAGGCCAAGCTTCGTCATAACAAGTTGTATGACTGGAAGGGCAAAAACAAAAGGAATTGGATGTGGCATGAGTTTAAGATGGCAAAATAATTGATTTTGAACATGTTTTATGAGGATAGAATGAAACATCCAGATGCAGATTCAAACTAGACTGTAAGTATATTTCTAACTAGAAATACAGGCATGGGATATAAGCTAGCAATTAGCCTCAAATATAGATTGGAGTTTTATTGCTATGCAGATGATTGTTCTACTGAGGGAAAGCAGTTATCTGGACAGAAAAATGCAGGAAAAAAAAGAAAAGAAGGGACTGTACTTCATCTATATTTTTTGAGAAACATACATGATTAGGAATCAGAAGCTAAGGATAATTTTAAAAGAAATGAGATACAATGCTTAATAAAATTAGAACAAACTTTCAGAGAATGAAAAACTGAATGTAGAGAATAAAAAATTCAAATATAAATGGAAGCACTAGAAATATGAGTAGGCAGGATCTGGGAAATAAGATTTTAAAGATGTAAGTTTTGTTTGCATGTGTATGTATGTATGTATGTGTATGTGTATGTATCTGTGTGTGAGTGTGACAGAGAATCAGAAACTAAGACAGAGCCAGAGAGACAAGAAGGCATTGACATAGAGGAAAAAGACTTGGTAAATAAAGAGACAGACAAATCAAAGGTACAATCTCTTTGAGAAGTTGGAAGAGAATAGGACAATGGAGGAAAGACATAAGGGTAAATTAATACATAAAGAGGTTTTAAATGTGATATAACAAATGAAAGTGCTCATGATAGTCTTGAAGCTCTCAGTTGTACAAGAAATAAGTGGCAGAATAAGTTTTCTCTTTATAATAGTGATCTATGACCACCTACAGAACTCTCATTTCACAAGATACTTATTGACAATGGGCAGTTGACATACAATTTGCTTTGTTTTTGTTTTATTTGGTGATATAGGACAGAATTAGAAGTATATATATATATATATATATGAATAGTGACCAGGATGTTGATTTTTGCATCAGCATTTGAAGTAGAGGGCCTACCATTTGAAGATGTCTAGATATTTCTATGGACAAATCCCCTCAACTTAAGCCTTATAATCTACTCATGGTCCACATTTCTGTGTATTTTGCAGGGAGATATCCTTGTCAAAGAACAAGCAATAAACATAATGAATTGGTAGAAGACTGAGAGAAGACAGGTTGTACTCTCTTCCACCATTTTGCCATTTGAGCACATGTTCTGTGGGAGTTGGATGAGAGGAAGCCATTCCTGACACTTGGAATGAGAAGAGAGACCCATAAGCCAGAAAACATCAAGAGAAGAGGGAAAAGGAATGGACTATTTCCTTTGTGCACTAGACTATATACATAATTGACTCTGATGGTCCAGCTGCCTTACCCTTAGAGATGAACCAGTTATGTTTCATAGTTATGGTTCTCAATCTTATTTTCATACAAAAGAATTGTTAGAGTTTCTTTTTAGAGGGGAATCATGCTGGAATTTCACCATCGCTGTTCTAGTGATGGAGAAGGGAAAAAGTGTTACCCTTAGCATAAGCATTGCACACACAGAAATTGGTGGCAATATGGTGTGAGAAAATATGATTATATGGTAATATGGTATGCTTTTGTTGAGATGTCACAGATTCACATAGTTTTGTTATCCATGACTGAAAGTAAATTATGGAATGAAGAGTGCTCCAAGCAGTCCATTAAGGGAGAAAAACAAATTGAGAGGATGCCCATCAATTGGGGCATGGTTAAACAAGTTATGATACATGAATATTATGAAATACTATTGTTCTATAGAAACCACAAATGGTCAGAGTCTAGAAAAGCATGGAATGAATTTTGGGATCTGACTCTGAGCAAAGGGAGCAGAATCAAGAGAATAGTGTACACATTAATGACAACATTGTGAGATATTCAATCCTCATGGAGGCAGCTGCTATCAGAAGTTCAGAGGGCTAGGACAACCCTATTAGACTGGTTATGGACAATACTATCCCCTTCCAGAGGAAGGACAACAAAACAAAACAAAATCCTTCAGAATCTTGTGCACACTACATTCACTTTTTAAAAAAATCTCTTATGTATTTCTTTCCCTTAATCCTAATGCCTCATACTGAAAGTGACTAATCTGGAAAAAGGTTTAATGCTAATATATATGTACAATATTCACCTGACTGTTCACCAATGAGAGGAGGGATATGGGAAGGGAAAGTAGAAGGAAATTTTGTAAGTGAAAAATATACATAGGCATATGGATGAAGGTTGAAAAACTTTCATAACATGTATTTGAAAAAATTAAATTAAAAAAATAAATAATAAATTTTGGGGACAGTTGCGTATTGCAGTGGAGAGTTGGTCCTAGAGTTAAGAGGACCTGAGTTCAAATCCACCCTCAGACACATAATACTAACTTAGCTATTTGACCTTCAGCAAATCACTTATCCTCATCTTAAAAAAAAAGAAATAGTAAAGCTTGATGCTAAGATAACTTCGAATAATGAACAATAAAGATGTCCCAAGATGTTCATTGATAAGAATTGAATTAACTTTTGTATTACCTTGGAATGGATAATGAAAGTGAATTATTTAATGAATTTAAAGGACCAAGTATATGAAAATAGCTAGTAACTAGTTCAGTTTTTCTCCAAATGGAAGAATTTAAAATAATCTGTCTAGAATTTTTTGAAAGAGTATTAAATTAGCTGAAACAACAAACAGACAATAATAAAATCTATCCTAGATGAAGAACTTAAAATTAATACTTTTTTTGGTGGGATATCTATATCACACATAATGATAAATTCATTTAAGATTTGGGGGATCTTTTCAAGTTAAAGAAGCCACTGGTATACAGGATACAATATGGACCATGAAACCAAACTCCTTGATACGTGATTGGATTTAATTTCAATTTTAGCTTGATTTGATTTTGATTTGAAGAAGAAATTCGACTTCTATCCAGAGGAATTTGGGATAAGAGCAATAACAAGAATATAAACAACAACTGCATCAAGATGAGGAAGTGGAAGAGGAGGAATAGAAGCAGGAGGAGAAGGATGAATAGTGTGAACAGTGACAGTAGTAGGGGTAGTGGCAATAATAGTGGGAGATCTAATGGCACATACTCTGTATACTTCCTTGTTGCCCAATGAAAAAGATAAGGGAAACACAGAGAAAAATACAGTTTGATAAGTGGAAAAACTGCATAAAAAAGTGATGTTTGAAAATGGAATGTTTGACAGCCACCTTGAGTTCTCACAATTTTTCTTATATCTGCTAAAGATAGAGACAGAAGTTTTTCACTTTCAGAATTTAGATATTTTGAAGTGTTTATTATGATGACTGACTTGACAAAGTGCTGAAAAACTATTATAAACATAGAAAGCTCCAAAAGATCTTCCCCTTTCTCCTTCCTTTAAGCTATAGATGTTGACCAAAAATTTCTGTGAAGATCATGTATATAAACATGGAGGCATAATTTTCAATTTGAAAAAGCATTTGTTAACTGTTAAACTTAGTGAAGACATAAAAAGAAGCATGAAAAAGTTTCTTCTATTAAATATAATCGTACACATAAGATATATACAAAATAAGTTGCCAATGAGTTTATAGAGAACTGGAACCAATTTTTCCTTAAATGTTCAGTAGAATTCAATTGTGAATCTGTCTGGCCATAGAGATTTTGTCTTAGGGCGTTCAATAACAGCTTCTTGAATTTCTTTTTCTGGGACAGGGTTATTTAAGTAGTTAATGTCCTCTTCATTTAACCTGGGCAACTCATATTTTTCTAAATATTCATCCATTTCAGTTATATTATCAAATTTCTTGGCATACAGTTGTGCAAAATAATTCTGTATTATTACTTTAATTTCTTCCTCATTGGTGATGAGTTCATCTTTTTCATTTATGTTGCTGGAAATTTGGTTTTATACTTTTTTAATCAAATGAAACAGGTTTATGACTTTTATTGTTTTTTTTCATAAAAGCAACTCTTAGTTTTATTTATTAATTCAATAATATTCTTGCTTTTGATTTTATTATTTTCTCCTTTGGTTTTAGAATTTCTGATTTGTTATTTAATTGAGGGTTTTTAATTTGTTCTTTCTCTAATTTTTTTAGTTACATGTTGAGTTCATTGATTTCCTCTTTCTCCAATTTATTCATGCATGCATTTAAATATATAAAATATCCCATGACTATGTCCCATAAGTTTTGGTATGTTGTCTTGTTATTGTCATTATTTAGAATGAAATAATTAATTCTTTGTAAATTTTTTTGTCTGATCCACTCATTCTTTAAAATTAGGTTATTTAGTTTCCAATTAGTTTTAGGTCCATCTCTCACTAGCATGTGATTTTTATAGCATTATGAACTGAGAAGGAAGTATTCCCTATTTCTGACTTTTTGCATTTGGTTATTAGGTTTTTTATATTCTAGTACATGGTCAATTTTTATGTAAGTGCCATGTACTGCAGAAAAAAAGTATATTCCTCTTTCTATGTCAATTCAGTTTTCTCCAAATTTCTATCATGTCTAAGTTTTCTAACAATCTGCTTACCTCCTTAACTTCCTTCTTGTTTATTTTAGTGTTAGAATTATCTAAATCTGAGAGCATGAGGTTGAAGTCTCCCACCAATAGAGTTTTTCTATCTATGTCTTCCTGTAACTCATTCCACTTATACTCTAAAAATTTGGTTGTTCCACCATTTGGTGCATACCTATTTAGTATTGAAATTGCTTCATTGTCAGTGCTATCTTTTAAGAAAATATAGTTTCCTTCTTTATCTCTTTTAATGCTATCTATTTTTGCAGTTGCTTTGTCTGAGGTAGGGATTGCTATCCCTGCTTTTTCAATTCAGTGAAGCAAAATATATTTTCTTTCAACCATTTACCTTTACTCTATATGTATCGCTCTGCTTCAAATGAGTTTCTTGTAAGCAGCATATTGTGGGATTCTGGCTTTTAATCCACTCTGCTATTTGCTTTTATTTTATGGTAGAGCTCATCATATTCACGTTCAAAGTTATAAATTACTAATTTTTATTGCCCTCCATGCTATCTTCCCTCTGTTCATATTTTCCCCTTTTTTCACTTTATCCATATTCCCCAGTATTATTTTTATGAATATCACCACCTTCATTGTGATTTCCCCCTTGTATCCAACCCCCTCCCCTTTCTTTCACCTTTCACTTTGCCTCTTCTTCCTTCTGTTAGCTCCTCTTTTCCTTCACTTTCCTCCTTTCCCCTTTTAATACTTGAAAGACCAGATACATTTGTCAACTTAAGTGAGTGCATGTATGTTAACTTAAGGCCTAATCTGATGAGAGTAAAATTCAGGCCATTCTCACCTCCTCCTTTCTGCCCCTCTACTGTAATTTGCCCTTTGCACCTCTTTATGTAATGTAATTAATCCCATTTAGTCTCCTCCATCCTCCTGTAATTTTACTGTCCCCCTTTTTAAGGAGAAATTATTTTTTACTCATTCTATCAGAAACACAGAAAAGTCATGATTGTCCATCACTTCTGACTAAGTATAGTCTCCCTAATAGAGTCCCTATAATCGAGAGATATGAGAATCTTTCTCCCAGGTGGGGATATAGACAGTTTCATTTTATTGGACAGCAATTTTTTTTGCCTGTTTTTTTTTAGCTTTTCATGTGTCTCTTCAGCCTCCTGTTTGATGTCCAAATTTCCTATTTAGCACTGGTCTTTTCATCATGAAATGTTGGAAGTCTCCTATTTTGTTAAATGTCCATCTTTTCCCTAGAAGAAAAAGTTTTGCCAGATTCTTGGCTCAATTCCTAGCTCACTTGCTCTTTGGAATATTTCATTCCAGGCCCTTCAATCCCTCAAGGTTGATGCATCCAGGTACTATATAATCCTTATTGGGGCTCTTTGGTATTTAAATTGTTTCTTTCTGGCTGCTCAGGATTTTTCTTTACTCTAATAGCTCTGATATTTCACCACAATTTCCCTTGGTGTTTTAATTTTAGGATCCGTTTCCAGAAGGGATTGGTGTATTCCTTCATTGAACATCTTGCCCTCTGGTTTCATGATAACAGGACTGTTTTCCATCAGTAAATCTTGTAATATTAGGTCCAGGGTTTTTTACTTTCTTCAATGTTTTCAGGAAGCTCAGTGATTCTTAGGTTATCTCTCCTGGCTCTATTCAATAGGTCATTTGTTAGCTGCTTAGGTATTATACATTTTCTTGTATTTGTTTTTTTGGTTTTGTTCAGTAGATTCTTGTTGTCTCATGATGTCATTACTGGCCAAACAACTTGATGTTACTAAACCCAGTGAGCAAACAGTTACTCCTTCAGTGAAGGGTTTCTGTCATAAATAATAATTAGTTCATCAAAGACATTTCCAATACTAGCACCAGAACAAGTCACTCCTCCTGTGGAAGTACTTCCACCAATTAATTTGGCAGCAATGCCAATGTCTCTACTAATAGCACTGGTCTAGTACTCTCCTAGTGCTAGTTGAGGCACCTTGTTCTAGTACCCATAGGAAACTGTGCTGTTCTCTCCAGTCTTGACTTCTGGTAGAGACAACACTGCTGCAGAAATTGGTCTGTATGCAATTCTGGATCCAGTATGTATCAGTGTGGGGGAGCAGGCAAACTTGGAACAGGCAAAAAACTTAGGAGTAACTAGGGCAACAATGACAAAAGAAGGGATTAAGTGATAAGAAGGCGAGGGTTCAGCTCACTGCAGCTTTCTCTTCTGTCATTCTCTGGCATCTCCAAGCTTCTATTTATTTATTTTTTTTAAAGATATTATTTGAGTTTTACATTCCCCCCCAAATTTACTTCCCCCCCACCCCACCCCATGAAAGCAATTTGTCAGTCTTTGTATTGTTTTCATGTTGTACATTGATCAAAATTGAATGTGATGAGAGAGAAATCATATCTTTTAGTAAGAGGCAAAAATTCTAAGAGATAACAAGATCAGACATTAAGATATCTGTTTTTCCCTTAAATTAAAGGGAATAGTACTTGAACTTTGTTCAAACTCCATGGCTCTTTATCTGGATACAGATGGCACTCTTCTTTGCAGATAGCCCAAAATTGTTCCTGAATGTTGCACTGATGGAATGAGCAAGTCTTTCAAGGTTGAACATCACCCCCATGTTGTGTTAGGATACACAGTGTTTTTCTGGTTCTTCTCAACTCACTCAGGATGAGTTCATGCAAATCCCTCCAGGCTTCCCTGAAATTCCATCACTCCTGGTTTCTAATAGAACAATAGTATTCCATGGCATACATATACCAAAGTTTGGTAAGCCATTCCCCAATTGGAGGACATTTACTTTATTTCCAATTCTTTGCCACCACAAACAGGTCTGCGAAAAATAATTTTGTACAAGTGAGGTTTTTACCCTTTGTCATCATCTCTTCAGGGTATAGACCCAGTAGTGGTCTTGCTGGGTAAATGAGTATGCTCAATTTTGTTTCCCTTTGGGCATAGTTCCAAATTTCTCTCCAGAAAGGTTAGATGAGTTCACAGCTCTACTAACAATGTAATAGTGTCCAAGATTTCCCACAACATTTCCTACAATGATCATTATACTTTCTGGTAATATTGGCCAGTCTGAGAGGTGTGAGGTGGTACCTCACAGAAGCTTAATTTTCACTTCTCTAATAATTAATGATTCAGAGCAATTTTTCTTATGACTATGGAGTGCTTTGATCTCCTCATCTGTAAATTGCCCTTCCATATCCTTTGACCATTTGTCAATTGGGGAATGGCTTTTTGTTTTAAAAATATGAATCAGTTCTCAGTATATCTTAGAAATGAGTCCTTTCTCAGAATCATTAGTTGTAAAGGTTGTTTCCCAATTTACTACATTTCTTTTGATCTTAGTTTCAGTGGTTTTATCTGTGCAAAAGCTTTTTAATTTAATGTAATCAAAATCATCTAGTTGGTTTTTCATGATGTTCATAAACTGCTCCCCTTTCCATAGATATGACAGGTAAACTAGTCCTTGATCTTCTAATTTGCTGATAGTATTGTTTTTTCTGTCTAAATCCTGTGACCATTTGTATCTTATCTTGGTAAAGGGTGTTAGGTGTTGGTCTAATCCAAGTTTCTTCCATACTAACTTCCAATTTTCCCAGTAGGGTTTATCAAAGAGAGAGTTTTTATCCCAATAGCTGGACTCTTTGGGTTTATCAAACAGATTACTATAATCCTCTCCTGCCTTTGCACCTATTCTATTCCACTGTTCCACCACTCTTTTTCTTAGCCAATACCAAACAGTTTTGATGACTGATGCTTTATAATATAATTTTTATATCAGGTAGGGCTAAGCCCCTTCTTTTGCACTTTTTTCCATTAAGTTCCTAGAAATTCTTGACTTTTTATTTCTCCATATGAATTTGGTTATAATTTTTTGTAACTCATTATTAAAGTAATTTTTTTGGAATTCTGATTGGGACGGTATTAAGCAGGTAATTTAGTTTTGGTAGAATTTGGATTTTTACTATATTAGCTCTATCTATCCATGATCAGTTGATATTTTCCCAGTTATTTAAACCTGATTTAATTTGTGTGAGAAGTGTTTTATAATTGCTTTAAAAAATTTCTGAGTCTCTCTTGGCAAATAGACTCCCAGGTATTTTATATTGTCTGAGGTTACTTTGAATGGGATTTTTCTTTCTAGCTCTTCCTTTTGTTTCTTGATATATATATATATATATATATATATATATATATATATATATGTATATGAAAGTTGAGGATTTATGAGGGTTTATATTTTATAACCTGCAACTTTGCTAAAATTGCTAATTGTTTCCAGTAGTTTTTTTTGGATGATTTCTTGTGATTCTCTAGGTAGACCATCATGTTATCTGTAAAGAGTAAGAGTTTTGACTCTTCCTTCCTAATTCTAATTCCTTAAATTACTTTTTCTTCTCTAATTGATGAAGATAACATCTCCAATACAATATTGAATATTAGTGGTGCTAATGGGCACCCTTGTTTCACCCAGATCTTATTGGGAATGCCTCTAGCCTCTTCCCATTGAATATAACATGTATCATCCTAGTGATAACTTGTAATAATTTTGCTAAGATTTTATTTAATATTTTTTCATCTATATTAATCAGGGATATAGGTCTATAATTTTCTGTTATAACTCTTCCTGGTTTAGGCAACAGCACCATATTGTTTTCATAGAAAGAGTTAGGCAGAGTTCATCTTTCCCAATTTTTCCAAAGACTTTATATAGAATTGGAAACAATTGTTCCTTATATGTTTGGTAGAATTCACTTGTGAATCCATCAGGCCCTGGAGATTTTTTCTTAGGGAGTTTTTTTCCCTGAGATAGGGTTGTTTAGGTATTTAATCTCCTCTTCATTTAACCCAGGCAATTTATAGCTTTGTAAATAATCATCCATTCACTTAGATTATCAAATTTATTGGCATAGTTGGGCAAAATAACTTTGAATTATTACTTTAATTTCCTCCTCATTAGTGGTGAGTTCATATTTTTCATTCATGATACTAGAAATTTGTTTTCCTTCTTGCTTTATTTCAATCAAATTGACCAGAGTTTTATCAATTTTATTTGTTTTTTTGTAATAATTTTTGATTTTATTTATTAATTCAATAGTTTTTTTTTGCTTTCAATTTTATTAATTTCTCCTTTAATTTTTAGAATTTCTAATTTGGTATTTATTTGGGGATTTTTAATTTGATCTTTCAGTAATTTTTTTTAGTTGTGTGTTTACTTCATTGATTTTTCATGTAAGCATTTAAAGCTATAATATATCCCCTGACAGCTGATTTGAGTGAATCACATAGGTTTGGTTTTGTTGTTTCATTATTGTCATTATCCAGGATAAAATCGTTAATTCTTTCTATAATTGGTTTTTTTTAGTCCACTCATTCTTTAAAATGAGGTTATTCAGTTTCCAATTGGTTCTGGGTCTATGTCTCCTTGGCCCAATATTGCATATGACTTTTATTGCATTGTAATCTGAGGAAGATGCATTCACTATTTCTTCCTTTCTGAAATTGATCATTAGGTTTTTATGTCCTAGTGCATGGTCAATTTTTGTATAAGTTCCATGTACTTCAAAGAAAAAGGTATATTCCTTTCTATCTCCATTTAATTTCCTCTGTAATTCTACCATATCTAGTTTCTCTAACAATCTATTTACCTCCTTAACTTCTTTCTTGTTTATTTTATGATTGGATTCATCTAGATCTGAGAGTGGAAGGTTGAGGTCTCCCACTAGTAGAGTTTTGCTGTCTATGTCTTCCTGTAGTTCTTTCAGCTTCTCCTCTAAGACTTTGGATGCTGTCCCACTGGGTGCATATATATTCAGTATTGAAATAACTTCATTGTCTATGGTACCTTATCAAGTTTCCTTCCTTATCTCTTTTAATGCTATCTATTTTTGCTGCTGCTTTGTCTGAGACAAGGATTGCTACCCCTGCTTTTTTTACTTCAGCTGAAGCAAAATATATATTGCTCCAACCTTTTACTTTTACTCTATATCCATCTCTCTGCTTCAGATGAGTTTCTTGTAAGCAGCATATTGTAGGATTCTAGTTTTTAATCCACTCTGCTATTCGCTTTGTTTTCCATGTTTCTACTTCTTAATGTAAATAAACATTTTATTATTATTTAGAAAAATCATTACTTATTCATGTTACCCTTTACTTTAGATACTTTTGAAAATTTTATTCCATTTTAACTTTTTATCTGTAATAACAATGCTAAGCAAGGCATGTTTTTAAGCAGAATATTTCATCCATTTCTACTCATATATAAAGATTCAATTTCTATTTATCCTACTTTAAATATCATCCTTTATGTTTCTTCTTTAAGATAATACTGTTCATTTTTTCATCCATATTCATATGTATATTTTTAAGTTACAAACTTTCCTTCCACCCTCCCTTCCCTCCCCCATTTCCTCAGCAGTGAGCAATTAGGTAAGCTTTGTAACAAAAATATTTTTGATATACATATTTACAGTTTAGTCATTTTTGTTATAAGGAATTAGGATCAAGGGGAAAAAGATACATAAGTGATAATTTTCATAAAGTGTTCATCATATTCTGAAGGATTGTTTTTTGTGGTTTGGTTTTGTTTTTCTAACTCTGGATGGAGATACCATTGTCCATAGCCGGTCCTTGCTCTCTAAACTGCTGAGAGGAGCTGCTTCCATCAAGGTTGATCATCAAATAATGTTGTTGTTAATGTGTACATTATCTTCTTTGTTCTGTTCCCTTGTCTTACCATCAGATCCTATAAATCATTCCATGTTTCTCTGGAGTCTGACCATTTATAGTTTCTTTTAGAACAATAATATTCCAATATTTTGTGATTCTTTTTAGTAATACCCCCAAATATCCTCCTTGATGCTTAGTGATCAACTGTAGAAACAAAAAAGTAAATTAGATTTCTGAATTGTACTTAGAAATTTAGTCTAGCTGTATCTCATTAATTAGAATACAATGACACAAAATATCTCAGAATTGACATTTCAATTGTATCATTCTTTTATTGATTTTGCATTATTATTAGCATCAATAACCTACAATTCAGCTTGAGAAAGGTGAAGGCTTGTGATCAATGTGAGCTGGCACTAGAAGCTTTCTATTATGTTTATTTTTCTTTTCCTATATTTCTTCATTTCCAAAGCTCATGTATATTTAATGGTAATTATTTCTAAGATGTTCTTTTCTTAATATCTTAAGCATGTCTTAAATATTGCAATTTGCATGATTGAATTTATTATGTTCTTGATAGTCAAGTCATTTAACTCTTTGATAGATTATATTCTTATCATTAATTAGATTTTTTCAGATCTTTCTTGTTATTCAAATTGTGGAGTATATTTTTAGCTTAGGCCTCCCTGACTGATCCAGACAACTCAAAATACCATTCAAGCAAAGTCCAACCAAAGCTACTATAGCTGGAAGCTATTTTTAGTTTGACAAAGAATAAAGGCAAAATCCTGAGGATTAACTGAGAGAAGATAGGAACAAGAAGGAATCATTGAAGTAAAGCCCATTGACAACTTCTAAATCTGAAGTGATATTAAAATTATCAAAAATAAATCTTCATGTCTTTCTCAGGGTTCAAAATAACTCACCAGAAGTTGTTTTTGTTTAATTCTAAAATGGTTCATGATTTCTTTTTACATTGGTTGCAAAAAATTTTCTATTTTCTGAAAAGTAGTGAATATACCATGTAGCCTGAAAACCTGGGTATAAATGTAATATCCTTTTTTTAATGCTGCTTGAAAAAGCAAGAGTGAGATTGACTGAGGGGATTTTCCTGGGAATTTGTATTGCAATTCCAAAGGAGGTCATGAAGTGTTTTCAGATGCTTTCAAATTCATTCCTATTTAACTTCAAGACCAGTTGTGACTCTAGGCTTAATGCCCCACTCTTGATTGTGGTTTGATGTTTCTGCAGATTTGTGATTGAGTTCAATTTTCAACAGCCAAAACAAACATTTGTCACCATCTAGGCATCAAATTTCCTGTGGCACTCTGCCCACTTCATGATGGTAACAAGGGACACACTGATAAATGGAGGGATTGGGGAAATGAGATGGATGCAAGCTATTGTGACCAGTGGGAGTGGTGTCACAAGCAATTACCAGTATTTATATGGATCACTCTGGACTTTTTGGCTCTGTGCTCCTACAAAACACTTGGATAGTGCTAGAATGTTTAAGTAAATATTTGCACGCAATAAAGAATTGTTGAGTGTTTCCTTGCTATTCATAGCCCCGTTGCCATGAAATATTCAGTACATGAAATGTCTCCAGTGACACAGAGTGGTGGTTTTTCACTCTGATTTGATTAGCAGTTATGATTCTTTCATGAGCTGTGACTGTCCTTTTAGATTAACATCAGTCCCACTTCCTTGCTCTAGTCATAGAAGAGGTGAACTAGGTGAAGTGCCACTTACAGAATACATGATTTTTTTTTTACTTTTAACTTATCCCTTTATGCACTTTAGGAATTTCTTTAAAATCTGATGGTAAATATCACCCAACTAATGAATGATACTTAATTTGTAAACAATTCAATTTTTATTATATGTGCAGAGAAATGCAAGTATGAAAACTCCATATACTAGTGCTCAATCACAAAATATTTAAGAGGTTAAAAGTCTTAGAGATTTATTGAGGTCACTGAGACATTAAGTGGATTACTTGCATTACCCACACAGCTAATAATGCAAGAGGAGGAACTTGAATAAGATTTTCCTGATCTACCATGCCCCTCTCTATTAAATACAAGATATAATTTAATCCACTCTCGGTCATAATTGTTTATTGAAAACTAGAGTGCTAAAATCAATAATAATGGTAATAATAATAAACAGTATAGTTTTCTATGGTTTCCAAAAATTATTCATGTGTTATAATTCAATTTTACGGATGATGATACTGAGTCTCAGAAGGGTGAAATGATTTGCACAAAGTAATGCAGATTAAAAAGTACAGATGTCAGAATTTGAGTCAACTTACAAGTTACTATTCAAAGGCCAATAAACATTCCTTTATAACTAAATCCTACCTCAAGCACCAACTTCATTAAGAATTTTGTGAATTGAAAAATAGAGGAAGGAAACTTTCAAAGTAATGGTTTGATTCTGAGAGTGAGGTTTTGAACTTCTGTTTCTACATTCAAAATTCAGTGCTCTGTCTCCATTAATACTACAGAGATTTCCATCCACGAAGAAGGCATAGTCAAAAATTATTCCAAAATTTGGCATTAAAAGCTTCTTTATCAATTTTTCCACATGCATAAAAGTAATATTTTAAAATTCACTCTTTTAAATTTAACAGATTGAAGTGACTCATTACTTTAGTATCATGCAGCTCTAGTAATAGGTTGAGATATTATTTTTATGCTTGAAATATTAACACAGTTGAAAAATCTAGACTGAATACAGCCAGTAGAATAAAGGGAAAAGTGGTATATAATTATAAGAATTATGCTTAAGGTAAATAAAAAAAGATTTTCTTAATAATAACTTCTACCACTTACCACCAATGAATATAAGAAGGATAAATGAAGCAATATATAGTTGAATTCTAGTACCTTAATATTAAGTACCTTAATAACACAGAATCATAGCATTTAATTAATTACAATTATTATTAATTTTTATTTCCTTATCAAATAGATAAAGCAGATGTCAGTACATAGCTATATGCATAAAGTGGAATGTTAAATTCCTCCAGCTTTATTTATTAGCAGAAACATAAATGGCTTATTCACACATTGAAAAGAACATAATCCTTTTTAATTTGGAGTCACCTACATAATTCTTTTGTCTCTTAATTGTAATTTATCAGCTTCATGGTTCCCTAAATCTTAAACATGTTGAGAATGACTCTGATTTCAAAAACGTAATGCCAATAAGTTAAGTAAGAAGACTGGGTAGATAGAATCATAGACATATATATATATATATATATATATATATATATATATATATATATATATATTTTATTTTAAGGACAGTCTATTGAACTACAACACTGAAGAGGGGAAAGAAAGTTTCCCTTGGAATTAGGAAGTTATGCTGAAAATACTGACCAGAAGATTATATGCAAATCACTTAAACTTTCAATGCTCCCAAGGTAACTTTCTAAGAATATTAGCTGCTAAACCAAAGTGATAAAGGGAATTTACACATTAGAAATTCCCTACAGGGATGAAATAATAGGTCAAGACCCAGTTAAACAGCACACAATTATAAGAATCTTATTATTTTATCCAACATGAATAGAAAATATTCTTTTACAGTTCCTAAATGTAATCTGGAATAGAGAACAGTTAATCTTGAGTCATTTATAGAAAATAGTTGTTTTCAAGTGGATTTCATATATATTACTGGATAATCTTTATGGTGTAAAGTAGATAAGTGATAAAACTGCAATTATCTTCATCTTACATGTAGGTAAATTATAATTTCTAAAATCTATGGCATTTTTGCTGTTCTTTAAAACACTTCCCTAACAAAATGGTAGTCCCCAACATCTCTGTGACATAGGTGGTATGCAAATTATTGCTCATTTTACAAGTGAAGAAAATCATACTCTGTCAGGTTAGAATCAGCCAAATTCTCATAAACATGACTTCATAAATTCACATGATGAAGAAGATATTTTCATTTCTGAAGCAGGACTAGTTCTTTTCATTAGACTGAATACATATTACAGAAGTTTAACTACACAATGTGAGACATTTATGTGAAATATTATATACAAAACACTTTTCCACATTCATGCTAGTATTCATTTTTTCAATATGAGAGACAATTTATGTGAGATGTATACAAAATACTTTTCCAGGTTCATGTTAGTATTCATTTTATCAATACGACAGATAATTTGTTATACTTTTTAGAGAACTGGTTTGGGGAACCAAGAACATAGAGTCAATACAAGCTCAGACACTTATTGGTTCTGTCATTTATCTTGGACAAGGGACTTAACTTTCCAGTTCTCTAAGACCTATGTTGTTAGAAAAGATTTCCACAACTGGGAGTTGCCTAAACCAATGAGGTCACAGAACTCACCTCTATCCTCAACCACAGAAAGAACTGTGGACTTTGAACAAAAATCAAAAACTATTACCATCAAATTAGGAAAAAAACCATTATATTATTATGTAATTTTACTATCTTATACTTTATATTTCTTCCTTAAGGATATGATTTCTCTGTCATCTCATTCAACTGAGATCAATGTATATCATGGAAGCAATGTAAAGACTAACAGAATGCCTTTTGTGAGGCCGCAGGGAGGGAAGGAAGAATGGGGAAAATTTGTAAAACAG
Source organism: Macrotis lagotis (assembly GCF_037893015.1). Classification (NCBI taxonomy): domain Eukaryota; kingdom Metazoa; phylum Chordata; class Mammalia; order Peramelemorphia; family Peramelidae; genus Macrotis; species Macrotis lagotis. The sequence goes on from NC_133663.1 coordinate 217,490,606, forward strand.
AAAATAAATAAAATCTTTCTTGATTAAAAGAAAAGGTTATGGACATTTTTGTTGCCCTTTGGGAATAATTACAAATTGATCTCCAGAAAGGTTGGATGAGTTCACAGCTCCACCAACAGTGCACTAGTGTCCCAGATTTCCCACATCCCTTCCCATAATGATCATTGAACTTTCTGGTCATATTGATCAGTCTGAGAGTTATAAAGTGGTACCTCAGATATGCTTTAATTTACATTTCTCTAATAAGTAGTGATTTACATCAATTTTTCATATGAATATAAATTGCTTTGATTTCCTCATCTATAAATTGCCTTTGCATATCATTTGACCATTTGTCAATTGGAGAATGACTTTTTTTTGAAAATTTGACTCAGTTCTCTGTATATCTTACAAATGAGTCCTTTGTCAGAAATCATAGTTGAAAAAAATTGTTGCCTAATTTACTATATTTACTTTGATCTTGTTTACAGTGGTTTTGACTGCATAAAATCTTTTCAATTTAATGTAATAAAAATTGTCTAGTTTGATTTTAATGATGTTCTCCACCTCTTCCTTGATCATAAGGAAGAGAAGCTTCCCTTTCCATAGATCTGACAGGAATACTACTCCTTGATCTTCTAGTTTGCTTTTAATATTGTTTTTTATGTCAAAATTCTGTATCCATTTTGATCTTATCTTGGTGTAGGGTATGAGGTATTGGTCTAATTGAAGTTTCTCCCATACTAACTTCCAATTTTCCCAACAGTTTTTTTAAATTTTCTTTTTTGTTTGTTTATTTGTTTGGGTTTTTTCTTTTTAGATTTTTCAAGGCAATGGGGTTAAGTGGCTTGCCCAAGGCCACACAGCTAAGTAATTATTAAGTGTCTGAGGCCAGATTTGAACTCAAGTACTCCTGACTCCAAGGCCAATGCTCTATCCACTGCACCACCTAGCTGCCCCCCCCCAACAGTTTTTAATGAAGAAAGAGTTTTTATCCCAATAGCTGCACTGTTTGGGTTTATCAAACAGCAGATTAAAATAATAATTTCCTGCTATTGCAACTAGTCTATTCTACTGGTCTACAACTTTATTTCTAGCCAATGCAAGACAGTTTTGTTGACTGATGCTTTATTATATAATTTTAGTTCTGCACTTTTTTTTTCCATTGAATCCCTGGGAATTTTTATTTCTCAATATGAATTTACTTACAACTTTTTCTAACTCATTAAAGTAATTTTTTGGAATTTAGGTTGGTAAGGCATTAAACAACTAGTTTAGTTTTGGTAGATTTGTCGTTTTAATAAGATTTGTCATTTTAATTATATTAGCTCAACCTATCTGTGAGGAGTTGATGTTTTCCCAGTTCGCTAAATTTGATTTTATGTCTGTGAGAAGTCTTTTGTAATTGTTTGAAAAAGTTTTTGAGTCTGTCTTAGTAGGGTTTATTTAATACCCTGAGACTTTGCTAAATTTGCTAATTATTTCTAGTATTTTTAGGTGATATTTTGGGATTCTCTAGGTATACCATCATGTCATCTGCAAAGAGTGAGAGTTATGTCTCTTTGTACCCATTGTTAATTCCTTCAATTTTTTTCTTCTCTTATTGCTGAAGCTAAAATTTCTATTACAATATTGAAAAATAGTGGTGATAATGAGCATCCTTGTTTCACCCCTGATCTTATTGGACATATGCCTAGCCTAGCTCTATTGCATATAATGTTTGTTGATGGTTTCAGTTAGATACTTCTTATTATTCAAAGGAACAATTCATTTATCCCTATACTCTCTAGTGGTTTTATTAGGAATGGGTGCTATATTTTTGTCAAAAGCTTTATCAACATCTATTGATATAATCACATGATTTCTGATAGGTATCTTATTGATATAGTTAATGGAACTAACAGTTTTATTAATATTGAAACAACTCTGCATTCCTGGGATAGATCCCACTTAATCATAATGTATCATCTTAGGGATAACTTCTTGTTATCGTTTTGCTAAGATTTTATTTAAGATTTTTGCATCTATATTCATCAAGGAGATAGGTCTATAATTTTCTTTCTCTGTTTTATCACTTCCTGGTTCAGGTATCAGCATCATGTGGTATCATAGAAAGAGTCAGGAAGAGTTCTGTCTTCACCTATTTTTCAAAAGAATTTATATAGAATGAGAATCAATTGTTCCTTAAATGTTTAATAGACATCACTTTTGAATCCATCTGGCCCTGGAAATTTATTCTAAGGGAATTCAATTAGCGTTTGTTGAATTTCACTTTCTAATAGAGGGTTATTTATTTTTTGTTTACTTTCCTATTCTATTAATCTGGGCAATTTCTAGTTTTGTAAATATTTGTCCATTTAACTTAGAATATCAAATTAATTTGCATGGAGTTGAGAAAAATAAGTCAAAATTATTACTTTAATTCCCTCCTCATTGGTGGTGAGTTCACCATTTTCATTTATGATACTAGCAATTCAGTTTTCTTTCTTTTTTTAATCAAATTAACTAGAGGTTTATCAATTTTAATGGGTTTTTAATAAAACCAGATCTTGATTTTATTTATTCATTCAATAGTTTCCTTGCTTTCAATATTTTTAATTTCTCCTTTAAGTTTTTGAATTTCTAATTTGGTATTCATTTGGGGGTTTTTAATTTGTTCTCTTTTTAGTTGCATATTTAGTTCATCGATTTCCTCTTTCTTTAATTTATTCATGTATGCAATTAAACACGTAATGTATCTCCTGACAGCCACCTTGACTATATCCCAACAAATTTCAATATTGTCATTATCTAGGCTGAAATAATGAATTCTTTCTAAAATTTGTAGCATGATCCATTCATTCTTTAAAATGAGGTAATTCAGGGACAGCTAGGTGGTAGTACAGTGGATAGAGCACTGTCCTTGGATTCAGGAGTACCTGAGTTCAAATACAGCCTCAGACACTTAATAATTACCTAGCTGTGTGGTCTTGGGGAAGCCACTTAACCCCATTGCCTTGCAAAAAAAAATCTAAAATGAGGTTATTCAGCTTTTAATTAGTTCTGGATCTATATGTATACCCAACCCAATATTGCATATTCTTTTTACTCCATTATGATCTGCACTATTTCTGCCTTTCTGAAGTTGATTATTAGTTTTTCATGCCCTAGTACATGGTCAATTTTTATGAAATTTCCATGTACTGCATAATAAAAGTATTCTTCTTTCTATCCCCATTCAATTTCCTCCATAAGTCTAGCATATCTAGGTTTTCTAACAAGCTATTTACCTGCTTAACTTCCTTCTTGTTTATTTTATGATTATTTTTATCAAAGTCAGAGAGCATGAGGTTGAGGTCTCCCAATAGGAGAGTTTTGCTTTCTATGTCTTCCTGTAGCTCTTTCAACTTCTCCTCTAAGAATTTAAATGCTATACCATTGGGTACATAAATATTTAGTATTGAAATTACTTTATTTTCTATGGTAACTTTAGGAGCATATACTTCCTTTCCTTGTCCCTTTTCACGCTATCTCTTTTTGCAGTTGCTTTGTCTAAGATGTGGCTTGCTACCCTCTTCCTTTACTCTATACGTATCTCTCTGCTTCAAATGAGTTTCTTGTAAGCAACATATTGTAGGATCCTAGTTTTATATTCCACTCTGCTATTCATGTACATTTTAACAGAGATTTCATCCCATTCAAATTCAAAGTTATAATTACTGTTTATTTGCCTCCATGATATCTTCCTTCTGCTTGTATTTCCCCCTTTTTCCTTTATGCATATTTCCCAGTATTTTGTTTCTGCATACCACAACCTTCAGTGTGTTTGACCTCCTATATCAACCCCCTCACCTTTCTTTCCCCTTTCCCTTTTCCCCATCTTCCTTCCCTTCTTCCTGTTAACTCCTCTTTTTCTCGCCCTCTTTGTCCACCCTTTCCTTTTCCCCTTTTAATGCTTGAAATGTAAGAAAAGTTTCTTTACTTAACTGAGTATGTCTAAGTTATCTTTAAGCCAAGTATGAGGCAATGAAGATTCAGTTAGTTCTCACCTCCTTCCTTCTTCCCATTTGTTACAAAAGGTCTTTTGTACCTCTTGATGTAATGAAATTTACCCCATTCAATGTCCTTCATCTTCCCATCACCTTACTATGCCCCCCTTTTAAGGAGGTATTGCTAATAAATTATTCTGAGTCAGAGAAAAGTCAAGTTTTCATCACCTCAGGCTAAATATATTCTCTCTGATAGAGTTACAATTCTTGAGATTTGTTAGAGTCTTTCTCCCAGGTAGGGATATAGCCAGTTTCATCTTATTGGATAACAGTTTCAAGTATAAGTCATGAGTGACCATTACTTCTGGTTATATATATTTTCTCTAATAGGATTACAATTCTCTAGAGTTATGACAATTTATATATGACTAGCAAGATACAGCAGAAAGAGCTAAAAAGAGAAATCCCATTCAATGTAATCTCAGACAATATAAAATACCTGGGAGTGGATATGGCAAAGTAGACTCAATAACTTTTTGAAAACAAATACAAAACACTTCTCACACAAATAAAATCAAATTTAAATAACTGCGCAATCATCAACTGTTCATGGATAAGTCAAACTAATAAAATAAAAATTATAAATCTACCAAAACTTAACTACTTGTTTACTAATCAAAATTATAAAAAAAATTACTTTAACGAGTTAGACAAAGTTGTAAATAAAGTTATATGCAGAAATAAAATGTCAAAATTTTCCAGGGATTCAATGAAAAAAAAGTACAAAAGAAGGTGGCTTAGCCTTATCAGATCTAAAATTATATTATAAAGCATCAGTCATCAAAACTGTCTGGTATTGGCTAAGAAATAGAGTTGTGGGCCAGTGGAATAGACGAGGTGCAATAGCAAGAAATGATTATAGCAACCTGCTATTTGATCAACCCAAAAAGTTCAGTTATTTGGCATAAAAAATTCTCTCTTTGATAAAAACTATTGGAAAAATAGGAAGTTAGAATGGAAGAAACTTGTTGGTGAAGCTGTGAACTCATCCAAACTGCTGAAGAATATACCCTTTCATCCAGCAATACCAGTGTTGGGTCTATACCCTGAAGAGAAGATGGAAAAGGGTAAAAATTTCACTTGTGCAAAAATATTCATAGCTGCCCTGTTTGTGGTGGAAAAGAATTGGAATTTAAGTGAATGTCCTTCAATTGGGGGATGGCTTAACATACTGTGATAAATGTATGTCATGGAACACTATTGTTCTATTCAAAGCCAGGAGGGATGGGAATTCAGGGAAGCCTGGAAGAATTTGCATTAACTGATGCTGAGTGAGATGAGTAGAACCAGAAAAAAGCATTGTATATCCTAACAGCAACATGTGGGTGATGATCAACCTTGAGGGACTTGCTCATTCCATCAGTGCAACAACCAGGAACAATTTTGGGCAATTTGCAACGGAGAATACCATCTATAATCAGAGAAAGAATTGTGGATTTTGAACAAAGACCAAAGACTATTATCTTCAAAAAAAATTTCTTATTATGTAATTTTTCTATCTCATACTTTTTCTTTCTTCCTTAAGGGTATGATTTCTCTCCCATCAAATTCAATTGAGATCAATGTGTACCATGGAAACAGTGTAAAGACTAACAGAATGCCTTATTGGGAGGAAGCAAGAATAGGGGAAAAATTTTAAAACTCACCATAAATAAAAATCTTTCTAAAAAGAGATTTATGAGAATCTTTCTCCCTGTTGGGCATATAGTCATATTCATCTTATTGGATAGCAGCTTTTTGTTTTTACCCCCACTTTTTTATAACTGTTTCATGTGTCTCTTGAGCCTCCTATTTGATGTCCAGATTTTGTATTTAGTTCTGTTCTTTTCATCAGGAAATGTTCAAAGTCTCCCATTTCATTAACTGTCCATCTTTTTCCCTGGAAGAGAAGGCTAAGCTTTGTTGGATACTGGATTCTTTGTTGCATTCCAAGCTCCTTTGCTCTTCAGAATGTTTCATTCTAGGCCCATCTATCCCTTAATGTTGATGCAACCAGGTTCTTTGTAATTCTTACTGGTATTTATATAATTTGATATTGGTATTTAAATTGTTTCCTTGGTATTTAAATTATTTCTTTCTGGCTGCTTGCAGCATTGTCTCTTATCCTATAGTTCTGGAATTTGGCCACAACATTACTTGGTGTTTTCATTTTAGGATCTCTTTCAGGAGGGGATCAATGTATTCTTTCAATAACTATTTTGCTCTCTGATTCCATGATATCAGGGCAAATTCCTATCACAAAATCCTGTAATATTAAGTCCAGGCTTTTTTTCTCTTCAATGTTTTCAGGAAGACCAATAATTCTCAGCTCGTCCTTTCTTGATTCTTGATCTATTCTCAAGGTCAGTGGTTTTGCTGGTGAGATATTTTACATTTACCTCTATTTTTTCTATCTTTTGATTTTAACAGAATCTTGTTGTCTCATGATGTCATAGTTTCCACCAACTCCATTCTTTTTTCAAGAGAAGAATTTTCTTCATTTACCTTTTGCAACTCCTTTTCCAGTTAATTATATTTTTGAAGGAATTTTCCATTTACCCAAGTGTAGGTTTGAGAGAATCATTTTCTTTTTGCATTTGCCCACTTGAAGATTTGAGACAATTACTTTCTTTTTGTATTTGCCCAATTGAGGATCTGAGAGAATTATTCTCATTTTGTACTTCTCTAATTGTATTTTCCATGAATTTTTTTCTTGTCAGATGTAAATTTTCTCTTGCAATTTGTTAATTTTCTCTGGAGTTTCTTTTCCCAATTTTTCCAATTGATTTTTTAAACTCCTTCCTGATTTCTTCATGGAAGTCTTTCTGGGCTGCAGACCAATTCATATTCTCAGACATGCTAAATCTCTCTGGGTTAGAATCTATTTCTTCTAAGTACTCCATGGCCTGCCTTTTTGCTAGCCTTTCTTCATCTTTCTAGGATCTTTTTGAGGTGAGGGGACTGGCTCTAAGAGGTTTGCTTTTGAAAATCCTAAAAGGTTTGTTTACTTGGCTTAGTAGTTCCAAATATCAGCCAGTAAGAGGTGCTAGTTCCTTTCTCTGGAGGTGTTTGAGGCACTCAGAAGGGTCTGAATTGATGTTGAACAATGGGGGATGCCATTAATATCCCTTTTAACTTTGTTGCCCACACCTGTGTCTGAAGGGGTCGGGGGTTGTTTACCCTTCGTTCTGGGAAGAGAGCTCTGCTGAATGTAGGGAACTTTGGGCCCTTGACCAACTGATCATTTTCTAGGCCTGCTCTGAAAGTCTGAGAGCTGGAACTAATCCTCCAGTAGCTCCTCCCCCCTCCCCCATCCCACCAAAGATTCCATGGCTAAACTTGGTTCTCACACCCACCACTCACCAAAGCCTCTGTGGCTGATGACGGTCCTCTGATTTCCCCAGTTGCTATCCCTGAACTGGTCTTCTGCCCTTGCCTCCTGTTTCACCCATCGTTCCCTGAGACAGACTTTGCTGGTAGATGTTCTTCTTTGCTGGTAGATGTTCTTCTCCAGTCTTCTTTTTCTGGGTTTTGTCAATGGAATTTCTGTTAAGAATGTTATCCTCTTATGTAATTCTGATATATCTCATACTATATGTTTCTTCCTTAAGGATATGATTTATTTCTCATCACATTCAACTTAGATTAATGCATACTATAAGAATAACATAAAGAATAATAAACTGCCTCCTGTGGGGTGGGGGGGAGGCAAGATTGGGGGGAAATTGTAAAACTAAAAATAATTAAAGCTTTTCTAATATTTCAGAAAAGAAGTTTCTTTCATGTTATTTTTGAGGGGAACCACTTAACACAGTTTCTGTCTTCCCTCTGCCATCTTGGTCAGAAGTCCTAAAAAATATTTTTTTAAAACAATGCCCATACCAACAACAGCCCAATATTAAAACAGAATACTCAACATAGCAAAAAAAAGTTTTGTTTTCCAGTTTATTCAAGGTTCATAAGAGACAATATGGACCAAAAAAGACAAAAATTCAATTTCTAGATGATAACAATAGAAATATGTTATCCTTTTGGAATATAGAATATCTATTATTATTTACTTAGCCACAACTACTTATTTTTAAAATTTACAAAATGATATGATTCATATTTTAGACTGTAGATAATTAGTATGAAACTTTGATGGTTAAGATTTTCTACTTTTTTAATATATTCAGAATTCTTCTCTTGACACATAGTTCTTTCCCCTAAGTATATCCTTATTATATTGTCTACAATTCAACTATTTTCTTTGACAAAAATAATCAAAGGAAAATAGAACATGAAATGTTGATTTGTAGTTTAAGAGGTTGGATTGTTTCCATTTTTTCAACATGATGTTTAATGTGTAAATTATGTAAAGTAATTGCTTGCATAGTGCCATTAGAGATTTGGTTGAGAGACCATTTTATAGAGAGTGAATCTTATATTACTTTAAACACTGAACAACTTCAGTGGATTTTTATATACTACTTCCATTTTACAACAAATCTCAATTTATCTCTGCATTAAATCTACTAACATAGGGCTAAAACTTGAACTGCTCATAGAGGGAGTTGATACATTCTAGCATCACACCATGAATCAGACAGAAATTTTATATGACTTGAATCTAGCATTTTGAGTTTTGTGGCTGACAATAGCAACATTTTAGTTTCAAATAAACTTTGCAGTGGCCTATAGTATTCCAAGTTCACTTCTCTTCCCTTTTTTCATCTCTACTGCAGAGAAAATTAATACCATGTAAATCTTCCTTTTTTCTGCTATTAATAGACAAGGGGAGAAAAAGAAAAATATGGAAAATTTCAGAATTATTTCTGAAATGAACTATTGTATACTTTAATATCCATAGATATAGGTTGAATTAGAAACCAGATTCCAACAATATGTTGTTTACAAATAATATGTGAAGCAAAGAGACAAGTGCAGAATTAAAATAAAGGATTGGAGCAGGATCTATTATCCTTCAATTAAATTAGAAGAAAAAAGGCAGAGGTAACAATCATGATCTCACATAAAAAAAGGAAAAAATCAACCAATTTGAAAAGGGCATGTAAGAAAACTTTTTCTTGCTAAAAGGCATCATAGACAATCAAATCTCATAAATAATAAGCCTATATGCATCAAATTGTAAACCATTTAAATTGTTAAAGGAAAAGTTAAATGAATTACAAGAGGAAATAGACCATAAAAATTTACTAGTGGCAGATCTCAATTTTCTCCTCTTAAAATGACTTAAGTCTAACCACAGAATAAGTAAGAAATTAAGATGTTGAAACAAATTTTATAAAAATTAGATATAATAGATTTCTGGAGAAAACTAAAAAGCAATAGAAATTAGCATGTCTTTTTCAAAAACTTAACCATGTAACCAGGTATAAAAACCTCAATGAAAAGCAGAAAGGTAGAAATATTAAATGTATATTTTTCTTAATATAATATATTAAAAATAAATTGGGGGCATCTAGGTGGCACAGTGGATAGAGCAATGGCCCTGGAGTCAGGAGTACCTGCGTTCAAATCCAGCTTCAGACACTTAATAATTACCTAGCTGTGTGGCCTTGGGCCAGCCACTTAGCCCCATTAGCCTTGCAGAAACTTGAAAATATATATGTATGTATATATATATATATATATATATATATATATATATATATATATTTGTTTTCAATGGAAGTCAGCAAAATCATTGAATCTTTTAAGATTCTCTGTTTTATAATGCAATTATTGTTATCATAACTAAACCATGGAGAATAAACAGAGAAAACAATAGAAATTGTTTTCATAAATATTTAAAATTTAAATAAAATACTACCAATAAAATTATAGCATGACTAGGTGGAAATTATACCAAGAATATAGGACTGGTCCTATTTGAGCAAAATTATAAAGAAAATTGACCATATCAATAGCAAAAAATGAAAAAAATCATATGATTATATCAATAGTTGCAGAAAAATATCATCTGACAAAACAGAACAGCCATTCTTCTTGCAAACACCAGAAAGCCTAGAAGTAAATGGAAATTACCTAAAATGATAACTAATATGTATCTAAAACCAATGGAAAGAATTATCTATAATGGGAATAAACCTGAAAGCTTCCCAGTAAGATCAGGGGTGAAACCAGAGTTTCTATTTTTTTGACTTATTTAATATTGTACCAGAAATGTTACCTACAAAAAGTAAGAAAAGAAAAAGAAATAAATATAGACAAAGAGAAACAAATCTATCATTATTCGCAGATGTTGCAATGACATTCTTAGAGAACCCTACAAAATCATCTAAAAACTCATGAAAGCAATTAGTAACTTTAGAAAAAGTATTCTTGACTGAGATGACAAAAAGGGAAAATGATCAATGCAGGAGAGGTTATGGTAGGATTGAGACAGTAATGCATTGCTGGTGGAGTTGTGGTTGAGCCAACCGTTTTAGAAAGTAATATGGAATTATAACCAAAAAACAAGTAAACTTCATATTCTCTGACCAAGCAATTCCAATTCTAGGCTATATCCAGAAGAAAGCATAAAAAATGGGAAAAGTCTCACATGTTCCAAAATATTCATAGCAGTTATTTTTGCAAAGAACTGGAAATTGATAGTATGCCCATCAATTGAGGAATGGACAAATAAGTTACAGTATATAAATATTATAGAATACTATTGTTCTATAAGAAACCATAAATGGTTGAATTCTAGAGAAGCATGGAATGAATTATAGAATCTGATGCAAAGCAAAGGGAGCAGGACCAAGAGAACATTCTACACATTAGCAACAGCATTGTGAGTGGATCCACTCTGATGGATATAGCTCCTTTCAGCAGTTCAGAGAACTAGGAAAAATATGTTATTTCAGCTATGGACAATGCTCTTTCCATCCAGAGGAAGAAAAAGAAAGCAAAACAAAAATAAATCCTTCAAAATCTGATGATCACTATATTCACTTTCTTAAAAATAACTCTTATGCATTTCTTTCCATTAAATCTAATTTCTCATATAGAAAATGGCTAATCTGTAAACATTTTTAATAGAAATGTGTATGTAAAATATTCACCTGACTGTTCACCACTGAGAGGAGAAGGGCAGGAAGGGAGGGTGGAAGGAAAGTTTGTAACTTAAAAATTTACACATGTATATGAATGGATGTTGAAAAACTTTCATAACATGTCCTTGGGAAAACAAAATATCAATTAAAATTTGATTTAGCTCTTCTGCTAAGATAATTTTATTGTAATGTGCTTGCTACACCTGTCATATATACTTAGAATCACAGATGATATTTAGGTGAAGAAGCCACCTAGAGTGCATGAGTATCCCTTAAAAGAGCTCAGAAAGTCTTCATAACAGAGATTCTAGTCCTCTGTGACAGTCCCATACATCGCATAATTGATAAGGGGACTAAGTGTAAGGACTACAGAGAAATCCACAAAGGCCTATATGGAAAGTGTAGCATGAGAAAACTCAAGCCTTGAGAAGAAAGACTTACAATACACAAGTGTGATGAAGGCTGTAACAGGAAAACAAAGTGACAATGAAAGGTAAAAGAATCCTTATGGAGACTTCAAAAGTGAGAGGTACTAAACATGGAGGTATGAAACTATGTGGATTTAAATGAACTTTTTAACATGTCAGTAGTCAGAAAGTAAGTTATGATATAGAATATGATCTTGATAGGGAATGACTGAAAATAAGAGAATAATGAATGGCTATATGAGGTTCAGGAGAAGACGGGATGCAGAAGATGAAGTGAAAAATACAACTCCCATTCCCTGATACTGAAGTTGTCCCTCAGATCAGAGGACCTAAGAGTGCAGGAAATCAATAATAAAATGAATTCTTGAAGTTCTGCACAGAATCTCAAACTAGGAGCCTCAGCTTTCTTCATGGGCTCAGACAGTTCTTGGAAGATATTCCCATCAATTATCAGCCAATGTGTTCCTTTTCATGATCCCCTTCCTGGCTTCCTTGACAGTAGACTGCTGCGTCTTCTTTCTCTGACACCCAAGGGCCGGTGCCTCACTTTAGCCAGTAAATCACTAGTTGTTGCTGTACATTTCAGTTATTGAAAAAAAAGACAAATGCTGGCTTGAGAAAAACTGAAATCTATTCTAGTTTCTTCTATTAGGCAACAAGTAATCAAGTCAATAAGGCCTGAGAGGGATATAGAGTACCCTGGAGCAATTTTTCTTAGGAAACATGGGGAAAGAGAAAGAAAATTCATGAAAAATCTTCATGCCTTCAGATATTGACTTGGGGCTTCAGATGAGAAACCCTGATCTGAGTGAATGGAAAGTAGGGAAGGTAAAATCTCAGGGGGCCACATAATCAAATGGACATTTTTTAGTAAAGTAAATCAATGATGGTTTTTGACCTGGTAACAGGAAGAAGTGTTCTGCCTTCTGACCATCAGAGGATTATCAATCTGTCCCTTTGACTTACATCAAAAAAGCTGTTCTAGAGGGTGTCAACAAAATTTAGGAAGAAAAGAATAGTCAAAAAGCCTTTCATATAGATGTATCTGAGGGCCAGAGGGACTATTCCTATCTAGTCAAGCAGGTTTCTGTAATTCTCCAACATCATCTTCCTGTATAATTTTTCTGAGCAGGGACCTTGTGCCTTCACTCCTCTGGGGTAAAATCCACAGTCATGTCCTTGAATGTCAGTAATTTCTTCAGTGATGTGCAAAGTTGCTGGATGTAAAATAAACACATAGAAATCATCAGCACAGTTGTATACTACCATTACAATTCAGTTAAAAGAGACAGAAAGAGAAATTCCATTAAAAAAGCCTCAAATGATAAAAATATTTAGATGTCTATCTGCCAGGACAAACAATCATTTTATGAACATAATTACAAAAACTTAATTCCTTTAGATAAAAAGAGATCTAAACAATTGGAGCAATAATATTGCTCCTGAGTAGGCAAGAATCAATATAATAAAAATGACTAATAAAAATTTACTTATTCAGTGTCATTTCAAACAAACTTCCTAAGAATTATTTCATAGAGCTAGAAAAAAATTCATTTGGAATATAAAGGAAAGGAATCATTGAATATGAAGAAAGGTGGTCTAGCAGTTCCAGATTTCAATTTATACTACAAAGCAGCAGTCTTCTAAACAATCTATTACTGACTGAGAAATAGAGTGGTGGAATTAGTGAATAGATCAGATACACCAATGCATGAGAATCTTTCGTTTAATAACTCAAGGATTCAAGTTTTGGGGTGTAGGGACTCAATATTTGACAAAAATTGCTAGGAAAATTGAAAAGTAGTATAGAGAGGGTGCCTGGGAGTTGCAGCTCAAGGCAGCAGGGACAGTTTCCTGACCTACACCCTGGGGAGCAACAGCCACAATTTGGAAGATCAGCAGGAGGGCCTCTGCCAGAGTGAGGGCATGAAGCCCAATCCTCAGGATACTCAGCGAGCAGTGTGGCCATGGCAGCCAAGATCTAGGAAATGGAAGCAGGCAAAGTGGGTAAGCAGGAGCCTCTAGACAACTGAGCCTTGAGTACTCAGCCTACCAAAGGTAGGGGAGTAGAGAGAAACTTCTGAGATTTGTCCTCTATATCTGGACAAGACGCTGGGGCTCTTATCACATTCAGATCTTGATCACAGTCCAGGCCTCCCATAGAACAGCAGGGCCCCCCACCCCACCTCTGTGGCAGAGGGGTATGCTTGTGGTCATTCACAGACCATAAGGGAAGACAGAGTCTCACACACTGAGATCCTTGTGGGGGGGGTGTGAAAGTAATACCCAAAGGATCAGGAAGCACCCCAAGACCAGGCACAGGTTAGGGAAATGACTAAACAGAGAAAAAAGAGGAACACTTTTGAGAAAAGCATTGCCTATGATCCCAAGATAGATCAAAATATTCAATCTGAAAATGAGGAAATACAAGCTCCTGCATCTAAAGACTGCAAGAAAAATGGAAATTGGGCTCATGCTATGACAAAGCTCAAAAAAAGATTTTGAAAATCAAGTAAGGGTGATAGAAGAAAAATTGGGAAAAGAAATGAGAGAAATGCAGGAAAATCATCAAAAAGAAGTCAGCAGTTTAGTCAAGGAGATCCAGAACAATGATAAAGAAAATAAGATGTTAAAAACCAGCATAGCTCAAATGGATAAAAGAGTTCAAAACGTTATTGAGGAGAAGAATGCTTTAAAAAGAAGAATTGGCCAGATGGAAAAGGAGGTAAGCATGCTCTCTGAGGAAAACAAATCGTTCAGATCTAGAATGGAGCTAAAGGAAACTGCTGACTTTATGAGACATCAAGATACAATATTTCAAAACCAAAAGAATGAAAAACTAGAAGAAAAGGTGAAACATTTCATTGAAAAAAAAAACAACTGATCTGCATTCCCTGGTGGTCTAGTGGCTTGGATTCTGTGCTTTTACCACTGCGGCCTGGGTTTGTTTCCCAGTCAGGTAAAATATACTATTTGGGGTGGCTAGATGGCACCGTGGCTAGAGCACCAGCCCTGGAGACAGAAGTGCCTGAATTCAAATCTGGCCTCAGACACTTAATAACTACCTAGCTGTGTGGCCTTGGGAAAGCCACTTAACCCTACTGCCTTGTAAAAACTAAAAGAAAGCAAAAACAACTGATCTTGAAATCAGATTCAGGAAAGGTAATTTAAATATTATTTGGATACCTGAAAGTCATGATCAGGAAAAGAGCCATGACAAAATTTTTAAAGAATTACTACAGGAAAATTGCACAGATATCCTAGAAGCAGAGGAAAAAATGGAAATTGAGAGAATCACCAATTTCCCCCTGAAAGAGATCAAAAAAAAAAAAAAAAAACAACTACCAGGAATAATATAGCCAAGTTTCAGAACTCCCAAGTCAAAGAGAAAATATTACAAGCAGCCAGAAAGACACAATTCAAATATCATGAAGCTGCAGGCAGGATCACACAGGACTAAGCAGCAACTACATTAAGGGCTTGTAGGGCTTGGAATATAATATAATGGAAGACAAAAGAGCTCGGAATGCAACCAAGAATCAACTATCCAGCAAAACTGAATGTCCAATTCCAGGGAAAAGGTGGACTTTCAACGAACCAGGGGAATTTCAAATGTTCCTGTTAAAATGGCCAGAGCAGAACAGAAAGTTTGACCTTCAAATGCAGGACTCAGCTGAAACATAGAGAATGGTGGAGAAGGGTAAAATATAAGGGACTTAATGATGATGAACTTATATGCATTCCTGCATGGAAAAATGATACTGATAATAGTCATAAGAAACTTCTAATTTGACAGAGCAGGTAGAAAGAGATTTTAGAGATGAAGCACAGGAGAGAGTTGAATTTGAAGATACAATATATTGTAAAAATGGAGTCAATGGCTAAAAGGAAAATATAATGGGAGTAAGAGAAAGGAGAGGTGGAATAGGCTAAGATATTTTTTATAATAAGATTTTTATTACAAGGAGCTATTGCAAGGATGTGGAACAGGGGGAAGGCGAGGGGGAGTGAGGGAAACTTTGCTCTCATCAGAGGTGGCTTGGAGTGGAGACTGCATATAGACTCAGTGGGGTATAGATATCTAGAATAAGAAGGAGAGAAGGGGGAATGGGGAGATTTGAGTGATGGAAGAGAAGGTGGACTGGTGGGGAGAGTCACATATAACACATTTTCTTTTTTTATTTCTTGCAAGGGACTGGGATTGGATGCCCTGTCCAGGACCACAGGGCCAGGTGATTGCTGGGCCTTAGGGATGGTATGTGGGCCTGTGGTGTCTTGGCCCCAGGACCAGTGATCAATCTGCTTCCCCACAGCTACCCTACAGCACATTTATGAAGAGGTACAGAGTGAAAGGAGAGAGAAAATCTAGTGTATGGTAGTGGGTAAATATGAATGGAGGAAGTTGCAATCAGCAATGGCAACAGTGGAAAAATATGGAAGTAGCTTTTGTGATGGACTTATCATAAAGAATGTAATCGACCCAAGACAGAGCTGATGGTGTTGGAACACAAACTGAAGCACATTTATTATTATTATTATTATTATTATTATTATTATTATTTTATTTTGTTTTTTCAGTACAATGGGGCCAGGATGACTTGCCCGGGGTCACACAACTTGGTGAGTGTTGGGTGTCTGGGGCTAGAATTGACCTCAGGTACTCCTGACTCTAGGGCCACTGCTCTGTTCACTGAGCCATGCAATTGACCCTATTATCATTATTATTATTATTTTAATTTTTTTCTCTTTTTTTTGTTGCTCATGAGGGTCCATATTTTGGGGGGGGAGGGAGTGTTATGTTTACTGTTAAACAAGAATATTTTAGTAAGATATAAAAATCATTTGTACAAAAATAAAAATAAATATAATTTTAAAGAAGAAAATTAGTTTAGAAAAAAAGCTATGTGTACATGAATAATTCACATTGTATACCCAGATAAGGTTAAAATGGAAAATAATAAAGACTTAAAAATGATATAATTTATAGGAGATCAGAAAACATGTTCCTGTCAGATCTATGGATAAGCAAAGAATTTATGAATATATAATTTATGGAGAATCCCAAGAAGTAAAAAATATAATTTTAATCACATGAAATTGTAAAACTTTAGCCCAAAGAAAACTAATTCAGTCAAAATTAAAAGGAGAATAGGAAACATTTATAACAATTTTCTCTCACAGAGACCATTTTTCAGATATATAAGGTACTAAGGCAAATTAAAAAAAAACAAACTAAAGTCATTCCTCTGTTGATAAAATAGCAAAAGTATATGAAAAGGCTATTTTTGGAAGAAGACATCAAAACTATCAATAGTTCAATGAAAAAATGCTCCAAATCACTATGATTAGAGATATACAAATTAAAAAGTCTCTGGAATACTACCATATAAAACTGACCAATATGCCAGGAAAGGAAAATGTTTGCTGAAGAACAGTTTACGCTCAAAGGGTGAGAAGACTGTGTATTCCAGAAATGCACAAAAAGGAAAAGGGATCTGTTTGTACAAAAATATTTATAGTAGCCTTTCCTTTTGTGATTGTAAACAATTAGAAATTGGAGAGATGCCCATCAACAGAGGAATGGCTAAACAAATTGTGCCATGTGATTGTGATAGAATATTATTGTTTTAAAGGAATTGACAAGAAAGATGGTTTCAGAAAAATCTTGTAAGACTTATACAAACCTATGTACAGAGAACTAAGTAGAACCAGGAGAACACTGCATGTAGTAAAAGCTACAATGCTAGGATGATCAGCTATAAAAGACAAATACCCTGATCAAGATAATGATCCAAGTAGTGCCTACTAAGAGAAAACTGATGAACTCTGAATTCAGATTGTAGCATTATATTTTGTTTCGTTTATTTTTCTTTCTTTTTTCTGTTTTTGTTTTGCAATATGGAAAAATGTCAATATTTTTGCATGAGTTCACATATCTAATCAATATTGAATTGCTTGCCTTCTCAAAGAGGAAGAAAGGAATTTAGAACTAAAATTTGCGGAAAGAATGCAAAACTTTTATAATATAATTGAGAAATACTTAATAAAATAAAAATATTTTTTAAAAATTAAACAATCAAATCTATAAAAAACTGATCAGTTTTTTTAAGAAAAATTATTTATTTAAGGCAATGGGATTAAGAGTGACTTGCTCAAGTTTACACAGCTAGGCAATTATTAAGTGTCTGAGGCCAGATTTGAACCCAGGTACTCCTGACTCCAGGGCTCTATCCACTGCACCACCTAGCTGCCCCCCGCCCCCAACCATCAGTTCTTTAGTTCTTTTGTATAGAACAAAATATGACATCTCAAAAATTTGCTCTCAAATTCAGTTTGATTAGATGATTATAAAAGTATTTGGATAGCTCTGCTGAATAATTTTCTAATAGTGTTGTTGTTTTGTTTCTGATAAAGATTACACATTTATATAATGCTTTATTATCTAACAAGAAATTTCCTTATATTTCTGTGAGGTTTATTCTTTTCATTTTTTCTTGGAGAAGGATTAAAATGAATTCCTGGCCCCGATCACAAAAATTATTGGGGCCAGGTCCAATAGTCTGCATTAATATTTTTTTTACACCCTATTGAAACATGAAAAGTTTTAGAGAAATTCATAGTCAATCCACAATATCCCTGTTTGCATATATATATATATATATATATACATATATGAAACTTTTAATAATAGTGAATATTTAGTGATAGTAATGGTTTTGTCATAGTCTATTTAAACATTCATATTGTTTTAAATGAAGGAAATTGGCTCAAAATCAAAGATACAGAAAATGGCAAAAATCACAACTGGAACCCTTATCTACTTCCTCCAAATTCAACATGATTGTTTCATTCCATTGTTAATTCAAGTAATTCATTATTATTTCATACTTTTAGAACACTCTGAAGTCTACAAAGTGATTTAATAGAAGATAGTATATCACCAGCTTCATCTCTATTATTATTGATATTTGCCTCATTTAACAGAGCTTCCTCATTTTAGTGAGTTTATATGACTGACTCAGAATCATACAACTAGTAAATGTAGCAATCAATATTTGAAACTAAATCTTTCCTGACTCAATGAAAAGGTCTCTTTCCACTGAGCTGTGCTAATGCTAAATTATCTACATTCTTTTTCACAATTGTATGCTGCTTTTTACCAGTGTATTTGACTGGTGGTAATTATCCCAGGCTTATGAAAGCACAGATGATAAGGATTTCAGTATGGATACCACAAATTTGTGATTTGTTTCATAGAAGTAAATCTTTAGGCCAAATTTTCCTTTAAATATCAGACAAAAAATGTTTAAGCAAAATCAGTCAGGTTCTCCTAGGATATTACCTCCCCCAGGAGAGTGATTGGTATTTTGTGATGGTGCATTAACCTAGTGGAGTTAATGCAGCATCTCTGAAAACCAACTTGTTCCCAGGGAATTCTCCATGCTTTGAGTGAATATGATTCATTCTACCTTAAAAATAATTTAAATGTCTTTCAAATTATTGCATTTAACCTAAGAGTTTAAGTTAACCCACTATTCTCCCCACCCATGCAAATCTGTACCTTAATCAGGATAGGGAGTACCATGTGAGAAACCTCCTAACAATTCAGAATGACAGCATTTATTCAAAGAACCATTCAATTGTCCAGGACCACACAGTCAATATGTATTATAACAGGTAGTTCTTGAACCTAGGCTTCTCTCACTCTAAGATAAACTTCACATCCCTAAACTATACTCTCCTCTAATATACTGCTTTAAAAATAGTCTTTTCTTTCTCCCACTGTTTTTTATATAAATAAATTGAAATGAACTACTGAATGATTAAAAAAATTGATAAGCCTAATTTGTTTTTGATCAGGTCCATTGATTATTAATAATACAACTTAAGGGGGCAACTAGGTGGGGCAGTGGATAGAACTCAGGCCCCAGAGTCCGTAGGATTTGAGTTCAAATATGGTCTCAGACAATAATTATCTGGCTGTGTTATCTTAAGCAAGTCACTTAAACCCACTATCTTGCAAAAAAAATTAATCCAACTTGAACGTAGAAAACTTTCAAATGATATTTTCTGTAGCTGTCTGCTCCATTTGACAAGAAAGATACATTTGCTTTTCAGTGGTAAGACCTATGAATAGAGAAGAAACAGTGGAATATCAAAATTATTAGAAGGACAAACAAACAAAAAAATAAGTTCCAAATCAAAACTTTGTCAGCTTCTACTATTAAATAGGCATGTTCTAAGTGCTGAGGATAAAAAAGGTAAAAAATAATTTCATACATTCTGTTCTCAGACACATCTATGCACACATGAATGCATATCAAACATATATCATATACATCATATATAATACACAATATAGTTATATCATATTTTACATGTGTATATGTATACATAACACAAAATAAACATATGGATATCCCTATGTATGTGTATATGTTGTATTTATAGAAACATATATGTACATACATACATACATATATATTATATATACCTAAATATAATCCAGGAGAAATCACAATCAACAAAAATTGTCTTTAAAGTTAATAGGAAGACTTCTTATGGAAGGTGGGATTTTATTTGGGACTAAGGCAGGAGGTAGTGATGAGGAAGGACAGAATGGGGAGGCATGGGGGAAAGTCAGTGAAAATATATGGACTGTTTTCTTCATGTAACAACCAAGAGGTTGGTCTCTCACTGGTTACCAAAATCTGGGCTTGGTGGTAGGAAAGCAAAAGAATAGTGGAAAAGTAAGAAAAGTCGAGAAGATGAAGGACTTTGAATGCAAAATAGTTATTTTTATACTTGTCATTCATCGGAGGTGATAGGGATGCACTGGAGTTTATTGAAAAGGCTTATGATAAGAGAGAGAAGGATAGGGATAGGATAGGAGTGAGAAGAGGCAAGTAGCCCAGCGAAACCACTATTGTAATAGTCTAAGATAATTTGTTTGAGCATGACTCTCATTCAAATAAAAAAGTTAATATAAGGAGAGAATAACTTAGGAGTGAGAAAATTGCCTGCAGCTATTAAGTATGCCTTTTTTGATAAAAAAAAAAAAAAAAAAACTTCCAGAATCATCTCAGATCTTTCAAATGAAGACAGGACTGAAGGCTAAGACAGGCCTAATGTCTTCTTTCAAATTTTTCTGGGGTGATATGTTTCCTAGTATTTGAGAATCAAGTATTTGAGAAATACAAAGAAATACAGAACATAAAACTGGAAGAAATGTTGGTAAACAATAGCTTGCCTTTTCATTTTACAAATGAGACAGGAAAAAGAATGTTTGGTTTTGACCTAGATATATAGTTTTGACATGCTGCTGCTATCTACTAGGCATGCAATTTTGGGCAAGTACTTTGTTTTTTTGTTTGTCCGTTTTTAGTTTTTGGTTTTTACTAGGCAATGGGTTAAGTGACTCACCCAAGGTCACACAGCTAGGTAATTATTAAGGTCTGAGGTCAAATTTGAACTGAGGTAGTCCTGACTCCAGGGCCAGTGCTCTATCCACTGTACCACCTAGCCTAGGGCAAGTTCTTTGGACTTCTATTTCATAATTTCTAGAATGTTGGAACTGACAAGATAATGTTTAAAAACCCATTCTAGCACAAAATTCTATGTTCTAATAATTCCCTTTGAAAGTAAATCTGTAGTGATTATATGTCCAGGGTTCATAAGTAAGAAATTGGCTTTGAAATTCATTCTTTTAAACTCTTAATCTGATATTCATTTAAATTACCAAGGTCTTTTAACCTAGAGATCTTGAAGTTTAAAATAAGATATATTGATAATTTAATACATTCATTTAAAAATATTGCTCATTAAAGGATTCAGTAGGTTTTTCCAGAGTACAAAAGAGTCATACACACACACACACACACACACACACAGACAAACATAAAGAAACATACACAAACACACATAGACACAGAAAAGGTTAAGGAACCCCCCACATTGTCATGTCTCATATTTTTCCCATAGTTACTATCAGGATTTTTGTAATCAACATCAATGACTGAGGAGGAAAAAGGGAAATACAACTGTGTAGAAATAGTCCTATTCTGAATGTTCAATAAGAATGTTAAATATATATATAATTTAACAGATTGCTCCTTGCCATAGGCAAGGGAGAGGGAAAGGAGATGGTAGAAAAATGTCTCATAAACTTGCAAATGAATGAATTTTGAAAATTAACTTTGCATATAATTGAAAAATAATGTAATGAAATAAAGTGAAAATAAGAATGGGTGTTTCCTGTCATAGTTGAATGCAAGAGATAGCAGTAGGATGGTTGATGACAGTAGAAATAGTCCTCTGAGAATAGTTATAATCTGTTTCAAAGACCTTAGTGTCCTAAATTCAGTAAAGTCATTTCTTGCAAAACAGTGAAGATTTAACATTACAAGCTGTGAAAAATGAGACAAAAATCTATGATCCCAGAGAATTTGCTGATGTGCATATATTCAAGAATGTCAAAGAGAGAAAAAAGTCCCTATTATAACAACATATATACACATGCATTTGTATATAAGTATATATATATATATATATATATATATATATATACATATTATATATGTATGTATGTATGTATAATGTGGCTACTTAAAGGTTTCTCAAACACTGAACTATCAGGTCTCACATAGTTTCAAATTGCATGGTCCTGGGCAAATCAATTAACTTCTATCTCTCTCAGCTTTCAACTTTCAAATGAGGAAACTAATATCACCCACCTCTCAGTGTTGTAAGTATCAAATGAGGACATATTTGTAAAATGCTTAGTACATATAGCAGATGTTTAATTCCCTCCTGAATCCTTCCTTTCTTCCTAGTCTAACGCCCTTTCCACTACATTAAATAGCCTCAATAAACATTGCTCAGAAGTGAACTCAATGAAAAATGAAAGGAGCAGATAAAACAAAACCAACCTAATTATAAGGAAATAACCAGTACATAGAAAGCACTATGGATATAAAGAAGAGATAGAATGCTGGATGGAAGGAATATTTATTAATAACAAGTGAAAAGGAGAAAGGGAATTATTTCATTTGTAGAGAAATAACAAAATTAAGATAATTTCACTGTTGAGGTTTTTTTCTGTTCCCATCTATAAATTATATATTTTTCTTTATATTCTTTCTTAAAATATCCTGGTTTCAACATATATGTTCATGTCTCTATGTTGAATTAATTATCTTATTTGCAAAAGGCAAATTTATCAATCTCAAATGGTTCTCCTTGTCCTTGATTATCCATATTCCTGAGAAGCAAGAAATTTTCCTGGAAAATAAAAATGTGATCTGGTTAAAAGAACACTAACTGAGAGTCATAGAATTCAATAATGCAGCTAACATTTTAAGTGAGTATTGTAGATAAGCTTCCTTTTAAGAAATTGAGACTACACAGACATTTAGGAAATTTTACTTGAGTTTAATTCTTAGAATAATACTAGATAGCATTTGACTAGAGATTTAAGATTTGTAAAGCACTCTATATATGCTATATCATATGATTTTCAACAAGAGCTTTTAAAGTTGTTACTGTTTCTCACACTTTACATAAGAAGTTTGACCAGTGGCAAGCTGTGTAACATTGAAGTAGAATACTAACCTCTAAATATCTACAGTCCTAGCTCCATGCTCATTTTCCTAGGATTCAATCCAACTTGGTGAATAAAACTCAAACTGTGAATGTGATTCCTCACCTATAGTTAATGCATAGACTCAGAAGTGGAATGAACCATTTGCATGTTCTCAAGTTTAATCTTCTCATTTTTTAAATTTAATGATATCTGAAACCAATAAACTTAAATGACTTGACTAAAGTTACAAAAATAATAATTGGCAGAGTTCAAGTATTCTTACTCCATCATGGGCAAATATAATTCTTGATGACATTACATACAGCTTCAATGATCTAAAATGAATGTCAGTTGTGTGAACAAAACAAAGAATTACCTTTAAATTTCACTTAATAAGTTATTATGTGGATAAAGTAATTTTAAAAATAAAATAACTATTTTGTGTTCTTTAAATTAAATGCTTTATATATTTTTATTATCATCAATGTGGTGTTTTTGTTCAGTCATGTCTGATTACAAGACCCTATCAATATTGTCAATGGGGGTTTACATGGAAAAGATACTGGGGGTTTGCTATTTCCTTCTCTGGAATTTCAACATTTTACAGTTGAGGACCTGAGACAAATAAGGGTACACTGATTTGTCTAGGATCACAGTTAATAAATGTCTGAGGGCAGATTTGCACTTAAATATTCTTGATTTTAGACCCAGAGGTCTGTCCACTGCACCATCTAACTACCCCATATTTATATTGAAGCTTTTGTTTTTTTTTAATTTAGTATTACTTTTTTATTTCTTTAGTAAATATCTTTCTGAACAAATACATCATTTTTTGATTTGACTAAAGGAAAAAGGGAATTGGCAATACTAACAAAAAATCACAAAGAGGTTGAGGAGTCATCCATTAGAATGATGATGGCAGTGATTAGGGTACATGTGGAATCCAGTGTGGATGTGTACTTCTGAGACTAAAAGACAAATGAAAGCTCATATTATAGAGAATTAAGCAAAAGTTACTGAGTATTGTTATTCCCTCTTCATTTGAACTTTAATTAAGTTTATTATCTCAATGGAAGGATATTGCTAGACCAGATCAAATGGAAAACCCAAACTGTTAGATTTGTTAAATGTAGGCTGAGTAATCTTTATGGCCCTGGATGTGGGCATGATAGGAGTAAATAGTACTATTGAATAGCTGATGTCTATGAATGTCTGAAGCATATTACTGAATTGGTAGAAATGTGGACTCAAGATAGTCTAAGACAACTTTGACGTAAGAGAATCTTGTTATGCTGGCTAGGTATTACTAAGATTATGATTTTGTCAAACTAGTCCTATGACTGTATACTCTGCTCAATATATAAATAATTAATTTAAATAAATTTATATAAAGCTTTAAATATTATTCAGTGTTCAATCAGTTACCTAGTATTCCAGCGAAGGAGAAAAAGAAAGGCAAAAATAAAGAAACTATTCAACACACCATCAACAAAATAGCAGAGAATCCAGACAAACACATACAATCAATATCTTTTCCAACATTTAACATTGGAATCTGAGGCATATTCTCAATGAGATAAAGTCCAAAAAGAATGAGTTGCCAAGTCATAATCCTTTGTGTGTTTCTATCAATGGTTATAGGGGAAACTTGGGAAGAGTGCACCTAGATTTATGGAAAGGACAGAGTAGTCCTTGTTATTTGTTATGGTCTTTTTCTTTGTTTTGTCTCTTCGATTTGAAATATTGTTTTCTTTTATTTGATCTGATGACAGAAAAAAATGTTACAGCTAGTAGCCAAACACTTACCTTGAAGATGAATGTAACTTTCTTCCAGACTTCATAGAGCTGGACTATGAGTAGGACTCATGATACAATTAAATAAATTAAACAAAATTTTCCTCAGTGTTTAACTTTCTGAAGGTAAAAAAGTATATTACCTTTGTGAACTCTATAATACCTTTTAGGAAATTATGATGCTTCAAAGCATTTAAAAGTTTTCAATAAAAGAAATAAAAAAGTCATAATTATATTAAGACACCTGTATCAAAATAATTTTTATTTGGAAATGTTTAGATGATAAAAAATATGAGTCTTTTTTTTTGTTTTTTGCAAGGCTATGGGGTGAGTGATTTGCTCAGGATCACACATCTAGGCAATTGTTAAGTGTCTGAAGTTGGATTTGAATTCAGGTCCTCCTGACTACAGGGCCAGTGCTCTATCCACTTCTCCACCTAGCTGCCTCAAGATCTGAGTCTTACAGTCTGATCATTCAGTTTGGAATTAAGGCATGCACTAAGAGTGACTAAATATAGCAAGTAACTGATATATTCCATTCTCCTAGAAAATCAACTAAACTGACTATTTTAAAATATATATAGTATTTTCATTTTCAAATCCTGTAGTATCAACAATCAAAAATATGGTAAAGGTAAAAACAAAGATAATTCTTACTATAAAATAGTTCATATTAGCTAGTGAAATGGTTTTCTTATGTAAATTTTAGTATGTATTTTGTGGCATAATATTTCATTAATACAAAACTTCTAGTTCTGAAATTCATTCCATCTTCAAAACAAATAATTTAGCTTATCTCCTATAACATTTGTGGTTTATGGGGAAAATAATCAATTATATTTAGATTGAGTTTTGTTTTAGTTTGTATTTAATCCTCTTCTATCTTTTCCTTTGTGACAGTACAGCATAGGGCCTTGAGATTAAAAAAAATCTTAGGACTACTTAAAACACTTTTCTCCCCTGTGGATAGGAATGCGAATTATTTCCAAGGTTTTTTATGGAATAACATCAGAAATCACAATTTTCCTTTTCCTTTATTTTTTTAGAAATTCCAAAAATTATTTAATATTTATTCTGTTTGTAAAAAATAATGTTTTTTACATTAATAAAATATTCTTGTTTAAGAGTAAATGAAATACCCCCACCCCCCATATAGACTTGCTTGAGTGATAAAGTAAAGGGGAGAGAAAAAAATTAAATTTTAAAAAATAATAGTAATAATTGTAGGTATGGCCAGGTGACGCAATGGATGGAGCACCAGCCCTGGAGCCATGAGCACCCAAGCCCACATCCGGCCCCATATACCCAACAATCACCCAGCCAAGTGACATGCAAGCCACCCCAACCCCACTGCCCTGCAAAAACCAAAAAAAGAAAAAAAAGACCCAAAATAAAATAAAATAGTAATAATAGTAGGGGTGGCTGGGTAGCAGACAGAGCATGGCCCTTGATCCAGGAGCACCTGGGTCCAAAGCTGGCCTCAGACACCCAACGATCACCCCACTATGTGGCCACAGGCAGGCCACCCAGCCCCATTTGCCATGCACGCCCCCCCAAATAATAATCATAAAAAGTATACTTGAGTCTTTGTTCCAACACCAAAAACTCTGTCATGGGTGGATCACATTCTTTATGATAAGTCCATGGCAAAAGTTACTTCCATATTTTTCCACCTTTGCCATTGCTGATTGCAACTCCCTCCTTTCACATTTCTCCACTACCATATATTATATTTTCTCTCTCCTTTCACTCTGACTCTGCTGTAGGGTAGCTGAGTGGCACAGCATACAAATCCCTGGTTCTGGGGACCAGAGGCCCTGAGCCCCATACCACCCCTTAGGCCCAGCATCCACCTGGCCCTATGGTCCCCGACAGGCCATCCAGTCCCAGCCCCTTGCAAGAAGTAAAAAAGAAAATGTGTGATATCTGACCATTCTCCCCCCATGGTCCATCCTCTCCTCCATTACTCACATCCCCCCCTTCCCCCTCCTCTCCTTCTTACTCCAGATGCCTATACCCCATTGAGTATATATGCTGTTTCCTCTCCTACCCACCTCTGATGACAGCAAAGTTTCCCTCATTCCCCCTTGCCTTCCCCCTTCCATATCATTGCAATAGCTCATTGTAATAAAGAAAAATCTTATTAGATGAAATATCTTGGCCTATTCCCCCTCTGCTTTTTCTTTCTCCCATTACATGTCCCTTTTTATCTATTGACTCCATTTTTACACCATATTTTATCTTCGAATTCAGCTTTCTCCTGTACTTCAACTATAAAAGCTCCCTCTACCTGCTCTATTAGCTAAGAAGATTCATATGAGTATTATCAATGTCATTTTTCTAAACAAGAATACATGCAGTTCATCATCATCAAGTCCCTCATATTTTCACCTTCTGCTCCAATCTCTGTGATTCACCTGAGTCCTGTATCTGAAGATCAAACCTTCTTTTCAGCTCTGGCCATTCCAACAGGAACATTTTAAATTCCCCTGGTTCATTGAAAGTCCATCTTTTTCCCTGGATGTGGACATTCAGCCTTGCTGGGTAGTTCATTCTTGGCTGCATTCTAAGCTCTTTTGCCTTCCAGTATATTATATTCCAAGCCCACGAGGTTCCAATGTAGTTGCTGCTAAGTCCTGTGTGATTCTGACTGTAGCTCCACGATATTTGAACTGTGTCCTTCTGGCTGCTTGTAATATTTTCTCTTTGACTTGGGAGTTCTGGAACTTGGCTATAATAGTCCTAGGGGTAATATTTTTGTGATCTCTTTCTCGGGGGGATCGATGGATTCTCTCCATTTCTATTTTGCCCTCTGCTTCTAGAATATCAGGGCAATTTTCCTGTAGTAATTCTTTGAAAATGATGTCAAGGATCTTTTTCTGATCATGACTTTCAGGTATTACAGTAAATTTTAAGCTATCTTTCCTAAGTCTGTTTTCCATATCAGTTGTTTTTTCAATGAGATATTTCACATTTTCTTCTAATTTTTCTTTTTTTTTTTGGTTTTGAAGTATTGATTCCTGATTTCTGGTAACTTCATCAATCTCCCTGAATTCTATTCTTTGTCTGAAGGATTTGTTCTCCTCAGAGAGTTTTCTTATCTCTTTTTCCATCTGGACAATTTTGCCAATAACTTTTTGAACTGTTTTATCGATTTGTCTAAGCTGGTTTTTAGCATGCTATTTTCTTCAGCATTTTTTGGATTTCCTTGACTAGGCTGCTGACTTCATTTTCATGTTTTTCCTGCATCTCTCTCCTTTCTTTTCCCAGTTTTTCTTCTAACTCTTTCATTTGATTTTCAAAGTCTTTTTTGAGCTCTGTCATAACCTGAGCCTAATTTCTGTTTTTCTTGGAGTCTTTAGATGCAGGAGTTTGTGCTTCCTCATCATCAGACTGAGTATTTTGATCCTTCTTGGGCTCATTTGCAAAATATTTCTCAATGGTGCTTGTCTTGTTTCTCTGCTTGCTCATTTTCCCAGCCTGAGCCTGGTTTGGGGGTCCTTCCTGAGCTTTTGGGACACTCCGACAAGGGCTTCAGTGCATGAGGCTTTGTCCTCCCTCTTGGTCTGTGAATGACCATATGCACCCCCCCCTGCCATGGGGCTGAGGTAGGGGGGCTGCTGTTTTATGGGGGCGGGCTAGACTGCAATCAGGATCTGAATGTGGTCAGAGCCCCAGAGTCCTGTTCCAGGGGCAGAGGACAGAGCTCCGCAGTCTCTTGAAATCACAATTTTTCAAAGCAACTAATTTCTCTTTTAACTAATTGTCATTAAATTTGTTTTTTCATAATCAAAGAAAGAAAAATCAGAAAAAAAGTGAAAGTATTCTTTTTAAAAATGTGGAGACTGGAGGTTCTATTTATATCCCTTGGTTTCTTTTTGATATTTGTTCTAAATGAGATGTTTCAGTATTTTCAAATCTAAGCTCTATCAGGTCAAAAGAAAATATTACTCATCTAATCTTTTCTCAGACATTTCAAAACAGTGAGTTCAAACCAATGAATTAAAGAACAAAAATTTCCACAGTATTGGGATTTATGGGAAAATGAAAAAAAATACCTTGTTCTCACATGTTCCAATATATTCATATCAGTTCTTTTATAGTGGTAAAGAATTAGAAATTAAGGGTATGCCCATCAATTGAGGAATGGATTATTTAGCTTATGGTTCACATACTTTGAAATACTATTATTCTATAAGAAACCAACAATGATCAGACTCTAGAGAAACATGAAATGACTTACAGGATCTGATGCTGAGAAAAGAGAGTAAAATTAAGATAACAATGTACAAATCAACAACAACATTGTGAGATGCACAATCTTGATGGAAGCAGCTCCTCTCAGGTAATCACAGAGCCAAGACAACTCTATTGGAGTGGCTATGGACTCTGTTATCCCCATCTAGAGGAATAAAAAACAAAATAAAACAAAACAACACAGACATACACATACACACTTAAAACGCTAATTCCTCCTACTGAAAATAACCAATACTAATCTGTAAATATGTTCATCAAAATATGAATGTAAAATGGTAATCTGTCTGTTGCTGAGGGGAGGAGTTGGGAAGGAACAGTGGAAAGAAATTTTGTAACTTGAAAATATGTATGTGCAAATGGAGGAAAATATATAAATGAACAAATGAATGAATGAATGAATGAATAAACAAAGAAAAAATAGAATAAAATTCCCCACAAGAACAAAACTTCCAGACAAAAGATTGAGTAAGGAATAAAGGCTGTCTCATATGTGCTACATGATTGCATTTTATTAATATTTATTTATTCAAAAATTTTAAAATTTTCTTTGATTTATTTACACATTACTAAAATATTCTTTTTGTAAGATGCCCACTCCCCAACAAAAATATAAAACATCATGGGAAAAAAAAGTGAAAGAAAAAGAAAAAAATATGTGTTTCAATCTGTGTTCTGTTACCATCAGTTCTGTCTTGGATGAAACACATTCTTTATCATTAAGTCCATCATAGAGGTTACTTCCATATGATTCCACAGTTGCTGTTGCTGATTGTAATTCCCTCCATCCATTCCTCCCCACTACCATCTTTTTTATTTTCTCTCTCCTTTTACTCTGTCCCTCTTCTAAAATGTGCTGTGAGGCAGTCAAGTGACTCAGCACACAAAGCACCAGCTCCTGGACCAAGAGGTCCCAAACCTGCATCCTACCCCAGAGAACCAGCAACCACCTGGTCCCATGTTCCTGGACAGGCCACACAATTCCACCACCTTGCAAAATGTAAAAAGAAAATGTGTTATATCTGATTATTTTCTCTTATGATCTACCCTCTCCTCTATCACCCACACCCCCCCTCCCCTCCCCATTCCTCCTTGTCTCCTTTTCTTCTAGATATCTCTACCCTTTTGATTGTGCATGCTGTTTCCTCTATGAGTCATTTCCAATGAGAATGTAGGCTCCCTCATTCCCCCTCAACTGCCCCCCATCCATACCATTGTAAAAGTTATTTCTTGACTCTTTTACATGAAATACCTTAGCCTATTCTACCTCTCCTTTCTCTTACTGCCAGTACATTTCCCTTTCATACCTGATTCCATTTTCATAATATAGTGTATCTTCAGATTCAGCTCCTTCCTGTGCCTTGTCTATATAAACTCCTTCTACCTGCTCTTTTACAGGAAAAGGCTCATATGAGTATTATTAGTATCATTTCTATGCAAGAATAAAAGTAGTTCATCATCATTAAGTCCCTTATAATTTACCTTTCTCATAAACCCTCTCTGCTTCATCCAAGTCTTGCACTTGAAGACCAAACTTTCTCTTCAGCTCTGGTCATTTGAACAGGAACATTTGAAATCCCCATGTTTCATTGAAAGTAATTCTTTTCCCTTGGAAGAGGATGTTCAGTTTTGCTGGGTAGTTGATTCTCAGTTGCATTCCAAGCTCTTTTACCTTCCAGAACATTATTCCAAGCCCTATGAGCCCTTAATGCAGTTGTTTCTATGTCCTGTGTGATATTGACTGTAGCTCTATAATATTTGAATGGTGTCCTACTGGCTGCTTGTAATATTTTCTCTGTAACTTGGGAGTTCTGGAACTTGGCCATAATATTCCTGGGGCTTTTTAGTATGTTATTTTCTTCAACATTTTTTGGATTGCCTTGACTAAGATGCTGACTTCATTTTCAAGTTTTTCCTGCATCTCTTTCATTTCTCTTCCCAATTTTTCTTCTCCCCCCTCCCCTTACTTGATTTTCATAATCTTTTTTTTGATCTTTTTCCCAGCCTGAGCCCAACTTCTATATTTTTTGGAGTCTTTAGATGCAGAAGCTTGAACTTTCTCATCTTCAGAGGGTGTTTTGGTCCTCCTTGGGAACAAATTAATTGTCTATGGTTAATTTCCTTTTTTATTGTTTACTAATTTCCCCAGCCTATAGCTGGTTTGAGGGTGCTTTCTGAGCTTTTGAGTATTATTGAGGCACCCCTGAAAGGACCTCATTTCCTTTAAGGTCTCATGGGAGATTCAGACTGCTCTCCTGGTCTGTTAATGACCACAAGCTTACCCCTCTGCCCTAGGACTGTGAGGAAGGTCTCTGCTTTATGGGGACCCTAAACTGCAACCGGGGTCTGAATATGGTCAAAGCCCCAGAGTTTTGTCCCAGGGACAAAGTACAAACCTAAGACTTCCTATATCAAGAGCCAATAACCAGCAGTCTAGGACAGCAGGTACACAATGATTCTCAACAGAGCAAACCTTGGTTTTTAATGTTGAAAATCTGGAGCCATTAGGTCCCCTCAACTCAAAAATAGTAAGACAGACATGCTAGAATTAATACAATAAAATATTTAGCACTTCTACAGTAGTAGATTCTGTTGGAAAAAAACACCAGGAGTAATAGAAATTAAAGGAAGCTCTTAGGTGGTCTAGTGAGTCAGTAATCAAAATATGTGTACATAGGCAAAGGCAAATCAGGTGTTCCTTAACAGCTTAATGTGATAGGAAAGATGGGGATGAAACAGCATTATAACTCTTACAAATGGATGTTAGGTTGAATTGACATATACTGAACCTTCCTAAGCTTTATTCTCTGTCCATCAACTCAACATTGAAGTTGTCCCTCTTGTCTCCTTGCTTTCTATCCATAAATAAATTTCATGAGGGACAAATGGAATAATACACTGTTTTTTTTCTTTTGGTTGGTTTGTTTTTAATCTTCCTTATTGGGATGAGGTTGTGAGCACTGAATCTACAAATCTTAGCAAAAACATTTATTTCCTGAGAAATTTTTCACAGGTTTTTTAAGATATCAGTATCAAAAAGTTTCAAAGGAACAGCATGTATAATGAAAAATTGGCTACATCATTTCCTTGGAAATTCAGTTAAAATTCTAATCAGCTACTGCATTCAAATAAGTATCTATACTTCTTTGTTAAAGGCTTTAAAAATAAAATCATTAATTATGTAGTGTTTTTGAAGCTATTTGCTTTTGTAGAAATTCTATTTTGCTCAGTAAATTGGCATTTTAACTACAAAGTAAAACTATGACCCCATAATATGACTCATTTTCTAAAACGTTAAAATATTACAGCTTGGTTTAACTGAACTGTGAAACTACATGTTTCACAAATGTTATTGCTTCAAACAGAAACTTTTATTCATCCATGTCTCAAAAAGCATCAATTTGGGTTTTAATCCCATTAACACTCTTTCACTGCCTCTACAACATCAATGTTAATAAGACTGATCTTTTGGAAAAGATAGTTATCTTTTTAACTTATAATTTCAGATGAAAAATATTGCTTTACATGAGATTGTAGTCTTAAAAGCAAAAATCAGGACATAAATAAAAATTTTAAAAGAATCTCAGTGATTTGATATTGCTAAGAACACAAATAAACAGAGACCAAGATCAAGATTATGTACCTGGGAATGTAACCAGTCAGGGCATAAAAGAAGGGGGAACTTTAAAAAAAGAAAAAGAAGAAAACAAGTAAAGAAATGATGTTCAGGGGGGTGATGATTAACCTTAATGGACCTGCTCTTTCCATCAGTACAATAACCAGGGGAAGTTTTAGGGTATCTGTGATGGAGAATGTCATCTGTATCCAAAGAAAGAATTGTAGAGTATAAACAAACACCAAAGATTATTACCTTCAATTTTTTTTGAAGTTGTCTTATGTACTACATAATTTTGCTGTCTCTAATATTTTATTTCTTCCTCAAGGATATGTTTTTTTCCTAATAACATATTCAATATTGATGGATGAATAGCATGGAAACAATGTCAAGATTATCAGATTGCCTTCTGTGGAGGGGAGTGGGGAGGGAAACAGAGGGAAGGAGAAAAAATGTAAAATCCCAAACCTTATAAAAGATAGGTAGAAATTACTATTATATACAATTGGAAAACAAATAAAATATTTATAAAGGAAGAATTATAAGAAAGTGCCAAAGGAAAAGAAAAAAGAAATGATGTTCAGAATTGCTGGAATACAGCCTGTACTTCATCTGACTGCGAGGAAGGAGAAGGAATGAAGATGCAATAAAGGCATCTATACATTATAATTTCCTTGTATTCCTTGTATTTTCTATATCATTTGTGACTCTGATAACTAAATATCTGGCAACAAATATACCACTGCAATTCATGCTCTGAAATAATAAACACATTATGACATTTTCATAACCACATAGTGGGTAATGGTACCTCTTTTAAATGTCACTGTTCCTAATGCTCACGCCTTGGCAATAAATTATAACACATTTAAAAAAAACCTTTTATTAATGCCATCTGAAACCAGAAACATTTCAATCTAATTTGTTTCATATCATTTGGGAAGAATGGATTCCTTTCTATACAAATATTTGTTCTTCCCAGAAACTTTGTTTCTCCTTTCCCAGTTCATTTTTCTGATTTTTGTTCCTCTTACTCTTCTATAGGTTTAGTTTCCATCTTTTCGACTTCTTCTTGGACAACAGATTTCCTTGAAATCATGGATTCTGAAAATTCTAGAGTCAAAAGAGAACACAGAGCTCACCTAATTTTTTTATACAAGTTAGAAAACTAAGATCTAGATAGGTGAAAGTTTGTCCACAAAAAGTTAAATTGAAATTTTTAAAATGGTTAGTACAAATTACTTTACTAATAATGGAATCAAAACTAGGGCCAGTGTTTCTAGACTCCAAATCAACATCTCTATTCATATCTTGTTGACTGCCAAAATCTCTCTGATGTTAACCTTTGAATTATCATCTGTGTTCTGCCACATTTATCCTGCCATTGTTATTATAAAGTCGAATGTTAAAGGGGGATCACGAACTTCTCACTATCCCTAAATCACTATTCCTAAAAGATTTTCCTTATACAAAAATATTAAAATTAACTTTTCTGCTTTTCCTTTTAAAATGGTTGATAGAGATTAGGTCTAGTGGGGAGGAAAAAAGAGATAAAAGTTACACAATAAAATATCTACTTTTTCACCCAAGAATAATCTGGAAGTGATTTCTTTTTTGGGGGTGGGGGGAGTCTGGGACTAGCCCAAACCAATACTGGACAAAAATGAAAAATCTTAAGGAATATAAAGTTTTATTGTAATCTTATTGTTAGAACACAAAGGATTGGATTCTGGTTTTAAGAAGAAAATGAACTTTGCCTAATTCTAAAGTTTGCCAGGCCCTGTCATAGATGAATCTTTCTTAATATTAATTATCTTATTGAATTTAAAAATATCTCCTAATAAATATAGCTAATATTTACATAGCACTTACTATGTGACAGATGCTATGCAAAGTTTATAGCAATTTTCATCTTGTTAGATACTCAAATCGGCCTTGTAAAATATTGAGTTTTATTATTTGCATTTGATTTATCAGGAAATTGAGGGGAAAATAGGTTAAGTGTCTTCAGTATCATGCAACTACTATTTGAAAGTGTATAGGAACTTAAGTCTTCCACACTCCAAGTCTAAAACTTTATCTTTTGCTTTTGCAGAAATTCTATTTTGCTCAGTAAATTGGCATTGTAACTACAAAATAAAATTATAACCCCATATTATGACTCATGAAATTCAGTTTGTCCCAATTCTTTTAGTAATTTTAAAAATTTCTCTATCTCTAAGTAGTTTAGAGGGTGATGTTTCTGAAATGCTGAACCACCTGACCTGTGGATGACTACAAATTCACATAATTAGTTACTACAGAAAATTAATATGTCCCGGGTATTCTCAGGAACCTGGAATATATCAATTTGTGGAAGACAATGAAGTTAGCTACCAAAGAAGTTCTTTCCTAGGAATCATAGAGATTCCCATTCTTGAGATTTCTTCAACTTCTTTTCAAGCCTCACTAGAAATATTCTATTCCCCTGTACATCAAGAATTATGGTAGAAGTTGCAGTTCTGCCCCCGAATGTATTCTTAGTTTCCTTGGAGTTTCTATGTAAGCAATTACTGGGCAATGAGCAGAAGTCAGCTTCTTTTCAGTCAAGACTTCAGGCCTAAACTCCATATGTACTCTTATAGTCCTCTGTGTGTGTGTGTGTGTGTGTGTGTGTGTGTGTGATGGCAAGATGGGAGAAGAGTAGGAAAAAAGTGAAAATTTTTATATGAAATAAAGCTATATGGATTATTTTTAAAAGTGCTCATGATAATATCTGACCATTTCCTGCCTTCCTCCCTCCCTCCCTTTGCTCCTTCTTTTCTTTCTTCTAAGAATTTTACCTATGCTATGCATGATTTTTCAAAGATTTTCCTCACCTTTATAATATGGAATTTGCAGTTAACTCCTAGAAATATGATTAGACTAAAGGTACTTTAATCACAAGTACACTTGTTGGAATACTTTAGCATAGAGATTCTTAACTTGGTGACTATAAAATCCTTTTTCTTTTAAAAATATTTTGCTAGCAATACTTCCATATAATTTAATTTCTTGGTAATTCTATGATTTTATTTTGTACAATAAGAAACATTATTCTTGGGGCAGCTAGGTGGCATAGTGGATAAAGCATCAGCCCTGGAGTCAGGAGTACCTGGGTTCAAATCCAGTCTCAGACATTTATAAATTACCTAGCTGTGTGGCCTTGGGCAAGCCACTTAACCCTGTCTGCCTTGCAAAAGCCTAAAACAAAAAAAAAAGAGCCATTATTCTTAGAGGACTGTCCATAGGCTTTACTGCAATTTCAGAAAAGTCTCCCTTTCTCTGCATCTGACTGTCTGTCTGTCTGTCTGTCTCTCTTTATCTATCTATCTATCTATCTATCTATCTATCTATCTATCTATCTATCTATCTCTTCCTCTCTATTTCTCTCTCTGCCTCCTTCTCTCTCTGCCTCTGTCTCTTTATCTCTATCTCTGTCTGTATGTTTGTCTGTCTGTCTGTCTGTCTCTCACACACAAACAAACA
Organism: Macrotis lagotis; assembly: GCF_037893015.1. NCBI lineage: Eukaryota > Metazoa > Chordata > Mammalia > Peramelemorphia > Peramelidae > Macrotis > Macrotis lagotis. The sequence goes on from NC_133663.1 coordinate 217,526,818, forward strand.
TATTAAGAAACCCTGGGTCTTAACAATCCATACCAATTTTAAAGAACCCTTGATGAAAAATGTTATCAACTTTCAGGGAGAGAACTGATGAACTTTGAATACAGATTGAAGTATACTTCTCTAACTTTATTTTTCTCAGCTTTGTGTAAAGGTATATGTTTGTTTGTGTGTATATGTGTGTGTGTATGTGTGTCTGTGTCTGTGTGTCTATGTATGTGTTTGTGCATTTTATCTTGCAATGTGACTAATATGGTACTATGTTTCATATAACTTTACTTGTACAGTCAGCCTCATATCGTTTGCCTTCCCAAGGAATGAGAGAGGTATGGGAAGGAGGGAGAAAATTTGGAACTCAAATGTTTTTAAAATGAATGTCAATTTTTAAGGTAATTGAAAAACTTTTTCCAAAAACAGATAAAAAATATTTTTAAAAAGAATCCTTGCTCTATTTTAATGAGCAATAGAGTGACATATATTGTGTTAAGAAAACTCTTAGCATACTATCAAGTGAGCTAGTGGATACCCACAAAGCAGAAAGAAAGGGTTGGTATCAGCAAAAGTGAGCAGTGAGTTGGCACAGTGGGCAGAATAGCCATCCTGGAGTCAAGAAGATCTGTGTTTAAATTTGAACTCTGACTCATATTCAGACACTGGTCATATCACTCAATCCTGTTTGTCTCAGTTTCTTCATTGGAAAATAATATGGAGAAGAAAATGCCTAACCACTCTATTACCTTTCCCATGAAATGGGGTCACTGAAGAGTGAACAAGAGTGAAGCAAATGAACAACAAATCAACAAAAAATGCAATTTAGGGACTATGTGTAACTGCAGTTATTACCAATGCTGTCAGCATAATTTTGTGTGTGTGTGCATAAAATAAGACAACTGATGAATGTGGAAAATGGTGGCACAGTCATATCTTACCAGTGTTTTTTCTCCTTTGGTTTCCACTCCATATCATAAGAATGCAGAGAGAGAGAGCGGGGAGAGAGGGAGAGAGAGAGAGAGAGAGAGAGAGAGAGAGAGAGAGAGAGAGAGAGAGAGAGAGAGATTAAAGGAATAACAAAAACAAATTAAAATCATTTTCTTCAGAATAGTGTGGGAAGAAGTCACCATATTTAAATGAATATACTCCTGCAGCAACAAGGAGGAAGAGGAAGAATAAAAGTAATGAATTGTAATATATAAATAGGATAAATACAATCTCCTACACACACACACACACACACACACACACACACAAACACACACAAACACAGCCCAAATGCTTTCAATTTGTCAGTGTTCCTATCAGCAGAAAATGCACAAATGTGTTCTCATATTACATCTCTGAAATCTTCTGTCAGTCATTTCACACCTTCATCAAAACCAATTCATAACATCACATTAACTAGCAGAACCCAGCCTAGCATTTTATTTTATCAGTTAAGTATTCTCTAAAATTTCCAGTTAGATTGTCCTTACCATCTGCTCCTAAAGCATCTAGCAAGAACAGAGGTAAAAGCCTATAGTAGGTGGATTAGAAGTACCATGGAATTGGTATAAAGAAAAATTAGAATGTGAAAGAAAACTTTCAGTCATATTTCTGTTTAGTCATGTCTGACTCTTTGTATTTGTATTTGAAATTTCCAAAGATGTTGTAATAGTTTCCCTTTTCCTTTACTAGTTAATTATCCATTAATAAACATAAACAAACACATTCACAAACTAGTCTGTCTTGGAAGTTATGTTTGAATTTAAGTTCTCCTGACTCATCTCACTATCTAAACTGTAACATTTCTAAATATATTGGCATATCTATCACTTTGCAAGCATAGTTTTGAGGTCTGGTCAAACTGTCATAAAATTTATTTTCCCATCAGTTAATGATTTCGTATGGCATATAAAATGGAAAAATAATTTAAATATACAGTGATTACTTTTACAAAATAGTTGATGCCCATCTCATTTTGATGGTACATCTTTCCAGAGGTAGTACATCTGCTTCTTACATAATTGGTCAATTCTACATAAAGAGGAATTATTCATAGGGATTCTCTGTTTTGATATATGTATATTGTTTCTGTGTTAAAAGTGGATTTAATGGAGATATAGCAAGACTAAAGGAATTGTAATACAGTGAGAATAATTTTGGTTTGCAGTAAAAGAAGAAAGGTTCACAATTTGGCTCATTTTAATATATAATTGACTTAATTTAAAAGGAGTTCACAACTAAAACTAATAGAAATGAAGCCTGTATTTGTGCTTGTGTGTGTGTGTTTGTGTGTTAATTTGAATAGTTTCCTTTCAGTAACTTTAACCAACTTAACTTCACCTATATCAATGTTGATTTAAAAAAATACAATAAACATTTATAGGTTATACATACTTCATGATATAGCAAGAAAAAGTAATTTAACAAAGTTAGTAGTATAGCAACCTTAACTGAAAGGACATGTAAGAGTCAAAATTTCCTGATAAAATAACAGAACTTAACAGAGAATTTAAATTTTGAATACGTGACTTAAAAGATTCATTAAAAAAAATAAAAGGAAAGGTAGAAAAAGCAAACAAATGTTACTCAAAAACATTAAATTATATTCAGCCATACAATGAAAGATAACACTTGCAACTGTTGAGGATCGTTTTTTTCTTCACTTCCAGACAAGATGGCAGAGAGAAGCCAGGCACTGTTTTAATCTCTCCTGGCTTTCCTGCAAAACAAATATGAATCAAGTCCCCTAACTGATTTTGGATCAACAGAACCCACAGCAGAACTGAGGGGAACATCAAGGTCTACCAGCAAGGTCTATCACAGAGGGGTGTGGGCATGCCCAGGACAAAGAGCCAGGACCCAGTCCAGGAACAGCGGTGTGAGAAGAGGGGATTGACTTGAGATAAACAGCAGAAGTGTTTGCTATATGCCTGTTGGGCAGAACTCCAGCTTGGCAGCCCAGATATCAATCCCACCAATTTGGCTGTTCTGTAAGATCCAGGCTGTAAGTCCCTCTGTTGCCAGTTGAGCATTCCACGCCCACCCCCATGTTTCTGTGGAAGGGCCTGAATTTTTCCAGAACAAACACAGGAATAGCCCAGGTGTTAGCAAATTGTCCAAGGCCCAGGTGTGTGTTGCATCTCGCCCCCCAGCTCTTTGCTGTTTCAGCTGATTACCAGGAGATTTAATTAATTGGACTTTGTAGCTGGGGGGCCCAGAACAGTTTTGCCATTCTTTTTCTGACTGCTTTCAGAATATTGTCCTTGATTTGATAGTTCTGGAGATTTGTCACAATATTCCGTGGTATTTTTATTTTGGGATCTCTTTCTTTTTTTCTTTCTTTCTTTCTTTCTTTCTTTCTTTCTTTCTTTCTTTTATTTATTTGTATTAAAGATATTATTTGAGTTTTACAATTTTCCCCCAATCTTACTTCCTTTCCCACCCCCCCCCACAGAAAGCACTCTGTCAGTCTTTACTTTGTTTCCATGTTGTACCTTGATCCAAATTGGGTGTGATGAGAGAGAAATAATATCCTTAAAGAAAAGAGAAGTCTAAGAGGTAACAAGATCAGACAATAAGAGATCTGTTTTTTTTCTAAATTAAAGGGAATAGTCCTTGCACTTCGTTCAAACTCCACAGCTCCTTATCTGGATACAGATGGTACTCTCCTTTGCAGACAGTACAAAATTGTTCCCAATTGTTGCACTGATGGAATGAGCAAGTCCTTCAAGGTTGAACATCACTCCCATGTTGCTCTTAGGGTGTACAGTGCTTCTCCGGTTCTTCTCATCTCACTCAGCATCAGTTCATGCAAATCCCTTCAGGTTTCACTGAAATGCCATCCCTCCTGGTTTCTCATAGAACAATAATGTTCCATGACATACATATGCCACAGTTTGCTAAGCCATTCCCCAATTGAAGGACATTTACTGGATTTACAATTCTCTGCCACCACAAACAGGGCGGCTATAAATATTTTTGTACAAGTAATGATTTTACCCTTTTTCCTCATCTCTTCAGGGTATAGACCCAGTAGTGGTATTGCTGGGTCAAAGGGTATGCACATTTTTGTTGCCCTTTGGGCATAGTTCCAAATAGCTCTCCAGAAATGTTGGATGAGTTCACAGCTCCACCAACAGTGTAATAATGTCCCAGATTTCCCACATCCCTTCCAACAATGATCATTATCCTTCCGGGTCATACTGGCCAATCTGAGAGGTGTGAGGTGGTACCTCAGAGAAGCTTTAATTTGCATTTCTCTAATAATTAATGATTTAGAGCATTTTTTCATATGGCTATGGATTACTTTGATCTCCTCATCTCTAAATTGCCTTTGCATATCCTTTGACCATTTGTCAATTGGGGAATGGCTTTTTGTTTTAAAAATATGACTCAGTTCTCTGTATATTTTAGAAATGAGTCCTTTGTCAGAATCATTAGTTGTAAATATTATTTCCCAATTAACTACATTTCTTTTGATCTTAGTTACATTGGTTTTATCTGTGCAAAAGCTTTTTTTGAAGTGCAAATTTTCATTTTATTAATTATCTAAAAATAGACCTCAGCAACAACAACAATATACCCAAATGCTAGTTACTATAACAAAAGAAAAGGAAAACCAAAAAAGGAACTTTAAAAATATTTCTGAAAAGCCAAAATTAAAATTGCTCTAACATGCTGCCAACTCTCAATTATCTACATTTGACTTATACCTTCTGCGTATTATTTATGGATCATTTTAAAGCTTGGGCTAGTTTGTGCCCATCATCCAGCTGTGCACCTGGACTATCTTCATCTGTTGTTGTCAGCCAACTGCAAACTAATTTTAATAAATGCCCAAGTCAACATAATTAAGAAAATAAATATATAACCAAGAAAACCCAGTATGAAATCCAAATTTTTTTAAAAAAACTTATATTATCTATATTAGTTTCCCTAATTTTTTTTGGGGGGGGGTGTTGTAGGGACAATGGGAACAGACAATCAAGATCTGGCTTTTGTAAATATTTTCATATTGTCATGAAAAGAATAAGTAAAAAAGCAATATCTAAAGCACAAAACAACATTTCAAAGCAAATAATGATATTCAGAATTTCAGGAGCCTGTCATCTTCAAAGTGTGACATATATTTTAGAAAAACTCAGAAGGGGAGCTCCATCATGTTACTGTAGGCTTCAAACGACAGATTCACAAGGTGGACTTGGAACAAACAATACTGCCCCATTTCTGTACCAGAAGAAGACAGGTCTTTCTACTCTCTCATCTAATTTTACAGAGAAAAAAAAGCAGTGAGTGGCTGAATGGCCTACCTAGGGGTCAGAGAAACTAACTCAGAGGCTCCTGTTTGGCCTAGTTTTCCATATCATTCCTTAAAATATGTACAAATGTGCCATACCAAAATCTTGCCTAATAAATACAATTTCAGATGGATACTCTAGGCTTTGGAATCAGTGGCTACTGATACTAAATTTATCACATCCCTTGGCCATTGTGTACAATAAGAAGGCATAGTACTTTAACATCCTAGGATTTGCTGTAAACAATAACTAGTTACAAAAATATTCCTTATGCTCCTGTTAATTCCATTGCACCCTCAATATATAGATTTTATGGTGGTTTACTTTGGTTGCCTGTTAGGAATTTATTTTCAGTGTGACTAGATACACCAATCATGAATTGCCCTGAGATTCATATGGAGAGTAATTCTGGGCACTTAACTACTACTAATCATGCCCAACTTTTGTTAATACACATGTCCTAGGAATGCATTGTGCTTCCATTAGGATATCTTTTAAATATGATGCTCTGTCCTAAAAAAGGCCAAGAATCACAAAAAGAACAAAAATGTAGCTGAATCAGAAGCAATTTCCAGTGGCAATCTGTATTTTCACAGTATTGAAAAAAAAGTACAGTGTAAGCTCTTTCCTCTCATGTCAATGTGATTTATCTGTTTCTAACAGCTAGTTCACAATCACATCATGTAAAACAATTCATTGAAACCATGGCAAAGAAAAAAAGTAAAAATAAGATTGCCTATCAACTACTATTAAAAAAAGCTCAAATGAAGTACTTAAAAAATAAAAATATAAATTCCTCAGTTGGCATTTTTAATGGAACACAGCTCAGATAAAATTCTGGATTACTTTAAAAGTTGGGGTTTCATTGTGGGGGAGGGCTTGGAGAGGAATTTGAATAAATTGCTCTGTTTTGTATATTGTGAACCTGGAGAAACAAGGGCCACATTTTAAGACTGATTCTATTTAGCACCCCCACTTTCTCCCAGCTGGCATGGCATGGTGTTTTCTGCTTTATTTATGTTATCGGCAAACTAGAAGGCTTTGACTTTCCAAGGTATCCCTGCAACTGAAGTTATGTGCTGACACAGTAAGGGCACTTCCAAAGTCATGATCAACCAAGGCAGCTGACATGCTCAGATACTTATCCCTGTCATTCCATGTGGTTACCCCCTTCCTGTCTTTCTATATGATTCCCTTCCAATTGCTGACTCTATGGAGACAAATTCACAGCACCATGAATGGCTTTTACAATGTCAAAACTCATTTTTAAAGTGTATTTATGAGAAGGGAAAATAAGCTGTGTTAATTTGTGATCTTGAAACTGTGGAGCCTTTTCATCTAAAAAACAGACAAACATGAAAACAAATCCAACAACCCTTTTTTTTACCTTTAGTGGCCATGGAAAAATTTAACACATTCATAGAATATATTTTACTTGGGGGGTATAGTCTGTTAATATGCTTTTCAAGAGGGGAACATTTTTTGAAATTAATGATGAGGGTTGCACCATCTTCCTTTGCTTTTGTTCTTGGATGATTTTCTTTAAATGATAGCATCGTGTTCATCAATGGTTCTGTATCGAATTCCTCTTGAATAATACATTTTGCATCCAATGTAAAGGATAGATAAAACTCCCAGAGTCAGTACAATGCCACCAACAAAGCTGCCGATATCAAATCTTGATCCTTTGTTCATTTGGGCATTGATGTTGGCTGTGGCAGTGGTTATCATTGTACTGTTGCTGGTTGGGGCAGCTGATGACTTTGAGGCACTGTGGGCTGTTGTGCTTTGAAAGACACTTTTTGAAGTTGATGCCTGAGGTTTCAGGGTGCTGTTCGTCACAAGTGTTGAGCCTTTGGTTGTTACCTGAGGTTTTTCGGTAGTTTTGTTGGTAGAGGCTGATGTGTTAGCAGAAGGTGGCTTGGTGGTGATAGATGTAAGGTTTGATTGGATTTCTGTGTCACTATTTCCTGGAATTTTACTTGTGGTCTGGGTGGAATTTTCCTCCGGGCCTAAGCCGCGCGCGGCTCACCAGAGGAGCAGCACCTACAGTGCCAGCACCAGCCCAGGAGCCTCATGGCTGCGTGGAGGCCGGCCGGCTGCATGGGGCGGCGCGGGGTCCGCGGCCAACGCCAGTCCTCGTGTAGAGGCCCCGCCGTGCGCCCGCTCCTGGCTCCGGGTGACCAAGTGCGGGCCGTAGCCGCGGAGCTGGGGGTACGCCTGTACAAAAGCTTTTTAATTTAATGTAATAGAAATCATCTAATTGGTTTTTGGTGATGTTCTCCAACTCTTCCTTAGTCAAAAACTGTTCGTTCCCCTTTCCCTAGATCTGACAGGTAGACTCGTCTTTGATCTTCTAATTTGCTTGTAGTATTGGTTTTTTTTTTATGTCTATGTCCTGTAACCATTTGGATCTTATCTTGGTAAAGGGTGTGAGGAGTTGGTCTAATCTAAGTTTCTTCCAGACTAACATCCAAATATCCCAGCAATTTTTAACAAAGAGGGAGTTTTTATGCCAATGGCTGGACTCTTTGGTTTTATTAAACAGCAGATTACTATAACCATCTCCCGCTTTTACACCTAGTCTATTCACTGGTCCACCACTCTATTTCTTAGCCAATACGAAATAGTTTTGATGACTGATGCTTTATAATATAATTTTAGATCAGGTAGGGCTAAGGCACCTTCTTTTTAACTTTTTTCCATTAAGCTCCTGGCACTTCTTGACTTTTTATTTCTCAATATGAATTTACTTACAATTTTTTCTAACTCGTTAAAATTTTTTTTTGGAATTTTGATTGGTAGGGCACTAAACAGGTAGTTTAGTTTTGGTAAAATTGTCATTTTTTTTAATATATTAGCTCTACCTATTCATGAGCAGTTGATATTTGCCCAGTTATTTAAATCTAATTTAATTTGTGTGAGAAGTGTTTTATAATTGTTTTCAAAAAGATTCTGAGTCTGTCTTGGCAAATAGACTACCAAATATTTTATATTGTCTGAGGTTACTTTGAATGGGATTTCTCTTTCTAGCTCTTCCTGCTGTTTCTTGATAGACATATATAGAAAATTTGAGGATTTATGAGGGTTTATTTTATAACCTGCAACTTTGCTAAAATTGCTTATTGTTTCCAGTAGTTTTTTAGATGATTTCATGGGATTCTCTAGGTAGACCATCATGTCATCTACAAAGAGTGAGAGTTTTGTCTGTTCCTTCCCAATTCTAATTCCTTCAATTTCTTTTTCTTCTCTAATTGCTGATGCTAACATTTCTAATACAATATTGAATAGTAGTGGTGATAATGGGCACCTTTGTTTCACCCCTGATCTTATTGGGAATGCCTCTAGTCTCTCCCCATTGAATATAATGCTTGTTGATGGTTTCAGATAGATACTGCTAATTATTCTAAGGAACAGTGCATTTATTCCCACACTCTCTAGTGTTTTTAATAGGAATGGATGCTGTATTTTGGCAAAAGCTTTTCAGCATCTATTGATATGATCATATGATTTCTGATAGGATTGTTGTTGATATAATTGAGGATACTAACATTGTTCCTAATATTGAACCAACCCTGCATTCCTTGAATAAATCCTATTTGATCATAATGGATTATCCTAGTGATGACTTGTTGTAATCATTTTGCTAAGATTTTATTTAGGGTTTTTGCATCTATTAATATAGATTAATATAATCAGGGAAATAGGTCTATAATTTTCTTTCTCTGTTTTAAATCTTCCTGGTTTAGGTAACATTACCATATTGGTTTCATAGAGTTAGGCAGAGTTCCATCTTTCACTATGTTTCCAAACAGTTTATACAGAATTGGAACCAATTGTTCTTTAAATGTTTGGTAGAATTCACTTGTGAATCCATAAAGCCCTGGAGATTTTTTTTTAGGGAGTTCAATAATGGCTTGTTGAAATACTTTTTCTGAGATAGGGTTGTTTAGGTATTTAATCTCTTTTGCATTTAAGCTGGGCAACTTATATTTTTGTAAATATTCATCCATTGCACTTAGATTATTGAATTTATTGGCATAGAGTTGGGCAAAATAATTTCAAATTATTACTATAATTTCCTCCTCATTGATGGTGAGTTCACCTTTTTCATTCATGATATTAGCAATTTGCTTTTCTTCTTTCTTTTTCTTAATCAAATTGACCAGAGGTTTATCAATTTTATTGTTTTTTCATAATACCAAATTTTTGTATTATTTATTAATTCAATAGTTTTTTGCTTTGGCTTTTATTAATTTCTCCTTTGATTTTTAGAATTTCTAATTTGCTATTTAATTGGGATTTTTGATTTGTTCTTTCTCTGATTTTTTTATTTGCATGTTTAGTTCATTGATTTCCTATTTCTCCAATTTATTCATATAAGCATTTAGAGCTATAATATATCCCCTGAGAGTGGCTTTGAATGAATCCCATAGGCTTTCGTATGTTGTTTCATTATTATCATTATCTAGGATAATATGGTTAATTATTTGTATAATTTGTTTTTTGATCCACTCATTTTTTAAAATGAGGTTGTTCAGTTTCCAATTTGTTCTGGGTCTATATCTCCTTGTCCCATTATTTCATATGACTTTTATTGCATTGTGATCTGAGAAAGATGTATTCACTATTTCTGCATTTCAGCAGCTGATCATTAGGTTTTTATGTCCTAGTACATGGTCAATTTTTGTATAAGTTCCATGTACTGCAGAGAAAAAGGTATATTCCTTTCTATCCCCATTTGGTTTCCTCCATAAATCCACCATATCTAATTTTTTTTAACAATCTATTTATGTCCCTAATTTCTTTCTTGTTTGTTTTATGCTTTGATTTATCGAGATCTGATAGCGGGAGGTTGAGGTCTCCTACTAGTAGAGTTTTGCTGTCTATGTCTTCCTGTTGTTCTTTCAGCTTCTCCTCTAAGAATTTGGGTGCTGTCCCACTGGGTTCATTATATATTCAATATTGAAATGACTTTATTGTCTATGGTACTATCTATTTTTGATGCTGCTTTGTCTGAGATAAGGATTGCTACCCCTGCTTTTTTTACTTTAGCTTAATCAAAATATATTTTGCTCCAACCTTTTACCTTTACTCTGTATGTATCTCTCTGCTTCAAATGAGTTTCTTATAAGCAGCATATTCTGGTTTTTAATCCACTCTGCAATTTGCTTAAATTTTAAGGGAGAGTTCATCCCATTCGCATTCAAGTTTATGATTACTAATTCTTTATTGCCCTCCGTGCTATCCTCCCTCTGTTTGTATTTTCCCCCTTCCCCCCTTTTATCCATATTCCCCAGTCTTTTGTTTCTGAATACCACCCCCTTTAGTGTGTTTGCCCTCCTATATCATACCCTTCCCTTTCTTTCCCCTTTCCCTGTTCCCTTCCTTTTGTTATTTCCCCTTATTTCCCCTTATTTCCTCTACTCCCCTTCCCTTTCTCTGTACCCCCTCCCCTTTCACCCTTTTAATTCTGGAAAGGTTAGATGTTTTATAAGTTAACTGAGTATGTGTAGGTTGACTTTAAGCCTAGTCTGATGAGAAGAAGATTCAGGTGTTTCTCCTCTACTCCCTTCATCCCCTCTATTACCATAGGTTTTTTGTACCTCTTAGTGTAATGTGATTTGTCCCATACAATCCCCTCCCTCCTCCCATCTCTTTCCTGTCACCCTTTTTAGGGAGGTAGTGTATTTTTTTTTTAGATTATTCTAAGTCATAGAAAATTCTTAGTGTCTGTCCCTTCTAGTTCAGTATATTCTGCTGAAGAGAGTCAAAATTCCTGAGCGTTATTAGAGTCTTTCTCCCCAGTGGGGTTAAAACCAGTTACATACCATTAGATATCAGTCTCACGGATATGTCATGGATGTCCATCATTTCTGGCTAGGTATATTCTCTCTGTTAGAGTTACATTTCTCAGGATTTATGAGAGTCTCTACCCCCCCCCCCATGTTGGGATATAGCCAGTTTCAACTTGCTGGATTGCATTTTTTTCCTTTTACCGCACCCCCCTTTTTTTTTACCTTTTCATGTGTCTCTTGAACCTCCTGTTTGATGTCAAAATTTTCTGTTTAGCTCTGGTCTTTTCATCAGAAATTTTTGGAATTCTTCCATTTCGTTAAATGTCCATCTTTTTCCCTGGAAGAGAAGGCTCAGCTTTGCAGGAAAGTAGCTTCTTGGCTGCATTCCAAGCTCCCGTGCTCTTCAAAATACCTAGTTCCATGCCCTTCGATCCCTTAAAGTTAATGCAGCCAGGTCCTGCGTGATCCTTACAGTGGCTCCTTGATGTTTAAATTGTTTGTTTCTGGCTGGTTGCAGGATTTTCTCTTTTATCTGATAGTTTTAGAGTTTGGCCACAACATTCCTTGGTGTTTTCATTTTAGGATCTTTTTCTGGTGGGGATCGATGTACTCTTTCAATAACTACTTGGACCTCTGATTCCATGATATCAGGGCAGTTTTCCTTCACTGGATACTGTAATATTAAGTGCAGGCTTTTTTTTTGTCTTCAATGTTTTCAGAAAGTCCTATAATTTTCAGGTTGCTCCTCCTCGATCTATTCTTGAGTTCAGTGGTTTTGTTGATGAGGTATTTTATATTTGCTTCTATTTTTCTATTTTTTGATTTTGTTTAACTGACTCTTGCTGTCTCATGGTGTCATTAGTTCCTGTAGACTCCATTCTTTTTTTGGGGGAGCAGTTTTCTTCATTAACCTTTTGCAACATCTTTTCCGATTGGTCAATTCTACTTTTGAAAGAGCTTTCCATTTGACCAATTGAGGTGTTGAGAGAATTAATTTCTTTTTTTGCATTTGCTCATTGGGATCTGAGAGAATTATTCTCATTTTGTATTGGTCCAATTGATGATCTGAGAGATTTATTCTCATTTTGTAATTGTCCAATCGATGATTTGAGAGATTTATTCTCCTTTTGTGTTTGTCCAATTGTACTTTCTAAGGTTTTGTTTTCTTGTTGCAAGGTATTAATTGTCTTTCCCAAATTATTTCTTCAAGGAAGTCTTTCTGTGCTGGAGACCGGATTGTATTCTCCTCAAAGGTTCCAGGTCTCTCTGAGTTGGGGTCTTTCCCTTCCAGGAATTCTTCTATGCATCCACATTTCTGCTGACCCTTTGCCATTATGCTAAGACCTTGAGTTGGGGTGGGGCTGGTTCACCTGGGCTTGGGATCGCTAAAAGGGTGACTGAGTGCAGTTACTCTGGCTGTCCAGTAGGAGGTGGTGGTTGCTTTCTCTGGAGAGTCTGCGACCTTGGTGGAGAGGCCTTCTCCCTTTGAATGGAAAATCTGGAGCTATTGAATTCTTTTTCCTGCAGTCAATGATGGGCTTTACCCTGGCCTGAGGTCTTTCCTCAGCTGGGCTTGTTCTTCTGCTCACACATCTGGGCCTGAGGCAGATGTAGTTTGCATTTGTTTGTTTGGGAAGAGATCTCTGTGCAATGGAGGTATGTACTCAGAGTTTCTCAGACCCGAGGAGCCAAGGGATGGTGTCTGTAGCTCTCCTGCACCAGAACTCTCCCCCCCCAGCCTGGTCCCCAAGCTCCAGGGGGACAGCACCAACACCAGCACCTCTGCTTCCACGCAGACCCAAGCCCCTTTCGTCCAGCCCGACCTCTGATCCAGCAGGTCTGGCTCTCCGGCCCTCAGACTCCTGTATCCAATTCAGCTGTTAATCTGGCTGATCCGGGGCTGATCCTCCCTCTGAGCCCAGACTCACCCCCCCCCGAATTCTGCCAAAGCTGCAGTGGGAGACAAATCCTGAGATAGGTTTTCTTTCTCCTGGCTTTTCTTTCTGGGTTTTGTGGGTCGGATTTCTTTTAAGAGGTTTGTTTCATGTGATAGATGGGGAAGAGTTCAGGAGACTTTAGAACTGTGCCTGTCTTCTCTCCACCATCTTGGCCAGAAGTCGGAATCTCTTTCAAGAAGGTAATCTATGTATTCTTTCCATGAATATTTTGCCCTGTGGTTCCAAGGTATCAGGGCACTTCCGTTCCCAATATCCTGAAGTGTGGAGTTCATGTTTTTTTCTCTTCATTTTTTTCAAATGGTCATATGATTCTTCAACTGTCTCTCCTGCATCTATTTTCCATATCTGTTACTTTGCATTTTATTTTCTCTCTCTTTTTTTATTTTTGTTTAACAGATTCTTGGTGTCTTATGAAGGCATTAGTTTCCACATTTTTGTAGAGAAATGTTTTCTTCAATTAAGGTTTTCATCTCCTTTTCCAATTGCTCATTTTTTTGAAGTAGCTTTTATCTTTTTTCCATTTACCCAGTTGTGTTTTCTAAATATTTGTTTTCTTGTTGTAAGAAGTTAATTTGTTTTTGCCTAGTGTTCATTTTGTCTTGTGTTTCCTTTCCCAATTTTTCCTTTTGGTGTTTTATCATCCTTTCTGTTTATTCTAAGAAGTCTTTCTGGGTGGGGGAAGCTAAGAAGATGACAGAAGAGCCTCTCCTAGATATTCTCTCCATAATATTTCAAAAATTTTAAAATTATGACTAACTAAATTTTCAAGAAAAAGAACACTCATAAAGATCCAGTGAGGCAATTCTGCAGACCAAGATAACATGGAAAATAGTGGAAAAACTCTGCTCCATGGGGTTAGAGTAGAGGCCCCACCAGAGTGAAGAAACTTTACACTCCTGGAAAGAGCCCCAGGGTTCCTGGAAGCCAAGGCTCGGGCAGCAGAGGAAGTTTCCTGACCTGCATCCTTGGGATCACCGGCCACAACTTGGAGGATCAGCAGGGGGACCTCTGCCAGAATGAGGGCACACACAGCCCAGACCCTCAGTACAATCAGTGCAGTGGCAGAGGCCACAGAAGCCCAGATGCAAGAAACAGAAACAGATGTGGACCTGGCAAGCAGGAGCCTCCAGGCAACTGAGCCCTTAGTGTTCAGCCCACTGAAGGTAGGGGAGGGATACTTTTGAGGTCTTTCATCTGAACCTAGAACAGGACTCTGGGGCTCTGACCACTTTCAGATCCTTATCGCAGTCTAAGCCCCCTATAGATCAGGCCCACCCACCTCTGTCCCATCGCAGAGGGGTGTGCTTGTGGTTATTCACAGTCCAGGAGAACAGTCAGAGCTTCACACACCAAGATCCTTGGGGGGGGGGTTGTCTCAATAATACTCAAAAGTTCAGGAAGCACCCCAAAACCAGGCACAGGCTGGAGAAATGAGCAAACAGAGAAAAAAGAGAAAGACCATTGAGAAATATTTTGTCTATGATCCCAAGGAAGATCAAAATACTCAGTCTGAAGATGAGGATGTACTGTGTCTAAAGACTCCAAGAAAAATGGAAGGTGGGCTCAGGCTATGACAGAGATCAAAAAAGTTTTTGAAAATCAAGTGAAGGAGATAGAAAAAAATTGGGAAAAGAAATGCAAGAGATGCAGGGAAAACATGAAAAAGAAGTCAGCTGTTTAGTCAAGGATATCCAACAGAATGCTGAAGAAAATAACATGTTAAAAATCAGCACAGGTCAAATGTTTAACACAGTTCAAAAAGTTATTGAGGAGAATAATGCTTTAAAAAGCAGAACTGGCCAGATTGAAAAGGAGATAAGAAAGCTCTCTGAGAAAAACAAATCCTTCAGATGTAGAATGGAGGAAAAGGAAGCTGATGAATTTATGAGAAGTCAAGACACAATACTTCAACACCAAAAGAATGAAAAATTAGAAGAAAATGTGAAACATCTCATTGAAAACAGATTCAGGAAAGATAATTTAAAAATTATTGGGATACCTGAAAGTCATGATCATGAAAAGACCCTTGACATCATTTTTAAAGAATTCCTACAGCAAAATTGCCCTGATACTCTAGAAGCAGAGGGCAAAATAGAAATTGAGTGAATCCACCCATCTGCCCCAGAAAGAGATACCCCCCCCGAAAACCAACAACTCCCTGGAATATTGTATCCAAGTTCCAGAACTACCAAGTCAAAGAGAAAATATTACAAGCATCCAGAACACAATTCAAATATTGTGGAGCTGCAGTCAGAATCATACAGGACTTAGCATATCATAGGGTCTGGAATATAATATTCTGGAAGGCAAAAGACCTTTGAAGGCAAGCAAGAATCAACTAACTAGCAAAATTGAACATCCTTTTCCAGAGGAAAAGATGAACTTTCAACGAACCAGGAGAATTTCAAATATTCCTGTTGAAATGATCAGAGCTGAACAAAAAGTTTGACCTTCAAGTACAGGACTCAGATGAAGCATAGAGAGTGGAGGAGAAGAGTAAAATATGAGGGACTTAATGATAATGAACTGCATGTATTCCTTCATAGAAAAGTGATTCTGATAATATTCTTATAAAACTTCTAATTTAATAGAGCTGGTAGAAGGAGCTATTGTAGATGAAGCACAGGAGAGCGCTGAATTTGAAGATAAATCTATTGTAAAAATAGACTCAATGGCTATAAGGGGAAATGTAATGGGAGTAAGAGAAAGGAGAGGTGGAATGGAATAAGCTAAGATATTCCATATCAGATATATTATATATATATATATATATATATATATATATATATGTTGCAATGAATTATTGCAATGATGTGGAAGGGGGAAGGTGAGGGGGAATGCTGAACCTTCATTCTCATCAGAAATGGCTCAGGAGAGGCAGCTAGGTGGTGTAGTGAATAAAGCACTGGCCTTGGAGTCAGGAGTACCTGGGTTCAAATCCGGTCTCAGACACTTAATAATTACCTAGCTGTGTGGCCTTGGGCAAGCCACATGACCCCATTTGCCTTGCAAAAACCTTAAAAAAAAGAAATAGGTCCGGAAACAGCATACACACTCAATGGTGTTAGGAAACAGCATACACACTCAATGGTGTATAGAGATCTAGAATAAAAAAGAGAGAGGGGGAAAAGGGGCAAGGGAGGGAGGATATGGGTGACAGAGGAGACAGTAGATCATAGGACAGAATGGTCGGGTAAAACACATTTTCTTTTTTACTTCTTGAAGTGTTCTGTGATTGGTTGGCCTGTCTGGGACCACGGGGCCAGTTGGTTGCTGGGTCTCAGGCATGGTATGTGAGCTAAGGATCTCTTGGCCCCAGAGCCAGCAATCATTCCATTGTGCCACTCAGTACATTTAGAAGAGGGACAGAGTGAAAGGAAAGAGAAAATATTATATATTGTCATGGGGACGTATGGAAGGAGGAAATTGCAATCAGCAACAGCAACAGTGGAAAAATATGGAAGTAACTTTTGTGATGGACAATCATAAAGAATGTGATCCAGCCAAGACAGAGTTGATGGTATCAGTACACAGACTAAAACACATTTTTTCTCTTTCTTTTACTTTATTTCTCATGCAGTTCTATATTTTTTTGGGGGGGAGGGGATATCATGTTTACTCTTAAAGAAGAATATTTTAGTAATGTATAAAAAATTACTTGTACAATATAAAAATAAAAATAAAAAAGCTAAAAAAGTTTGGATATCTGAAGGATTTTGTGGCAACAATAAAACTAATTCAATTTTTTTTTAAAAAAGAAGTTTTTCTGGGCTGGAGACCAATTCATATTCTAATCTCAAGCTCCACCCCTCTATGATCTGGCATTTTTTCTTTCAAGCTATTATTCAGTGGTCTCCATTTTGTGCTGGCCTTTCTTCAATTTGATCCCTTTTCCTAGATTTTTAAATTGGAACAGGGCTGGTTCACAGTCCTTTGGTATTGAGATCCCTAGAGGCCTTGTTCTTGTGCATAAGAAACTTTCCCTGGATTGTCTGTGTTGTTGGTGTCAGTGACCCATTTCCTAAGACTGGATCAGGATCCTTGCCCAACCTTGGTTGGACCCTCAGGCTAGAAAATTAATCAACTTAATCAGCAATCATCACTAAGTGAAATATGCAGCCTACACTCACACTATGGGGCAACTTGAGGACACCTGGTCTGCTTCTGTGTTTGTTCCAGAGAAAGTCAGGCCCTCCCACAGGAAGAAGAGGGGTCAGTTGGAAACACCTGCACTCTGCTGAACACAAGGGGACTCATGGCCTGGGTCTTTCAGAGCAGCCAAACTGGCTAGATAGATGTCTGGGCCACCTTTACCAATCACACACTTCCACTGCTTCCATTGCTATTCTCAGGTTTGTACCCTAGCCCTACACTGCCACCCCTGCACTGGGTCCCTGCTCTCTATTATGGGCATGCCCATGCTCTCCTGTGGCAGACCTTGCTGTGAGATGTTTCCCTCTGTTCTTCTCTGGCTGCTGTAATTCTAAATCTGTTAAGAGGTTTGATCATTTAATTCCCAGGGAAAGCCAGGTGAAGCTTAAAACAGTGCTTGTCTTGTCTCAGTCCTCCTTGAGAAGTGTTTTTGTATTGAGACAGAAGAGGGAAATTTACTTAGTGACACTGAGAAAATGCTGCTCATCAAACAATCAAGAAATCATCAACTTTTTACAGTAGTACTGGTATCTTGGCAAATAAAAGGAGTAAATTTTGCCAAAGAGGATGTCAGTACAAGATAGGGTTAAATCAATAGAAATATAAAAAACCTATACTAGGAGAAGACCCTTCTTTAGTAGACAAATAACTTAAGGTGAAGATGTACAAAGATCTTTTGTAGTAGCTATAAAACAAGGAAGATATGAACATTGAATAAATCCTATTAAATAGATTTGACCCAGAGAGTAAAGTAAACACATTCTTAATTGGTTTTAAAAATATTTCATACTGTGCAGGGAATATGGGAGAAAGTGAAAGAAAAAGAAAAAGGGACTGATAAAAAATGAAGGTGAAGGAATAATTGAAAGTAAACTAAGGATGTGTTTTTGGAAAAACCAAATAAATAGACAATTATTTAATTTGATTTAAAAAAAGGAAAGAATGCCAAATTACCAGTGTCAAAAATGAAAAGGGTGAAATTAGTACAATTCTGAGTTATTTTGTCCAACTGTTTTCCAATAAATTTGATAACCTGAGTTAAATGGAATGGACTTGTTCATTTCATCATTGCAATAATCAGGGACAATTTTAGAGTACCTGTAACAGAGAATACCATCTGTATCCAGATAAAGAACAGTAGAGTTTAAACAAAGATTAAAGTCTATTGCTTTCAATTTATTTGGAGAGACATCTTGGGAAAGCCTGTTCTCATGCTGCTGTCTTGGCTCTGCCACCCCCACCCCCACCATATCTAAGTTTTCTAAGATTTCATTCAAATTAATTCCATTCTTGTTTATTTTGTGGTTTGATTTATCTACTTCTGAGAGAAGGAAATTGAGGTCTCCAATTATTAAGGTTTTTCTCGCTATGTCTCCTTATTTATGATATCAATTTTTGCTTTTGCTTTATCTGAGATCAGGATAGTTACCCCTGATTTGTTTTTCACTTCAGTTGAAGCTTAATATATTTTGCTTCATCCTTTTATCTTTGCCCTCCATGTATCTCTCTGCTTTAAATGTGTTTCTTGTAAACTATATATTGCAAGATTCTTGTTTTAATCCAATCTGCTATACACAACTGTTTTACAGAACAGTCTAACCCATTGCAGTTAAGATTCCTAATTCTGTATTTCCCTCCATCCTTTTTTCATTTATATTTTTCTCTTTCCTTTCTTCTTATTCCTCCAAACCAAAGTTTTATTCCCTTTCCCATCTAACTTTTCTTTTAAAATTTAACTATTTATTTTCACTCATACCATCACCTTCCCTTTTATCAGTCCCTTCTCTTATTTTTCCTTCCCCTTTTATCCTCTTTCCCGATAGAGTAACATAGATTTTTAAACCCAAGTGAGAACGTATCTTTTCCCTCTCTGAGCTGAATCTACTCAATAAAATATATTCAGTGTTCACATTCTCCTTCTTTCCCTCTAAAATTATGAAACTCTATGCTTTTCATCTGGAGTTATTAATCTCTGAAGTACTATTAATCAGGTATCATCAATCACAGTTTGATTAGTTGATTGCTTGATATGTCAAAGTGTTATCAAAATGCCATCACAGAATGATAGCTTGAAATTTTGATTAGCAGTGTTGTCTCAAATTCTCTAAGTACTTTCCCCTCTTCTGTCTCATTAGAAGTTCACTTTTCATGAGTCTTGAATTACAACAAATTATGATTATTTTTTTACCTTACCCCCTTTTCAGTACTCTCCAAGGAGACAATTCTTATGAGTCAAAATATCATCCAAAGTCAAATCATTTCATGGAACTATATGCACCCCTCCCCTCCAAGGCTATTTTCTCCTATGCTTTTTCACTCCCTCTCCACCAAAGGTACTTAGCCCCTTGTTAAGTAGAGTAAGGATTAAGTCCAGACCTGTTTTAATTAACTATAAGAATCTCAAAGGGCATTAAATATGGGGAGGTTCTGAAATTCTAATTTGCTCTCATCAGACAAAACATTATGCTTTGTCAGTAGAGCAAAATTAAGGTAGGTCAAAGTAGATCGAGTCACTTAATTTAAATGTTACCACCTCTGTTTTTCATCAGGACTTTTTTTTCTCAAACATAGGAATGTCATCTTGGCCCTTTTAATGGAGATCAATACCCAGCTATACCCATATACTCTAAGAAGAATCTCTTCAATCATATTCAACCCTTTAATTTTTCTTTTCTCTTAAATTTCATATTTATTTATTCTCATTTTGCACAATGTTATTTATATATTAAGAAAATATTCTTGTTTAAGAGTAAACAAAATATCACCTCCCCCCAAAAAATATAGACTCATTTGAGTGATAAAGGAGAGGGAAAAAATTTAAATTAAAATTTAAAAAATTAATAGTAATAATTGTAGGTATGGACAGGTGGCTCAGAGGACAGAGCACCAGCCCTGGAGCCAGGAGCACCCAAGCCCTTATCCAGCCCTGTACATCCGACAATCACCCAGCTTTGTGACATGCAAGCCACCCCAACCCAACTGCTATGCATAAAACCAAAAAAGAAAAAGAAAAAAATACCTTAAATAAAATAAAATAGTAATAAAAGTTGGGGCAGCTTGGTGGCAGACAAAGCACTAGCCCTTGAGCCAGAAGCACCCGGCTCCAAATTTGGCCTCAGACACCCAACGATCAATGTGGCCCCGGCAGGCCACCCAGTCCCATTTACCCTGAACCCCCCCCCCAAAAAAAATAATAATAATAAAAAATGTGCTCCAGTCTATGTTCCAACACCACCAACTCTATCGCAGGTGGATCACATTCTTTATGAGAAGTCCATCACAAAATTACTTCCGTATTTTTCCATTACCATTGCTGATCTCAACTCCCTCCTTTCATATTTCTCCACTACGATGTAGTATATTTTCTCTCTCCTTTCACTCTGACTCTGCTGTAGGGTAGCTGAGTGGCACAGCAGACAGATCCCTGGCCCTGGGGCCAAGAGGCCCTGAGCCCCCATACCACGCCTTAGGCCTAGCATCCACCTGGCCCTATGGTCCCGGATAGGTCATCCAATCCCAAACCCTTGCAAAAAGTAAAAAAGAAAATGTATTATATCTGACCACTCTCCCCTCATGGTCCAGCCTCTCCTGCTTTATTCACATCCACACCCCTTCCCCCTGTCACCCCTTTCTCTTTCTCACTCAAGATGTCTATACCCCATTGAGTATATATGCTGTTTCCTCTCCTAGCCATGTCTGATGAGAGTGAAGATTCCCTCATTCCCCCTTGCCTCCCCCCTTCCATATCATTGCAATAGCTCATTGTAATAAAGAAAAATCTTATTATATGAAATATCCTGGCCTATTCCCCCTCTCCTTTTTCTTTCTCCCATTGCATTTCCCTTTTTTCTATTGACTCCATTTTTACACCATATTTTATCTTTAAATTCAGCTTTCTCCTGTGCTTCATCTATAAAAGCTCCTTCTACATGCTCTGTTAGTTGAGAAGGTTCATATGAGTATTATCAGTGTCATTTTTCTATAAAGGAATACATGCAGTTCATCCTCATTAAGTCCCTCATATTTTCCCCTTCTCCTCCAATCTCTATACTTCACCTGACTCCTGTATTTGAAGATCAAACCTTCTGTTCAGCCCTGGCCATTCCAACAGGAACATTTTTAAAACCCCCTGGTTCATTGAAAGACCATCTTTTTCCATGGAAGAGGACATTCAGTTTTGCTGGGTATTTGATTCTCGGTTGCATTCTAAGCTCTTTTACCTTCCGGTATATCATATTCCAAGCCCTAACAGCTTTTAATGTAGTTGCTGCTAAGTCCTGTGAGATCCTGATTGCAGCAATATGGTATTTGAATTGTTTCTTTCTGGCTCCTTGTCATATTTTCTCTTTGACTTGGGAGTTCTGGAACTTGGCTATAATATTCCTGGGGGTTGTTTTATTCAGGGGGATCTGTGTTGTCTCCATTTCTATTTTGCCCTCTGCTTATAGGATATCAGGGCAATTTTACATAGTAATTCTTTGAAGATGATGTCAAGGCTCTTTTCCTGATCATGACTTTCAGGTATTCCAATAAATTTTAAATGATCTTTCCTAAATCTGTTTTCCATATCAGTTGATTTTTCAATGAGATTTTTCACATTTTCTTCTAATTTTTCATTCTTTTGGTTTTGAAGTATTGAGTCTTGATTTCTCATAAATTCATCAGTCTCCCTGAACTCTATTCTTTGTCTGAAGGATTTGTTTTCCTCAGAGAGCTTTCATATCTTTTTTTTCCATCTGGCCAATTCTGGTTTTTAAAGCATTCTTCACCTCAAAAACCTTTTAACTGTTGGTTTTTAGCATGCTATTTTATTCAGCATTTTTTTGGATTTCCTGGACTAAGCTGCTGACTTCATTTTGATGTTTTTTTCCTGCATCTATCTAATTTCTTTTCCCAGTTTTTCTTCTAACTCCCTCATTTGATTTTCAAAGTCATTTTTGAGCTCCGTCATAGCCTGAGCCCTATTTTTCTTGGAGTCTTTAGATGCAGGAGCTTGTGCTTCCTCATCTTCAGACTGAGTATTTTGATCCTACTTGGGCTCATTTGCAAAATATTTCTCAATGGTGCTCCTCTTGTTTCTCTGCTTGCTCATTTTCCCAGCCTGAGCCTGGTTTGGGGGTGCTTCCTTAGCTTTTGGGACACTCCCACAAGGGTCTCAGTGTGTGAGGCTCTGTCCTCCCTCCTGGTCTGTGAATGACCATATGTGCCCCCTTCTGCCATGGGGCTATGGTGGGGGGGGCCCTGCTGTTCTATGGGGGGGACCTAGACTGGGATCAGTATCTGAATGTGGTCAGAACCCTAGCCTCCTGTTCCAGGGGCAGAGCTGGTCAGTCTCTCTTCACTCCCCTCCCTAGGTTCAATGGGCTCATGCCCTGGGGGCTCCTGCTTACTGGCTCTGCCTGTTTCTGCTTCCTGGATCTGGGATGCCTAGGCCATGCTGCTTGCTGTGTGCCCTCAGGGCTGGGCTTCATGTGCTCACTCTGGCAGATGTCCCCCGCTGGACCCCCAATTTGTGCCCGGTGCTCCCCATGGCGTAGGTTCAGGAAACTCCCCTGCTGTTGTGAGTCGGGGCTCCCAGTGTCCTGGGACTGCTTCCAGGAGGCTAAAGTTCTTTCACTCTGGCAGGCCACCCCTCTAGTGGGCCACCCCTCCAACCCCAGAGAGCAGAGCCTTTCTGCTCTTTTCCAGGTTACCTTGAGTAGGAGAGCTGCCTCACTGGTTCCCTCCGTCGGTTCTGTCTCTCAAAAATTTAGTTAGAGTCCTTAGTTTAGAAGTTTTATGAGAGAGCACCCAAGACATGATCTGCTCTTGTGGCCATCTTGGCTCTGCCCCTCCTAATTTTTCTGAGAGAAGTAAAATTCACGTGAGTTTTCAGAAGTGTTATATCTTCCCTTTTAGGGTTGTACATAATTTAATGTTCTTGGCAAACATTTGTTTTGTTGTGATTTGTTTTTTCCTTCCCCTTTTCATTCACCATTTTATGCATCTCTTGAGTCCTGTATTTGGCTATTAAATTCTATGTTCTGGTCTTTTTTTTTTCAGGAAATAATGGAAGTCCTCTATTGTGCTGAACATCCATCTTTTCCCCTGACAGTATATGCTAAATGTTGTAGGGTAGTGATTTCTTGTTATAATTCCAGTTCCATTGCACTCATTGCACAGTGGGGTATAAACTAAACATACCTCAGAACTTCCTTTTCTCCAGTCAGTCTCAAAACACAACAGGCCCACACCAGTTATTGTAAAACACCACATGGGATCAGCTTAGCTGACCTCCCACGAAATTCAATCTTTTTCCATGTTCAGGTAAAAGGGAAAACACAGAAGGAAGGCTAGAGGTCCAACAATTTTCCTACTTTTCTAAAAATATAGGATGTAACAAAGGATGTGCTTCTTATCTATGGAACTCAATCCAATTTCCCAGTCTGCCTAGAGTCTTCTAGCTAGCTCAACAGTTTATAGCTGCTGACTACTTGAGTTCCATTCTGCCTATGAGGAACCATTATTCAGACTCAGGAAAGCAAGGGTGGAAATAAAACAAAAATTTACTTAAAAGGTTATATGACATAGGAAGGGCTAGGGAGAGAGAGAGAGAGAGAGAGAGAGAGAGAGAGAGAGAGAGAGAGAGAAGAACAGCCAAACAGCCTTGGCTGGTCCACAGGTCAGAGAAGACTGGCGGCCCTGAAGTGGAGTCCAACCCAGGGTTTTATGTCTTGCCTCTCATGCAGAGGGAAAATGATGACAATGAAATCCCTTTCTCTTACTGGCCCAGGAATTAGGTGGAGGGTAAAGCCAAATTTTGCATTAAACAATCAATGGTACATCAAGAATTGGGGGGGGGTGCTCTCCATCCAAGCATCCTTAAGATTACAATTGATTGTGTTACAATCATAATTTTCTACTTCTATACGTCTCAAGTGTATGTGGGAATCAATTTACATCTCCACCCAATTTCTACATTCATAGTTCTCTTCATCTTTTCCCTGCATCAACAATAGATAACTTAGAAGGTTCTTTTCACTTTCAACAACAAAACAGAGTTCACTGGCATCATTGCAATGTCCTATAGTTGACAAATAATTTAGATTGAACCTAACAAACAGACCAAATTTATTTAACCAGGACTCAAGTACAAAGGATAATAATCACTATAGTACTATGTTAGTTCTAAGGCAGCCTAAGTAATAGAAATAACTGGCTTTCAGAGACTTCTATTCAAATCCTATTTTTCACACTCTTTCACTTATAAATAATAACCAGAAAATTTCATTCATTTCATGAAACTCAGCTTCTTATTTATAAAGAGGATAATAATATTTCTACTCCCTACCCCACAATGCAATTTTCAGGAAAATATTTTATTGGTAACAAAGTCAGGAGAAAATAAGTTTGGGCAGGTTAATGAGTCAAAGCACCTTTTCTTTAATTAGAAAAAACATTTTCTCCCTCTGAAACCCCCCCTCCCTTTTAGCTTTCTTCTTTCTGCCTACTTCCCACTGCTGTACATCTAGGGGGCAGCAGGATCAGTCATCCTTGATCAAAGTGGTTTGGAGCCAACAAGTAAAATATACCTGCAAGTTGCCTCCTTGAAAGAGTATAGACAATTCTTGCACTGATTGCTCTAACTTGGATCACATTCTGGAAATTTTTGTATATGCAACCCTTCTTCAAACTTTCTTAAGATCTTCTTAGAGAAAAAAATGCTATCAAATACAACTCAGCTTTTGCTTAAGTGTCACCCCATTCTGAGAATTATGCCAACAGAAGCCTCTCAAAAGTAAAGTGACATATTAATCATATTAACCATATAACTATTCTGTATAGAAAAGTGTTAAATTCTCAACAGTTATGATTACATATAAAGACAAATTCTTTCACACTTAAAACATTGGGAAATTAGAATTGCACTACTGAAAACAAGATGACTTTTGAATTCTTTTGTTTACTGAGTTACAAAGAAAATCTTGAAAGGAAAAACAGAATTTTAGAAACATCTAGTCATAAGTCTTCATCAAAAGATTTCAATTAGGACATTTAATTTGCCATTATTTATGGTGATCAAGGTCAAGACAAATGGATTTGAAATTTATTTACTTGTTGACTAAGACATTAAATAAAAAAGAAAACTCAGCAGCTAAATGTTTTTAAATCACTAGTACAATTTATTAGCCTTTGTTTCATAACTGGATTTTTCTACATTTGCATAAAGTTGAGAGGAAATTATACTTACAACTTTTTGTTGTCATCTATGAAAATGTAAATTGTTTGACCTCATATTTTATTAATGAAATCTAAAAGTTGAAGAGTGTAGTCTTCCATATGACAGATGAGCAGGCAGGTACAACAAACCCAACTTCTTTTTCTGAGTCCCTTGTTAATTCAGTATGGACAAAGTCCTGTGAAATAAACCTACTTTAGTCATGCTTTTTCTATAGTGAACCTGACTTGTTGCAGACCTACAAGTTCCTGACTAATACAAAACTGATTTCTACTGACTTCTAATGATTTTGTATTTACACCAGGGCAAACATAAATTGTAGAAGAAAATAATAAAAACAAGTGATGAGTTTTAGCTAGAATTTCTTATGTACATTTGAACTGGCAAACTTTCATTGTTCATAGCAACCCATGAGAGGAAACATCTGTATCTAGCCTTAAGTTGTAACTGGTGGAACTTGTTATTTAGGGTAAAAGGGTTCAGGACCATGACAAATGTTTTTCTAAGGTTTAATATCAAATACCTTTATCTGATGGATCTTTAAGTTAATAATCTCCCTTTTGAGAGAAATATTTCATGTTGAGGTCACAGGTTACACAAGGGAAATGTGAACCTAAACTGTTTTAGATGGAGGTGTCTGGAAATCTGCTGAAAGGACAATTCTTGGTCCCTGTTCAATATAATACTCTTCCTCAATTTGCCCACTGTGCTCCTTTGAATTGGAATTTTTCCTACCTGGTTATTCCTGAGCTATGACTGCATGGCTGAGTGTTATCTGTGACATCTATCTAAAGTCAAACAGAGCTAAGCATGTTTGTTATTGCTGTGTATATATGCTGAGTTATCAAGAAATTACTTGAATTTGTTTTTGTTATGTAACAGCTTTTTCTGTATTTTTCAGATTTTCACAATCAGAGCAAACAGTCAATGAAAGACATGGATATATGTACATTATACCCTAGCACCATGGAACGTTACCCTAAATACATATTGATATTATCAATGCTGCCTGGATTGGTAAATGACACACAATATATTCCACATACATTGACTCAACTATTAGCTACTAAAGTCATGGAAAAATTATTTTGCTATCCACACTTCTCTGTATTGTTATTGCTGTTTTTCCTTTCTGCTATTGCTGAATGCATATTATCAACTTCCAATAGGCTGGACTCTGGATTTATTATGGAAAAGACTGCAAGTGGAACAGTTTTCTCTTTAATAGGTAAATGACCATCTTTGAATACCTCTGCTTACATAACCCCTGTTACAGGTTCAGTTTTTGCTTGAGTTCTTGTTTGTCATTGACTTTATTCTGCAAAACCTTTGATTCAAGTAGCCCTTGTGGATATCCCTTGGTCATGGCTTCCTAGGTACTCCTTACTCTATCTCCATGTCAGCATACTCAATACTCTTTTGGTTTCCAAAACTCTTCTTTCATGGGTACTGATTTTGGATAACTCACCTTTTCTCTCTGCATTTATCTCTTCCTCTTTAGACTAGGAGAACCATGAACTATTGATGGCCACAGTCACCCTGTCCAATGGTTCTCTAAGACTTTTCATACAGTACTGCTTAAAATAACTGTTTCATTGCAAAATTCTAGCTGCTGCTCTACACCCTGTCTCCATAGATCAATCTGCTACTCCTTCCCATTAGCAAATTATCACTCTTCTTTCTGCACATCCTGTATTGCCCATCTTCATCAGGATACTGCTACAGAAGACTGAGTCATCATTCTAATTTCCATGAAACATCTCCCTGCCCTTTACAACATCCCAATTTCTGTTGCAGCTATAAATCCCAATCTTCAACTGTTGTTAGAAACAGCAAATAGAAACACTCCAAATATGATGTAGGGTTAGCAAGACTCTGCCCTCTCATTGTCCAGAAATTCTAATCAATCTATAATAGTCTTTGTGGACAAGGGACATGCTTTCAAGATGTCCAAGGTCAATTCCTCTACCACCTAACCAACTTTAATCCCTAAAGGACCCTACTCACCCCCAAATCTCCAAAAAATTAAAACAAAAGACTGGAATGTTGAATCCAGGTCTGAGTGTCACTCTTAATTAGTTGGACCTAGTTGAGTATCATTTTCTCTGAAAAAAAAATTCTAACCTCCACAGAAACTCCAAACAACTCTCAATCACCAGGAAGATCCCAAACAATCTAAACAATGTATAACATTCATGGAGATCTAAATGACTCTCAGTTCCTTTGGAAATCATCATATACTGCTTCCTGTATCATAGACCATACAAAAAAGTGTGCTTCTCAATTACATTCTGTTGGTATCTGTATAGATCAGCCCTATGTTCCTTCCTTCAATAAATAGATTTGCATTCATCTCCATTCAACTCTATTTCTGTCCTTATACTGTGGACTTTCTGACCTTACATTTGATCTTTCAAGTGTTATATTAATATGAACTATTACTCTGATCATTTTTATCCTTGAAAGCAAAAACAAATTGTACACATACATTTCCTACTATGTGCAAAGCATTTAGTTGAGCTAGAAACTGAAAAAACAATAAACTGATGAAAAATATATATTAAATAAAAGCTTCTATCATTAGGAAAGTTATAGTTTAATCAAGCAGAATACCTAAAAATGTTAAAAAAGAAATATATATATGTAATGAATTATTAATTTCTGTATGAAGACAGTTCATTATTTTAGTAGTCATAAACAGAGGACTCTGGAACAGAACTGATCATGAAACATTTATTGTGAAATATGAATTGGGTATAAAAAAGACAGTAAAAAGTTTGAATGTCTACAATTTAGATTATGACATAGAGAGTATATAGAATTGATTCATCAGTAAATATAGCTTAAAAACATTGATGTAGTAGTAAAATTGAGCAAAAAGAATAGAAAATATTGGATTCCCTTTGAAATTTGAGAAAGTTTTTAATAACTCTAAGCAAATTCCTGAAACAAAGTTATTTTTTACCATGTGGTAATTACAAAATTATACTCTGCTTTCTATTTGTTGGTTTTTAGAAAATCATTTGATTTGGCAGATGAAAATGCTATCATAGAAGTTCTATGCAAGCAAACTATCTCCCATTATTATATCAAAAACAATCAAGAGTATTTCAGGGCTAGAGCCAAGAAGCTGGCATTCGCTCAGGAACTTTCCTCTACACAAAGCTAAATGAAGGATCTGCACAATCATTAAAGATAAAGATCCCACCAAAAAAAGACAACAGCCAAAGAAGTTTTAAATGGTAGACATTATGGAAACTCAGTGTTTTGGGGGGTAAAGGGAAAATAAAGCCCAGGTAGAGTAGGAGATTTGAACAGTGAAGTCCAGGTTCTGACAGCTTGACAATAGCATAGGTCCCTATAGCTATATGACAATCCAGCAGAGATGGTCCCGATGACAAAAAAAAATCTGAAACTGTGAACACTGAAGTAACAGACAAATCTGGGTTGAGAACAAACTAACACATAGAGGAGGAAACAAACCTCTGCAAAGGCAAAATCTGGACTTCATAGACAACTTCTGGTCCAAGAATGAGTCAAGGATTAGACTCCAGACACAACATAAAAATCATGCATCTTTATTCCCCATACCACAAGATTACAACTCAAACAACCAAGATATAACTGCTCTGCAGATAAAGATGATAAAAATGACAAGTCAGAAAAAGAAAACAAAAAATTACTTACAGAAGTCTCAAAAAAGTCTATGAATTGGAAATGCAAATTAACATAACAATGTAGTATCATCTCACACCTCTTAGATTAGACTTGATGAGAAAAAGGGAAGATGATCAATGTTGGAGAGGTTGTGGGAAGATTGAGACATTGCTGCATTGCTGGTGGAGTTGTGAACAGTTCCAATCTTTCTGGAGAGCAATATAGAACTATTCCCAAAGAGCAATAAAACTGTTCCTATCATTTGACCCAGAAATTCCAATTTTATGTTTAATATCCAGAAGAAATCATAAAAATGGGAAAAGTTCTACATGTTCCAAAATGTTCATAGAAACTCTTTTTGTTGTGGCAAAGAATTAGACATTGAGGGATATCCTTCAATTGGGGAAATGGCTAATCAAGTTATAGTGCATAAATCCTATGGAATATTATTATTCTATAAGAAACCATGAACGGTTGGATGCTAGAGAAGCATGGAATGACTTATGGGAGTAGAGTCAAGAGAACAATGTGCACGTCAACAGCAATATTGTGAGATGAACAAAATTGATGGAAGCAGTTCTTCTCAACAGTCCAGAGAGCTAGGACAACTGTATTTAATTAGTTATGGACACTATTATCCCCAAACAAGGAAAGAAAAACAAAACAAATAAAAATACATAGGGAAAAAACCCTTCCAAATCTGATGAACACTTTATAAAAATTATCTCTTATGTATCTCTTTCCCTTAATCCCAATTCCTCATACTAAAAATTACTAATTTGTAAATATATTTAACAAAATATTTATGTAAAATGCTTACCTGACTGTTACCTGCTGATGAGAGGATGGGGAGAAGGGAGGGTGGAGGGAAATTTTGTAACTTGGGAATATGTATGTAAAAATAGACGAAAATAAATAAATAATTTTTTCAAAAAAGAAAAGAATGAATAAAGAGTCTGTGAATTGGACTGAAATCCAAAAGTTCATAGAAGAGATTCAAAGGGAATTTAAAAACCAAAGAAGAAAGGAAGAAGAAAAATGGAAAAAAGAAAGTAGTCATGAAGGAAAAATATGAAAAACTGACCAAAGAAATCAATTACATTAAAAGTAAAAATAACTAATTGGAAAAAGAATGTAACTTCTCAAAAAAGTAAAATCAAGCAAATGGAAAAGGAACACAACTCAGCAAAGAGCAAAATTAATCAATTGGGGGCATCTAGATAGTGCAGTGCAGAGAGTACAATCCTGGAATCAGAAGGACCTGAGTTCAAATTTGGTCTCAGACCCTTAATAATTACCTAAATGTGTGACATTGGGTAAGTCACTTAACTTCACAGCCTTACCAAAAAAATAGTCATTTGGAGAAGTAAACACCAAAAATAACTAAAGAAAATAAAACCCTAAAAATTAATAGAAACCAAGGAATCTAGGAGACAAGATTCCATAAAAAAAAGTTTGAAAACTTGAACAAAGTGTCATAAAGAAAAAGCAAACAAACTAGAAAATAGATGCAGGAAAGATAATTTATGAATTATTGGACTACTAGAAAGCCTACATCAAAAAAAGAAACTGGAAAACATTTTTTTTCAGAAAATTATCAGTGAAAATTGTCCAAATCTGCAATAACAAGAAGACAAAATAGTCACGAAAGAATACTCTCCTCCAGAAAGGGAACCCCAGGATAAAAATTGTTATCATAGGCAAAGTCCAGAATTCTAGAATAAAGGATAAAATACTGCAAGCAGCAAAGATGGAGCAATATAAATACAAAGGAAGCACCATCAGATTTACATAGAATTTATCAGCTACAACATTGGAAACTAAGAGGACCTGAAATACCATATATTTGAGTGTCAAAGACCATGGATTGCAATCAAGAATTTGCTATCCTATAAAATTCAGCATATACTGTCAGGAGAAAAATTGCATATTCAACTAAATAGAGGAATTCCAAAAATTTCATGACAGAAAAACTAGAACTGAATTGTCAAATACATGACTTAAGATATATGCAAAAATGTAAATGAAAAGGGGAAAGAAAAAAGGAAAAGGAAACAAAAAAATGGTAGTCATGACCATCAAACTGTATAACTCTATAAGGTAAGGTATGGCATTTGTAACTTTTGAGAATTGTATTTCTCTCACGATATTTTAAGGATTGAATATAATTGAAGAGATTAGATTCAAAGGATATGGGTATTTCCATTGAAGAAGATCAAGATGATATCACTATGTTTGAGCCAAAGAGCTCATATGAAAAGCTGGGGTGTTTAAACTAAACTTATGTGTCTCAGTTGCCTTTCACCTACTTTTATTCTGCTTTCCTCATAAAATTTAGCACTTTCTCTGCTGAGGGCATTCTATGGAGCCATATCTGGCTACTGTACTAATAATCAATTGTAAAGTTCTTGAAAGACCTTTGGAGCCTACCAGTACTTAGACCACCTATAAGAAGTGACTTTAGTAGATCAAACAATAAATCACAGATATTATCAATAATCACATCCAACAAAATAATAACACATCCAATAAAATAATAACACTGTCTCAGTGTTATTTATGGGATGCATAAATAACAAATATTACAAATAGGATACATAAATAACAAATAATCCTAAAATTTATGGGATGCAGCCAAGGCAATTTTGAGGTGAAATTTTATATCTCTATATGTTCATGTGAATAAAAATAAAGAGAATATCAATGAATTGGGTATGCTATTAAAAAGGCTAGAAGAAGAAAAATGAAGACCCCTCCTTAAATGCCAAATTAAAAATTCTGAAAATCAAGGGAGAGATTATTAAAATTTAAATCAAGAAAACCATTGACTTAATAAATGAATGTGAGTTGGTTTTATGATAAACCAATAAAATAGATGAAACCTTTGGTTATTCTGTTTAAAAATAAGAAAGAGGATGACCAAATTACCAGTATCACAAAATGAAAAATGTGAACTAACCACCAATGAGGAGGCAATTAAAAACATAATTGGGAGATATTTTGCCCAACAGTTTGCCAATAAATTGGATAACCTGAGGGAAATAGATGAATATTTACAAAAATACAAATAGCCCAGATTAACAAAACATAAAAAAACCATTAAAATAGCCTTATTTAAGAAAAAAGAAATTGAAGAGACCATCATTAAACTCCCAAAGAAAAAGTCTCCAGGTCCATATGGATTTCCATGTGAATTCTACCAAACATTTAAGGAACAATTAACTTCTATTCTACATAAACTATCTTAAAAAAATAGGAGGAGTTCTGCCAAGTTCATTTTATGACACCAATATGGTCCTGATATCCAAACCAGGAAGAACCAAAATAAAGAAAATTATAGACAAATCTCCTTAAGGAACATTGATGCAAAAAAATCTTACATAAAACTTTAACAAAGAGATTAAAACAACATTACTATGATAATGCACCATGATCGTGTAGGATATACACCAGTTAGGCAGGGATATTTCAGGATAAGGAAAACACAACATAATCGAACATATCAATAATAAATCCAAATGAAATCATATGAGTATCTCAACAAATGCTATCAAAACATTAGAAAGTATAGGAAGAAGCAGATTTTTCTTTAAATTAATAAGCAATACCTATCTAAAACCATCAGTAAATATTATATATAATGAGGATAAACTAGGAGCATTTCCAAATTGATCAGAAGTGAAGCAAGGGTGGCAATTATCACCATTACTATTCAATATAGTAATAGAAATGTTAGGTTTATTTGAAAAAAATTAATAAATTCTACAAAGTAGCAAGATATAAAATACAACCACATAAATCATCAGAATTTCTATATATATGATCAACAAAGCCTAATAGCAAGTGATAGAAAGAGAAATTTCATTTAAAGTAACTACAGGCAACATTAAATACTTGGCAATCTATCTGTCAAGAGAAACCCAGAAACTATATGAACATAATTACAAAGCACTTCTCATACAAATAAAGTCAAATCTAAAAAATTATAAAATTGTCAATTGCTCATGTTTAGATCAAGATAATATAATAAAAGTTACCCCAAACTACCCAAATTAAATTGCTTATAAAGTGACATACAATTCTATCTATTTTACTAAGCTAGGAAAAAAAAAATAACAAAATTCATCCGGAACATCAAAAGGTCAAGAAAATAAAGGGAAATGATAAAAAAATATTGTAAAGGAAGGTGGCTTACCTCTACCAGATCTAAAAGTGTATTCATTCATCAAAATGAATATCACCAATAATCAAAACTGTCTATTACTGTTTAAGATATAGTTTAACAGATCACTGTATTAGTATAGTTTCAAAAGAAGCACTGCTAAATGACTACAAAAATCCAGTGTATGACAAACCCAAAGATATTAGTTTCTAGGGTAAGGACTCACTATTGGACAAAAATTGTTGGGAAAACTGAAAAATAGCATGGCAAAAACTAGACACAGATCCACATTTCACACCCTATACAAAATAAGTTCACAATGGATTTTTGACATAAAATGTTAAACCAGTGATCATTTAACAGATCAAGAAATGCCCTGTCAGATCTATGGAAAAGGGAGAACTTTATAACCAAGCAAGAAATAGAGTATATTATAAATTGCAAAATGGATGATTTTGACTATATTAAATTAGAAACTTTTTGTACTAATAAAACCAATGCTGCTAAAATTAGGAGGGAAACAGAAAGCTGAGAAGCAATATTCACAGACAGAGGTTCTGATAAATTTCTATAATATAAAGAGATTTATATCACCTTTATAAGGTTAGAAGCCATTCCCTAAATGATAAATAGTCAGAGGATGTGAAAAGGCAGTTTTTAAATGAAGAAATTAAAGTTATACATAATTATATGAAAAAATACTCTAAATCATTACTGATTAGATCAATGCAAATTAAGATGATAAAAAAGGAAAACAATGTTGGAGAGGCTGCGGTAGGCTTGGCACATTATTGCACTGTTGGTGGAGTTGTGGACTGATCTGGTGAGTAATAGGTAACTGGGCACAAAAAAGTAGCAAAACTAATTAGACCCTTTGATACAGAACACCAATAGTAGGCCTATATCCAAAAGAAAACTTTAAAAAATGACAGAACTCCCACATGGTCCAAATTACTCATAGCAGCTCTTTTGGTAGTGGCAATGATTGGAAATTGAGGGTATGCTTTTCAATTGGGGAATGACTTAAGGATACTATTGTTCTATAAGAAACAGGAAATGATGTCAAGCAAAGGAAACAGAACCAAGATAACCTCATACACATTAAAAGTAGCATTTTGAATTAATCTTCCTTATTGAATACAGCTCTTCTCAGTCATTTAGTGAGCTTGGAAAATCCTAGGAGACTGCCAATGGACAATATTATCCCTATCTAGAAGAAGAAAAACAATAACCAACAAAACCCTACAAAATCTGAATGGACAATACATTCACTTTTTAAGAATTTCTCTTATGTATATCTTTCTTATCTCATTTTTTATCTTTTCCTTTAATCTTAATCCCTCATCCCAACAATGACTAATCTGAAAACAGGTTAAACACAAATGTGTTTGTACAATATTCACATGACTGTTACCCACTGAGGAAGGGGGGGTGTGAAGGGAAGAAGGAAGGAAATCATATAACTTAAAAATATGCATCTATAAGTAGATGAATGTTAAAAAAAAATTTTCATAGCATATAATTAGAAAAATAAAATGTAAATTGGATGGAGAAAAAAGCATTCAAAAATTCTTAAAATGTAAAAAAAAATTTAGTAACTCTGAACATAAACATTAGAGAAAACAAAAAAGATAAATGCTAGATATATCAAAATGTGCTAGTATGAGAGATATGATTATGTCTCCCATTAATAATCAATTATTGAATTAGAACTAATACTTTTCCCCTTTCTATTCGCTCATTCACAATTCAGACTCATTAAGAAGAGGAATGGTAATGAGATTGAATTTAGCATTATTCTCAATTTTTTCAGACTCTACCCAATTTGAAAAGTTTAAATCTGATGAAAGGGTAAAGATATTTTGATCTAGATGAATTCTAGTCCATTATGTTCTGCTCAGTTTTGTGTGGAAAAATAAATCACTTACCTAGATTATCTGAGGTTTGTAGGTAGTCTGGGCATAAAATGATGTAATCAATATCATGTCCCCCAAATTCTTATTAGAATAGGTCCACCTCTCATAATATCTATTTTCTGTTGGAAGCACCCACTCTGACTTCAGGCCCAGAAATTTCAATGTTTCCTGGAAGAGATCAAGTATCACACAAAAGAAGATATATTTTATCCTTTCACATAAATATCATGTAGATGAAAATTGTCTTTTGCCCAAATTAAAACATTCTTTTTGTTGGTCAACCTATAGAGCTTGCTCCTCAGTATGCAAATGTAAAAAATAGTTCAAATGAGTCATACCTGGTGTCCACAATTTAGCAGGAGGAGAGCAGGATGAATTATTTCCAGCTCCTTAATTATCCCAAGCTCCTTAAATGATCTCAAACTTCTCTTAAAAACAACAAACAAAACAATTAAAGACTTGTCTTGAAATCAATTATATTCTACAAGAAAGAAATTATGACTGTTATACTCCAAAACAATGACAATACATATACTACTGTATGTAATTTAGAGGTAGTTCATAGTTATAAGTGGGAGTCAACATGAAATTAATTAAAAAAACAAAAAAAACCCTACAAGATAAAATGTCTGGTTGGAAGGAAAGATAGTGTCATAACAAAGAATGAAAGGCAGATTGCTTT